>NC_087534.1:6598665-6955960 GCF_963921805.1 Phalacrocorax carbo | reverse complement strand
AAGAACTGAGTATCTTGGAGATTGTCTCTGCAGAATCAAGTTGGAACTGGTCAGCAGATGCAAAAGATATTGGGGAAATACTGACAGACAGAGTGACTTCCAAAGCCTCCTTAAGAAACCAAGCTAAAACCTGTACAGATGTCTTGCTGGTGCTTGGGTGCACATGTGAGATTTTGGGCAGGCACAAGAACAGGTTTGTTGCATGAGTGAGGACCACTAATACAGTCAATTCATTGGGTAGGGCAGCACTTTAGAGCCCCTTTTTCAAATTCTCTCCAATCTTTTATCCAAATTACTTCCTTAAGGAGCATCTTCAGTTCTAACAGACCCACATGCAGGGCTCCGGTCTGAGAGACAGACAGAAACACACCTTCCTTTGACTTGTGCTCTTCGTTGCTCCCAGTCAGTTCCGTTCCATCTCTCCCACCAAGACACAGTGAAGGTGGAAACGCTCCCCAGGGCACGTCCCACTGCCTGCAGCGGCAACACGAGAGGCAAAAGCAACACCAATGCCATGCTGAGCCCTTCCACACTCTATGCCATGAAGCACAGGCACCCAAGAGAGGGGAGGTGGGAGCAGTGGGATGTATGGGAAACATGTCCCATTTCGATGAAGTGGCATCACTGCTGCACTGGAAGGGCCAAGTTACTGCTACAGAGTAGAAAACTTGTATAGAACCAAAGAGAAGGGAATTTTTACCCTAGGACACCTAGTGCCCTGGGCCAAATCCTTTGCCATGGTGCAAATCATCGAATCATAGAATCATTAAGGTTGGAAAAGACCTCTAGGATCATCAAGTCCAACTGTCAACCCAACACCCCCAGGCCTCCTAAACCATGCCCTGAAGTGCCGGGTCTACACATTTTTTGAACATAAATGTGTAACTTAAATGGAACTACAGCAGGGATCAGGCATATTATTAATTCATATTCCATTTAGATTACTGTTTAAAAGTATTGTCTCAGCGCAAGCATTACTAGATGCCGTTCATTTCTTTCTCTCTGAGAGCCAGAGAAAAAAAGAGATTAGGTAATTGCAATGCAAGCATGAAATACAATCAGCGATTTTATGAAATCTAGCCTGTCCCAAACCACAGTTTTGATATTGTTCATAAACACCATCTGCAGATTTGCTTTATAAACAAGCATTATGTTTATATTTTGTAAGAATACCGTTTCCTAATGAAAAAAAGATTTTCTTTTGTTTGAGGAACTGACAAACACAGAAACACTCTCATTCTCCTACTTTGCAGCTCATGGCTTCTGCCTAAAATTTGGGAGAAACAAATTTAAGCAAATACTCACAGAGCAAAAGAAATCACTACTGAGAAACTGATCCTAAACTGAGAGCTTCGCAAAATCATAAATACTTGGAAAAGGGTATATTAGTGTCCGTCTGACAGTAGAGACAACAGGATCCTTCAGAGGGTGTAATGACCCACTCTCCAACGCTATGCCCGGAGGAAGCTACTTCCAAGCATTTGCTGTTCAGGCTGTCTTCGTAAGCGCAAATGTCAGTGCTCCTACACCTCTTTGCTGTTAGCTAACGCTCAGCTAATCCCAGCTACAGGGTTATGAACAGAGTCTGCTGACACCTCGTCCTCGTGCCTCCAAGCAGATGTTCGGCAAGAGTGTCGTGCCAGTTACCTGTTTCAGAATTGCTTTTTCAGTCTTCAAGGCTTTGTCTTTGTTCCTGTACTGCAGAAGGACCTCAACAGGAAACTTGGGTTGGCCTTTTCCTCACCACTACTTGTCGCTTAATATACTCTACAAAATCACCTTTCTTGTTTCTCCTTTTGCTAAAACAATTTTAATCTTTATTCAGAAGTAAGTCTTAGCTTTTTTTTTAGCCATAGCCTAAAAATCTGCCGTTAGCAGAGACCCTTCAAGATGGTGTTCACCATAGTAAGCTCAGGGAGAATAGAGACATACTAATTAAATGCTTTGATAATACCAATTATTATTTTCCATCCTCATTTTTGCAAAACCGCTACCTTGTTTGCTTTCTTCAGTGAGGTGCAGAACTTAATGCTGAGTTGTCCGAGCCTCCCCCGCAAGGGCTGAGCCATTGCGACCCCTACCCACCTGCAGCATGAACGCAGTCTGCCCTCGTACACCCCCAAAGAGAATCTCACCTTCTACTTCGTCACCTCATGGTATACCTTTAGAAATCATCTCTGTCCATGACTAAATTTCTCTAAGAACATCATTGTGAGAGTCCTCATCAAAGATTTTTTGGAAGCTGATACAAATTCTAGCCTGCTGGCTCTCTGACTGCATGGTATATTGATTCCCTTAAAAAATTAAAAAAGGCAGAAAACCAGCGTGACTCTTATAGTGGAAGAATTGTGGTCTTTTTGCAGCTCTTTCATCCAGTTTTCTGGATGTTGCCCTTGCGCTGATCTATAATTCTCTATCATCACCTTGCAGCTCCTGCAGACAATTACGGTATGTGCCATATCCCACTTCTCCTGGGGAGAAGCCGATTTCAACAGGTTTGTGTATTTTTGTCAGCAGCCTAGCACCCACTTTAAGTGCCTTCAAGAGTCTTGAATGATTATCGCTCTGTCCTGCTGACTAATTTCTACTGAAGTTAGCATTTTGCTTCAACACTTCCTCTTCTCATAGTTCGCTGACTAACAGTGCCTCCTCTTTATTATTGACAAAGAGAAACCTGGAGGAGTAAGCATGCCTCCATACAGCTGAATAAAACCTAGCACTGGTGAAATTCAGAGGGGTTTTCCCCACAAGTCTTGTGATTCATTGTGTGTTTATTATGATGTATGACATTTCATATCAGTTTCTGGCTCAGGTGATTCATTAAACAGAAGAAGAGCAAATAATATGAATTTATTCTACAGCCCTCAAATCAAGAATTTCATGGTGAGTTGGTTCCCTTAAAATGCTTCAAAAGTGATGTTGTCAATATACCTCAATGCCAGATATATAATAAAGAATAATTCTTCTATCGTTACCATCAAAAATGACTGGTGTGTCTGCAGCAAGCTTAGCTCCCAGCTATAAACTGTTTTATTTACAGAGTGCTGCGATCGCTACAATATATACGTGGGAGACATCACTGCTCTTTTCATGACTACACACCCCGGGCATTTCGGGGAGGAACATGGAAGTAATTTATAGGAACGAGCTGATTCTTACATCAGAGCAGAGGGGAAGGCCCGGATGAATTCACCTTGGACCGGTTGCAGTGTGCATCGCAAAACTCACGACTGCTTCCTATCGCGCACTGCACCTCCTTCCCAGCGCGGCTCGGCAGTGGCGAGCACAGACGTCGCGCTCACACAAGATATGCATCAGTGGTAGGGTTGGGATAATTTTGCCCTAGGGCTGTCTTCCAAAGAAGCAAAGGTTTTGCCCCACGGCAGGAGCGGTAGCTCTGTACAGCGTCATAGTCACACAATCCACAGACATTTTCTGAAAATGAGGTCATTTCCATTGCAGGGACGCACATGAGACATTTGTTCCCAGAAAATATATCATGCTACACTAGGGAAAAAGAAAGTGAAGAGGTCATTCTAGCTTTGACTTTATTACATCAGATTTGGAGGGGGCAAGAGAAACCTTTCACAATCTGTTCTGCAAAGGAGTATCCCTTGCTTTCAGACAGAAAACATGAATAACTATTACACTGGGTAGTCTTGCTTACACACCTCTGGCTGAAAGGAGAGGCTTTCGGCTGCAAAGCCTATCAAGCAAAACCATAAAGCATAATAATTCTTATTTCTCTGGATTTACAGAGCCCACCCAAACGTTATAGTAAGAAAGGGAAAAATGTTGCAAATTCTGCAAAATACATGATTGCTTCGAAACTGTTGAATTATTACCAAAGCAGTCAAGAGCCTGTTGGCAGCAGCACCCACAGGGACCCTCCACACACAACATCCCACCCACCCCAGAGGAAACGGGTGACTATGCCCTGCAGGTCCACGTAGGCTCCATCCACCAAGAGCAAGCCCAAACCTCCTGCCTCCGACTCCTGGGAGGAGAACTGGGTTTCTGTTGTGGTGAAGGTCCTCTTTCAAGAAACAAAACCACTGCAAGGAATTTAGCTGCTTCCCTGCCTTCTCCTACAGCCCTTGCTGCAAGCACCTTCCATGAGCGCCAATACCCCGAGAGAGCCCTTTTGGCGACGCGGGGACCTCGCGGCTGCAGCAATCGCATCTCAGGAGCTTCTTCCGCATGTCTCCACGCTGTTAAAGATCTGCCTGTTTCTGTCGGATCCCTTTCCCAAAAGAGCAGGAAAGCAGCACCCAAAAAAATGTTATAGGCAGGGCTCTTAGGTCAGGACCACATAACAAATACTGACTGTTTTCAGGCTTTTTTATGAATTACAATGATTCCATGCGCTTTCTGAAACACTTTTGAGTGCAGCTGTGGAGAGTGGGAAGCACAAAGGCCCAATATCCATTCCTATAGCATAGCTCTGATCCCTTACTGTAGCAGCAAAGGTGGCTCGACTATATGCCCTGTAAGGGAGAAAATACCATGTAATGTTAGTTCTGGCTGTGCTGAACATCCCAGTTATTCGGGTTTTCCCATGACGAAGGATTGACTTGCTTAGCATTTCCGTAATAACCTCTCTGCTCAGCTCTAAATCCACGTACTAAGTTGGTGGCAAAGGACTGAGGAGAAAACAGCGCCACAGGAAGGAACATTGCTGGGTAAAAAGGTTTTTACCTGCTTTTCTTCTCCTCTCTCCCCTTGCTCTGAAAGCTTGGGGCAGATCTCTTCTGCGTGTCCTCTGGGGGCTGGGCTCCAAACAACCTCACCTAGGCTGGTTTTTTGGAGTATTTTCCCATCAGTGATGCCTTTTGTGAATCACTTTCCCCCCATGGTATTAAAGTCACGTAAAAAAACCCAAATCACAGTATTATGACTACACACGACCCACGGGTAGGAGCAGAGCATGGCCTAATGATGGAGACTCCTGTTCTGAGTGGGATGGATCCATAAAAGAGAACTTCAGAAACTATCCAAAGCCCTGACTGATGTCCCTCTGGCTGTCACTCTGCAGGGGCTCCATTATGTCACCCTTTTATCAGCAAAAAGAAGTTGCCACTGAAAGGCTGCTGTAATTTCAGGCTCACTCCCGATGGTCACTCTGGCTGCAGAGGACACCTCTGTCCTCGCTGTCACCCTTCCTTCCTCCCTCCTGTCCTTGCTGTATATGACACTCGTAACCTCCAGTCTCTACTGACAACACAGGGCAGATAATTATAATAAAAGGCCGAGCTGCAATAAAAAGCATTTTAAACACTAAAAAAAAAAAAAAAAGGCAGCTAAAGGTTCTGTGAGAGATGCATCACCACCCATCTGCAATATCAGTATGTCAGCATCTGTCTGCCACAAACATTAGTCTGTAAAAACAAAGGAATAAATCAATGGACCTGTACAGCCAGGCATATTATCTCAGAGAACACTGCAGAGCTACGAAGCGCCCTCTTTATTTGCTCAGCCAGAACCATTCACTCTGCTCACAAGGCAATGTTACACGATGAATTATCTTGCAAGTGCCTCAGTATATCACCGTATAAACTTGTACACACTATGACAGCAGTTATCAAATAACTTGGCATCTGAGCAGTTGCCTGCCCTGGTTATGGGCAGTTTACACATGTGTTTGTTCCCAAATGCCCGGTCCCTCTGCCTTTTGCACCCCACAAGCCTACAGCTTTTCCCGGCATACCCCGCACCGCGGCCTCCGCCTTGGCTGCTGGCAAGGGCACGGCCGAAATTACCCTGCATTTCAAGCTGTAACGATGAAGATGTCCCTGACTCCAGTCCCAGCACACACTCACGCCGCCCGAATGGATGGAGAACCACAGTTAGCCTCTGACCACTCGGCACACATTGGGAAGGGTGGTAGAAGCAGTACTTCCACTAAAAGTGCCTTTTTTAGCACTGTCTGTAGTGGGACCTTCAGTACTACATATGCAGCAAGCCTGGCCCTACACATCTGATTTCACTCAGGTCTTCAGCAGTAAAATACAGGCTCATGTACCAGTTAGAGTGGATCAAGCCCTGCTGCCCGCCTCACCTTGACCCTTTCCCACCCACTTCAGGAGCCAAACAAGCTTTGGTGACCCTCTAGGGCAAAGAAATTATGCAATAGGACCCTCACCTGGCACCCTCTCACCTGCCTTTACAAAAACCCACAACTAAAACACCTGAGAGTGGCTGAACTACAACTGCCACATACTTATAACAGGGAATTAAATGGGAGACGGAAGTTTAGTGATTAATCTTCAACTTCTCACAGTGCAATTTAACCTCTTTATATTCTTGACCTCCAGCCTACAGGAGTCAAATTGCCTGTATTTAACCAATTTCTAAAAAGCCTGCTTGAAATTTTTGGAGCCAATAGCTCCAGTGTTCACCTTTCCCACCCTGGGACTGCTCGACACAAAACGAAACAAAGGCTGCCGTTGTCATCTGATTTACACCGGTCCGACTCCCACCGGGCAAAAGGGAGGCTAGGCCAGAACCCAGTTTCAACACTTGTTTCTTGTCTGTGTACACACATCCACCGAGGTCCTATTTCAGGAAAGACAACCGAGAAGAATGAGTTTTACATAATGACGTGTGAAGGGGAGAAAAAAGGAAGCTGGACCTGCTATAATTAGAAAGTGCTTACGCCCCCAAAGGCGGCTGTTTTGGCCCACGCATTTCATCACGAGTAGGTGCTCAGCTATATTTACCTCCTGTAAGAAATGTTTAACTTGAGATGGGACACAGAAAACCCCACCAGGATGTGGTAAGTGAGAAGGGAAGTTCACAAGATGTGATCTCTAACTGACATCATTTTGAGGCACATATGAAACTCAGATGCTTTTTGGGTTTTCTTATGAGCAAGTTAGTTAAAAAAAAAAAAAGAAAAGAAAGGTATTCTTAAGGGGAAAAAAAGTGCATCAATAGCACAATGGTAGCTTTGGGGCAGCTCTGATGTTCATTTAGCAATTAAGCCCTTCTGTACTGGACCCCAGTCCTTGTGCTGGTGTCTCAGCAGAGAGGACCTCCTGCCAGGGAGCTGCACCTGTGTGCCCACCACGGCACGATGCTGCTGGACTGGCCTCTCTCACTTGACCCAGACAGGTCCACCTGCAGAAATATCATGACCCCAGAGTCACCGGTCCGTGGGCTCTGCACAGCATTTCCCTTCATCCACAGCACAGCCAGTCTGGGAAACACCATTAAAGCCTTTGCCAACACTCATGCAAGGAGCAATACTGGAAGAGCTGCCTGTACTAACTCTCCTGAGAGCTCTGGGGCAACAGGATCCGTGGTGTGGATGGGAAAGGGGACATCTCTCAGAGAATCACAGAATCCCAGACTGGCGGGGGTCGGAAGGGACCCCTGGAGCTCACCCCGTCCCACCCCTGCGTGAGCAGGCACCCCCAGAGCAGGGGCACAGGGCCGCGGCCAGGCGGGGGGTGAATGTCTCCAGGGAAGGGACCCCACAGCCTCTCTGGGCAGCCTGTGCCCCTGCTCTGGCACCCACACAGGGAAGGGGTTTGGCCTCATGTTCAGGGGGAGCTTCCCGTGTTCCAGCTTGTGCCCGTGGCCCCTTGGCCTGGCGTTGGGCACCGCTGGAAAGAGCCCGGCCCATCCCCCTGACACCCGCCCTTCAGATATTGATAAGCATCGATGAGATCCCCCCTCAGCCTTCTCTTCTCCAGGCTGAACAAGCCCAGGTCTCTCAGCCTTTCCTCCCAAGGGAGATGCTCCAGCCCCTGACCACCTCCGTAGCTCTCCGCTGGCCTCTCTCCAGCAGTTCCCTGCCCTTCTTGAACTGGGGGGCCCAGGACTGGCCGCAGCACCCCAGATGTGGCCTCACTGGGGCAGAGCAGAGGGGGAGGAGAACCTCCCTCGCCCTGCTGGCCACGCTCCTTTCCATGCCCCCCAGGACACCGCTGGCCCCCTTGGCCCCAAGGGCCCGGTGCTGGCTCAGGGTCACCTCGCTGCCCCCCAGCACCCCCAGGGCCTCTCAGCAGAGCCGCTCTCCAGCAGGTCCCCCCCAGCCTGTGCTGGTGTGGGGGGTTGGTCCTCCCCAGGGGCAGGACCTGGCACTTGCTCTCAGGCCAACTTTTCCTCCTTTTCTCTTTCTTCTCCTTCTTTCATTGACTCTCTGGCCTCCAGATGATTTCCACGTTTCACAGAGTTGCAGTTCCCAGGACCTGTACCTGTGCCCCGTGCTGCCGAACCCAAATAGGCATGCACAGCCACCAACGCTCCTTCCTCTGCTTGTTTTATGACACAACATGAACTTAGAGAGGTGCCGAGTAGCAGCTGAACCTGAGACACAATATTCAGAGGTCTTCTGGTGGAGAAAAAAGGCTCATGTGGGACCCCAGAGCCATCTGAGTGATGTATAAAATATCTAACAATGACAGAGAAGGAAGAGAGGAGTCCTGGGAGTGGGGAAAGGGGAGACCACCAGCCAGTTCCCACATTTCAGCACTCTTCATACCGAGCAGTGACTCCAAAGGGAAGAGCATCACACTTTACCCCTGAATGGCTGGAGCAGGGATTAACAAGTGAGGTAGGTATGAAAGCTTAGCAGAGAAAGCACAAGAAAGAAAGAAAAGAAAGAAAAGAAAGAAAAGAAAGAAAAGAAAGAGAGAAAGAGAGAAAGAGAGAAAGAGAGAAAGAGAGAAAGAAAGAGAGAAAGAGAGAGAGAAAGAAAGAGAAAGAGAGAAAGAGAGAAAGAAAGAAAGAGAGAAAGAAAGAGAGAAAGAAAGAGAGAAAGAAAGAAAGAGAGAAAGAGAGAAAGAAAGAGAGAAAGAAAGAGAGAAAGAAAGAGAGAGAAAGAAAGAAAGAGAGAAAGAAAGAAAGAGAGAAAGAAAGAAAGAAAGAAAGAAAGAAAGAAAGAAAGAAAGAAAGAAAGAAAGAAAGAAAGAAAGAAAGAAAGAAAGAAAGAAAGAAAGAAAGAAAGAAAAGAAGAAAGAAGGAAAGAAGGAAAGAAGGAAAGAAGGAAAGAAGGAAAGAAGGAAAGAAGGAAAGAAGGAAAGAAGGAAAGAAGGAAAGAAGGAAAGAAGGAAAGAAGGAAAGAAGGAAAGAAGGAAAGAAGGAAAGAAGGAAAGAAGGAAAGAAGGAAAGAAGGAAAGAAGGAAAGAAGGAAAGAAGGAAAGAAGGAAAGAAGGAAAGAAGGAAAGAAGGAAAGAAGGAAAGAAGGAAAGAAGGAAAGAAGGAAAGAAGGAAAGAAGGAAAGAAGGAAAGAAGGAAAGAAGGAAAGAAGGAAAGAAGGAAAGAAGGAAAGGAAAGGAAAGGAAAGGAAAGGAAAGGAAAGGAAAGGAAAGGAAAGGAAAGGAAAGGAAAGGAAAGGAAAGGAAAGGAAAGGAAAGGAAAGGAAAGGAAAGGAAAGGAAAGGAAAGGAAAGGAAAGGAAAGGAAAGGAAAGGAAAGGAAAGGAAAGGAAAGGAAAGGAAAGGAAAGGAAAGGAAAGGAAAGGAAAGGAAAGGAAAGGAAAGGAAAGGAAAGAAAAGAAAAGAAAAGAAAAGAAAAGAAAAGAAAAGAAAAGAAAAGAAAAGAAAAGAAAAGAAAAGAAAAGAAAAGAAAAGAAAAGAAAAGAAAAGAAAAGAAAAGAAAAGAAAAGAAAAGAAAAGAAAAGTATTTGTTCATGTTGTTAATTTCTGGAATAAATGTCAGCACTTCCCATTACCACCTTCTCCATTTTCTGGACAAGAATGGAGCCAACAGGGCAGTGAAGCTACTGGACTGCAGCCCCCACAGGCAGCCCCCACAAGTTCCCTAAAGCACCCCAAAACCTAGCTGAAGTGATTCCATGAGTGCAGCCATCCCTAAGGAGAGCTCGTGCACCCCAGAGCTTCCCATTCACCAACACGGGCTCTGCAGCCATCTCCAAGGCTGTCAGCAAGAACACAAACACCCATCACGCCACGTAAGGGAGGGCTGTGGGACTTGCCGCTGCGCGAGCACTGACGTTGCATGCTGCCAGGGAGAGGCTGTCTTGTTCAGGTCAGGCTTGGAGGTGTCTGTCCTGGGCTGTGCAATGCTGAGTTACTCCACATGTCCATGGGCAAGCCCCTTTCCAGTCAAGCTGGGTGTCTACAGGCTAGATGATACCAGTTTGAGCCAGTCACCCATCTGTACTCAATGACTACTTCAGGAGGAACTAAAACACCTCTAAGAGCTCCCTATTTCCCCCAACTAGATATTGAAAGAACCTCAAATGATAACCTTGATTTAAACTTTTAACTTTTGTATATTTACAGTTGCATCTTACCCCAATTTTCTGACCCAATATGCACCCAGAAAGGATAATTTAACTTAGAAGTATGGCCAATCCATAACCACCAACAGAAGCTAATCCTGTAGCCTCAGATGCACAAGACAAACAAAAAGGAAGAAGCTCTGGAAGATACAGTGCCTTAGCTTCATTCATAATTTGTTTAAAATGAATGAGACCGGTTCTGCACACAGACCTCTTGGGGTACCAGGGAGGAAGGCAGATTACAGACATCAGTCTCACCAGTCTGGTGCCTACAATGCCAGAATGACAATCCTGGATATAAAAACCTTCTTACAGCTTCGCTAGTCCTCTACCTCATGCTTCTGTGTGCTTTCACATCATCCCTACTCAGTTTCATACCCATAAACACCACCATGACCCACACTATGACCTATAACTGTCACCTCAACATTGACTCAAAGATTCCTCCAAGAACCTGTATCCAGCTATGATCAGATCTCATTCATTTTCTCTGTGTAACACATCGAAGGCACAACCTTTCTACAGATCCACGCAGTGAAAAGTCTCATCAGCTTGATTCTCACAATCACAGTATGCTTTTGTCCTTGGCAAATGCCATCTCGTCATCCAATATTCTGCTGCTGGCCCACCACTCTGAGCATCTCACCTTCCACCTCCTCCCTCTTTATAGCATCAAACAAGAACTGCTTGTCTCTGTTTGCAAGGCCCTTCCCGGCACCCCCCAACCCAGCCCGTCACTCCTGCATTTGCTGTTGCAAGATCCAGTTGTGTTTCATGGACTGATCTGAGGAAATCTCTGCTGGTACTTATTGGTGTTACCAAAAATACATGTATATCTCCTGCTTCTTGTAATCTGCTCCTTCAAAGGGAAGACAATGATGGGGTTTAGGCTGGGCCATCTGTGAGACATGACTTAAAAACACAAGGGAAAAAAGATAGCACAGGCATGCTGCAGTGTCAGTTATTTATAGGTAGCCTTCAACAACTAAACTTTATCTCTTGATCAAGATCCTGCATAGGAAATACTAAGTACCTACCACTTTCTGGAGAGATTTAGAGGTGGAGGCTCTGGAGACCAACATCAAACTTACAGTGGAAAGTTCTGTATTTAACTACAAAGGAACACGAGCCTCTATTACACTGCAAATTGTCTTCTTCAAGAGGAAACCAAAGGCTCAGCCACAGCCTGGTTCAAGAGATCTTTCTTTAAATTTCCCTCATAGCTAAAAAAAACCACATTCTGCTGTTTGCCAGAGCTATAGGTTTTACCCGTGATGTCCCGATGAAAGCCAGAGCCACACAAATATTTCCACAGCTGCTCAAAATGTTTGCTGGATTATAAGGTCACATATAGGGCACATCTTCAGTTTGCTCTTAGTATAGAGCCTCTGTGCTGGAAATGAAGAGAGGTTTTTTGGCACCAGGGGTCCTCATTTCACTGATATTCTTCTACCAGCCCTGGCATCAAGGGTTATTTAACCTTGTCAACTCCCTTTTGATGGGTGTGAATTCTTCACTCTGGAAGGGCAGCGCTCTCCCTCCATCCCAGCCTTGCTGTATGAGATACCAGCTGTGTTTCTGATCAGACCAGAGTTTTGCCCTGGGACTGTTCCAACATGAATCATTTAAACACCTAACAAAAAAAGCCCAACCAAACAAAACCACCCAAAACAAAAACCAACCAAATAAACAAATAAAAAACCACCAAAAGAACTAAGAACAGAATCAAGCAAAAAAACTCTACACCCTCCAAACCAATGAAAAAAGCTAGTTTCTGCCAAGGAAGACCTGTTGTCCATCCTCTCCCCTTGCACAGATCCACCCGCCTGGGTCAATAAGCATGCTCTGCTCAGCAGGGCCATCCAATGCCCCAAGCACGGGAAACCTGCAGACTTTCCTGACACACCAAACCGACATGAGATAAGAGCAGTGCTCTGCACCCAGGCGCTGCCTGGGGCTCAGGCAGGTCTCCGACTAGAAAGCAAGGCTCTCAAAGTACAGGCTCCATCTCTGGACCTCAAAAGTTGTCCCTCTGGGAGACCACCTCACCCAGATCCATGATTTTGCGATGAACACGGTTTCGTAAGGTGAAGGTGTTTCTAGGGCAGCAGGATTCACCCCATTTCGGTGCGGATGCAGAACTGGCCCAGGGGAGCAGCCTGGCAGGCTTTGCGCAGCCTACAGCGGCGCAGGGGAAGGGCTGCATTAGGAACCAGATGAGCTACCCTGGAGCCAGGGGTTCAAAGCAAGAACATGCCTCGGGTAGTACCAGAAACACGGATTGCTCTTTATTAGCCACTTCTCCTCACTCCACGGTTTGGCTGAGGTTTTTTGTTCTTCCATTGAGATACTTTCAGCCTTCAGGAAGATGCCGCGCTGTATTTGCCCACTCTTTGCAAAGACAGGGGCATGTAAGCTTCCCTCCTCCTATCCCAAGCCCAATACCGTCTTATTGGGCTTGGAGGAAATGTTGCATGAGGCTAAATAATCCAAGACCAGAATTTTGAAGCCAAGTCAGACGCTAGCCAGTGATAGATAGCTTGCATGAAGTCATTTGGGAGTTTTACCATTTATCTGGAAGAAGCCAGGACCTTCGCATTCTAATTATTCCCACTTTACCAAGCTTCACCTCAAGCTACCTGGAAAAACAAGTAATAGAGGTGCATAAATATTTGCTGATGAGCAGCGATGAATGCTGGGAGGGGCAGAAATACAGATAAATCAAAGCACCCTCACAAAGGTTGGGCTGGCAGCGGTATCGCCTTGATACATTGGTTTAATTTTTGGCATGCGTCAAAAGTCTGCAGATGCGGTGCTTTCCACTCAGCCAACAAAAAGCTCTGAGGCTATATTGCTTTTGTCACACCAGAGAAAGCAGCATACAGGTGGAAAGAAATATTTCCAGGCTCTCATTAGAGTATCTATTTCATAGATAAGCATCGAGTCTTGCCTAATCCAGTCTCCTTCCCGTATTCCTACAGTATGAAATTGTACAGTCACAGTTATAAGCAGGAATGGACGGTGAAGGCTTGAATGCTCTGCTTTCCAAATAAATAATGGAGCATTTTATTTTATTTATTCTTATTTTATTCTAAATGCAACATAATAAAAGTATACTGCTTGTCAGTGCGACAGGGAATTTATCACTATCTAATACAACCTGGATAATGCAATAGAGAAAGTTATAGCAGAGGCACGTCCCCACGGTGGAAGTGTGCTGCCATTCTAACATGCAAAGGTTTTTTAAAATCTAGAAGTCAGAAAATCTGAAAATTTAACATGAAGATGGGACTTTTCCATCAGATAACTGCTTTGCACTCAGCTCCAACAGTCATCTGAGTTCTTTCCACCTGTAATGGAAAATATTATTTTCTCAAAATTTTGACTTAATGCAGAAGTTACAGCCACGTGCTAGATTTTCAAATGAAATATACCATTAAAAATAGATCCCTAGCTTTGCTGAGTTAGCTTTACGCCTTGGTTAGGGCTTGAATTGGGTAAATAAGAATGCCATTTTTTTTCTGCGTTAATTCTTAATGGTCTAGCACATCTTCTTTGATGTAATGCGAGGATGGAAAGCTATTTTAGGATTGTCTGGGAAAACTCAGATTTCATCAGAAGTACTGCAGTACAAGGTTATCCCGCACTTGTTGCCCCACCTCCCGCCCTCTACAGCCACGTTGCAATCAGTGGTTTGCGCCTGTTGAAGAGCACCTTGTACGAAGGAACGCACCTGCCTTGGCCCAACCAAGCGGGGCCACTTCACGGGCTGTGCAGAGAAAGCGGTTTTGGACAGCAAAGGGGTCAGGGAAGGCTTGTTCTCCTTGTTGCAAGTCTCCTGAGATTTAAGGGCAAAGAGACCCTTGGTGAACTTTGAGGAATTTACATCCACTTTTCACAATCCATATTTTTTAGCCCTTTGGTTCTAACGTATCTATTTTCTACGAAAAAAAAAATCTTCCTTCAGAACTGAGATTCCTCTCCATGGGATAACAACCGGACGTGCTGAGTCAAAATCTGAGCAAAGACAAATAATTGCAAAAACTCCTGGAGCTTTCAATATGACTGTTAATTTACCCTCATTATTTTCTTTTCTTTTTTTCTTTTTTTTTTAATAAAAGCTTAGTCTTTTACTACAAGATTGTAAGTTCCACAGAACCTATGTTGCATAGCAAAATCCTGTGTATACAAGTTAACATCCTTCTTATGCCCAAGCCGCTCACAAAAAGGCGGGATGGGAGGCAGGGGAGAGGCGAGGGAACAGCCAGGGAAGGGATGACCTGTTCCAGTTCCCAGCCAGGAAAGATGCACAAACCAAGTCCCTTGTTCTCGCTTAAATCCCTCTCCTCTTGGAGCAGAATTGGCAAGCGTGCCGCAGCTAAGGACTGCAGCCTGGGTCTGCCTCCCCACGCCCCCACGAAGAGGGAGAAGCGAAGCAGGAAGGGAGGACGAGGGGGACTCGCACCCCCACTTCGCTGCATGACTGCACATCACTGGATGAACTAGCACATGGCTGGAGACGGCAAACATTCGTGCTCAGAGCAAGGTGCTGTGATTTAATCAGCTGCGCTGTCTTATCTTCAGAGGTCCCTGATGCTTCACAATACTGGGAGTATAATTCCAAGAAAACACGTAACAATCAGGTTTTCTTTCTTTTGCATGTGTTTGTATTAATAAGACCATTTGTAGGAGATAAGAATCCTCCGGTGTGTCTTCATCTGACACCTGAAGCCTCACTTTGTGGCATCAAGATTGGTAACTGCAGGAAGAACGTACCAGCACAGCCCAGGCAAGGGGAAGGTGCGCGTGTGGCTCCGTGTTAAGGTGTTACTTACAGCTGCTCTGATGTGCAGGGTCTCAGCAAGCCCAAACCACATCCAGTCCCTAAGTCAGGGAGAGACGAGGTTTATTCTTGACCAGATTTTTGTAACAGCGGAATAAAGACTCCGTGAGCCAAATTCTGCCCTTCTGCCACCAAAAAGTCTTGAAAAAGATCTTGAGAAAGCCGCAGAACGTGCCCAACAGTAAGGACATATCCTGATTTTCAGAAGCCGAAGAGCACACGCACCAGGGTCTGAAGGTGCTCAGCAGCTCTGTGCATTAGGGGCAACGCGGTGCTGATGAACCACGAGGTGGTACATCATCTCCTGGGGCCTTACAAGGTCCACGGAGCTGCTGGGAGTAAACATCAATAAAACTTACTTTAGTTGAAGTTGGCAAATCAAAATCTATTGGAAAGTCCTAGTATCTGATGAATATCGATGAGTCACTTCCATCAAGTCACCCTTTAAAGCTGATTTAGCTGTTGAGCAGAGATCCAGCTTCTTTCCAAGCATATCTATCATGCACATCAGGGTAACACGGAGAGAAAAACTAAGGATGGGTGAAAATGCGGGAGAAGAGTTTCTGAACACAATCATTGTCCTTTAAACATTAGACAACGTCTGTGCTCGTATACAGTACTTGGTGCTATAAACAAAATGTAACAGCATCCGCACAGAAAAAGCCAGATTTTAAAAGTCAAACACAATTCACAAATCACTGGCAAAATCTACACAAAATACCTCACACAAAAATATACCATCCTCGGGTGGCAGAGAAAGGTGCATAAAAAGCAGCTAAAGATTTCTGCAGTCTTTCTGTTGCTTGCTTAAGTGGGAAGGTACAACACCGCTTAAAGGGGCGCAGGTGCTTTGCAACCCAAGAGCCTCCTAAAAATCTTTGAGCATCCATTTAGGCGTCTTCAGATGGTTTTAGCTTTTTGGTAGAATTTTGTCATGGCTTTAAAAGCTTTTGACCAGGTTGCTCTGAGGAATCACAGGTTGTGAAAGAAAA
Organism: Phalacrocorax carbo; assembly: GCF_963921805.1. Lineage (NCBI taxonomy): Eukaryota > Metazoa > Chordata > Aves > Suliformes > Phalacrocoracidae > Phalacrocorax > Phalacrocorax carbo. The sequence goes on along the minus strand of NC_087534.1, from coordinate 6,939,874 downwards.
GCAAGTTTATGTCAAGGGGCATATTCACTCTGGAGGGTCCACACCTCTTTTTGGAAAATTCATGGTGGTATCTTAAAAAATACGGTGGTATCTTAAAAAATTGTGGAAAGCCACTGTTTTAAAGAAAATAAATCAGTGGAAATGCTCTCTGGCTGTTCATCCAGCAGGAGAAACTCCATGAAATTGTGTTATAAATTTACTAAATTCTTTCTTAAGCGGGATGCAGCACAAACCCATAGACCAAGTACAACGCTGAAATAAAATTATCATTAAAACCACCTAATCTACAGGATTGGAAAGATCTTAAGCATGGCCAGGTCCAGCCTCTGACATCCACATTGACACTGAGCATCAAAATTTGTCACTATCAAATCATTTCATTCATCTTGCTGAAGGCGTTAGGCCTTTCATGGAGAAAGGCTTCAGCTAACACACGCAAGCCTCTACATCACCTCGAGATTTCTGCACGAGCATTTTTCTTCCACCTTTCTTCCCAGGTCCTTGTGCTCTCAGCAAGCCCCAGCAGATGGAGAGACCAGCACGAGGCATGGGCTCTCCTTGCCAAGGCTCCAAGTGCCCCAGACCCATGCCAGGGAGCCTGCTGGTCTCCATGCTACACTGGAAAGTGGCAACAAAGCCCGCCACGCGCACTACACTGGCCTTTTCATCTCCAGAGCTTACGGTGGCTGCTGCTACTTGTAGGGAGGCCTGACTTGCTCGCTGTCGGTGCGACTGTAAAGTGGCACGATGTAGGCAGTTTGCCAGTCGGCACGAAAAATGCTCAACAAAGATGCCCTTGTGGTAATACAGTGTATTTACTTACTCCCATTCTATTTATAATATTTGCTCTGAATGAAATAACCAGTATACATCCTCCAGGGTATTCTTTGGTGCTTATAAAAGATATTTTAGGATGAGATTTTAGACTTGCAGGGATAACACAGCCCCTCAGGCCCATGTTTTCCCCTGTCATTTACTCTTTTGGGAGTCAAAGACTGCAGTCTGGTTCACGTTGCAAGTCGTCGTCTTTGATTTCTTCCAAAATTATTTTTTGAAAGGCATCCCTACGCAGCCTTTCAGATTAGACTCTCACTTTTCTGTATCCCAGGCATGATCCTAACAACCTACAAAGAGCTATTCTGCACCTCCCCTTGGTTTTTTTCCCCCCACTAATTTATGACCTTAACAAGACATCATGTCCAGTTCTAAAGGTTTGGAAAACCGGGCACAACCTGCACATCTGAAGCAACCACGTTCTTACACTGCCCCTAATTGACTGAACTGACCCAGTATTTAGAAAATGCTGAACAGGTTTGATTGTGGAGCACATGAAACCAGTGGCCCTAGAAGAGTGAGAAACCTGCCAGAATTTTGCATACCCATGAATGTGATTAAAACAAAAAAAGAAAACTCCATTTAAACTTAATTTTGAAATATGCAAATGTTTTTATAATTCCATTTTAAAATTCAGTTCATGTAACTTTGGATGTGACTGAAATATTTGATAAGTGTCCTGTCCAGATGAGAAAACAGAAAACAACATGAAGCGTTTCATGAAATAGCACAAAAGAAAGCGATGAGAAATTCAGACAAGCTCCTAAACACCTCTGATTATCTGATGACTTTGCACCCACCGAATACACCTGCTTCAGCTCACTGTAGTCCTTTAAGATTTAGTGGCCCAAGCTCTAGGTTCCCTTGATAGCCAGAGGAGAAACACAGCCCCCCAAGGAACGTTTTCTCTGAGACAGACATTTACTTGCAATAAATTGTCCTCCAGAGGTGCCACCATCCCAAAGATGGGGTCGAGGTGACCAGCTGAGACAGCAGCTTCACCTTATGCCTGAATTCAGGGGAATGAACCTTCACCCAAAGGTGTTCGTCCCTTCAGTTCTCAGACCATCATTTTCCTAGATTTATAACTGCAAAGGTAAAAATAAAAAGTCTGTGCTATGCTCAGAGCTTGCACTAGTTTCAGATCCCTGAAAAAATAGTCCTGGGGAAGAAAAAACCCAGGCACAAATATAAGATGGGAACCCCCCGGCTGGAAGTCAGCTCGGCAGAAAAGGACCGGGGGTCCTGGTGGACACCAAGTTGAACACGAGGCAGCAACGTGCCCTTGCTGCAGAGAAGGCAAATGTTGTCCTCGCTTGCATTAGCTGAAGTATGGCCAGCAGGTCAAGGGAGAACGTCCCTTCCCCTCTGCTCAGCACCGGTGAGGCCACACCTAGAGTGCTGTGTCCAGTTCTGGGCTCCCCAGTACAAGAGAGACATGGACACGCTGGAGACAGTCCAACAATGGGCCACGAAGGTGATTAAGGGGCTGGAGCATCTCAGGTATGAGGAAAGGCTGAGAGAGCTGGGACTGTTCAGCCTGGAGCAGAGAAGACTCAGGGGGATCTCATCAATGTCTATAAAGACCTGAAGGGAGGGTTCAAAGAGGACGGAGCCAGGCTCTTCTCAGTGGTGCCCAGTGCTCAGGCCCAGCGGCCGTGGGCACAAAATGACACACAGGAGGGTCCCGCTGAACATCAGGAAACACTTTTTTAACTGTGAGGGTGACTGAGCACTGGCACAGGTTGCCCAGGGAGGTTGTGGAGACTCCATCCTTGGAGATATTCAAATATCCTCTGGACACGGTCCTGGGCAACTGGCTCTGGATGGTCCTGCTTGAGCAGGGGGGTTGGACCAGGTGAGCTCCAGAGGTCCCTGCCAACCTCAACCATTCTATGGTTCTGTGCTCCCATTTGTGTTGCTGCTACAGCACAGTGCCCCAAGCGAAAAGCAGTCATGTTTTGTTTTATTTTAATTAAGATACAAAGCACCATCATCCCTCCTTTATGGTGCTGCACTATTACACCTCTCCCTTCCCCCTCAATTAGAATTTTGCCCTTGAAATTCAAGACAACATAAAAGCTGCTGCTTCGCCAAGTTGCCGCGCTGATGCCGTCGATGCTGAGCGCTGCCAGCGGTGCCCCGCAAAAGCGACGGCTGCTGGTCGGCAGCTGGGACAGAGTCTGCAGGGGTCAGGTGGCTGCTAGGTTTGTTCTTACCATAAGAAAACTTGTCTTACCTGTCGATATCAGTTCGCAGCGTGGAGCGCTGCAGTCCCTCAGACAGGGCTGTTACACTTATCACACCTGAGCAGCCACGTTCTCCCACCCATGTATCTGGTGACTGGGACTGATGTGTGAGAAGAAGCTGGGAGTTAGATCCAACAAAGGCGTTAAGATGAGATCCGAAATAGCGCATAATTACCTAAAGTGCAGCATGAGAGGGATTTAGGGCAAAATTCAGCAAAACAATGCAAAATTCACCTAGCTTATATGCTTTAGGCAGAAGAGGTCTGAGATTTCTAGAAAAAATATCCATGGGCACCTGAAGCCACAACGCTGGCTCCACTAAGGCAGCAGCTACGGCCACGGCAGAGCTGTTAGCCAGCACAGCCTGCGATGCGAGAACCAGAGGGCACTCCAAACTACAGGAGATTGGTTTAAGTTAGAGAAAATAAAGTACTCGTTGGCAGAGTGGGAAGCGATTCCCCAGAGCCTGCTGCCCCAGGAGGCTGGCGTGGCGGGCGAGACCAGCCGGTTCAAAACAGGACTAGACGAAGTCTGTAGGCCAGAAGCAAATGGCAAAGTCAACATCAGGGGTGTCCCCGTCACCCCCTCGCACCCCTCGTATGGCAGCACAAGCGCGGAGGAGGTCGGGGAGGAACAGACCACAGCCAGCGGTCCGGCTGCCGTGCTCTGCCAGGACAGCATCTCCTTTTGGAGCTACTCCTCTCAGCTATGTGCAAGGCCCACCCCTCCTTCAAAGGCTGCTTACAATAAGATAGCACGTCAGTGAGAAACATAGATATTAGTTATTTTGCATATAAATATCCCAGACTCCAGCACTGTACCTCACCAACTTTGTCCCTGGCCTTGCCCTATAAAAGCAAGGGTAGAGTAGTAATAAAGCAGGAGCAGAGTAGTAATAAATAATAAGTATAAAGAGCAAAATTTTATTTTATTCAGCTTTTTGTAGGAACAGGACAGAAAGTGATGCTCAAAGCGAAGTAGATGGTGAATCTGTCTCCCAAAGGACACATCTAGGGTGTGTCTGGGTTCACAGTGCTACCGATGACAGCCGGTGACAACCGTGCAAAGCCGGAACACAGCTCTTCACTCGCAGCCCCACGTCGAGGGAGCAGTTATCGCCCTCGCTACATTACCAGAGGGATTCTTTAAAATAAAACTTAAAAAAAAACAAACAAACAAACAAAACCAACCCATTTCAAAGCCGCCAGGCTTTGCAAGATGCAACAGACACAGCACGTCTGCGCTCGGCGCCGAGCGGTGGCTGCTCCCTCCAGCCTGGAGAGCCCGTGCGGAGGACACGGAGCGTCTCCGATCCGCCGACCAGCTGAGCCTGGCATATGGGCTCCCAGAGCCGCGGCTGATGCCAGTGCCACACGGGGAGCGTGAGACGGGCACAGCAAAGCCCGAGTCTCCCAAACACCACGGGAGGCTCGACTGACCTGGAGCCCTGCCTGAGGCTCCGGGGCAGCGCTGCGCTGCGGGTAAATGACACAGACAGGCGTGAGTTAGACGTCAGGTGAAGAATCATGAAACCAGAACAGAAAAATGCAAAAAATTGGACATTTTAAAGGATTTTCACTTTAACAACTAGCTGATTGCATCCAAGTATTACAAGATGTAGCAGGAGGCTGTAAGTCAGAGCCCTGTTTCAAGCATATAGAGGTATAGTCCTCTACAAAAGTCTCTGGAAAACAAATTGCCTTGTCAGAGCATCCCAATCTTTCCTCAAAAATCTGTCGCACCTGGTCCCCAAAACAGGATCACAACAAATGAACCAGTGACCACAATTACGCTGATTTAATCTTTAATCGAGTGCGTCCCAGCGAAGCCGTAGCCTTATGGGGGTTTGCGCAAACCCTGTTCTGAAGCCGTTCCTTAAAGCAAAGTCAGACTTTTGTAACCAACAACTTTTGTGAAGGGATCTTGGGAGGAAAAAATGAATTATTCGAGAGAGGACTTGAACAAATAATCCGTGTGTCTGTACAGCGTTTATGTTTTTGAGACAGATTCAAACTGTTTATCACCATAGCAAGGTTCACCAAGTATTACCCTAAAAAAAAACCCGTTCATTGCCTGCAGAAAGAATACATAGGACATTTCTCTCTTAAGCTGGAGCAACAGCTTCTCTGTCCAAATACCTTAATAAAGTCCAGCCAGGGCAAATGACAGACTCATCCCTGCCCTGTCCAGCGCTGCACTATCTTTTGTGATAATTAAAATAATTCTTATCAGAAAGATAATAAACATAAATAATCACATGCAGAAACAGCACTTATATAGGAAATTTTAAAGCAAGTTAAATGCTGTCAGGCCGTCCCCACTCTTTCTTCAAATTCCCTGTCCAAACCTATTTTCCCCATAAAGCACCATGGGGTAATCCAGCACTAATAAGCAAAATACGTATGACCTGCATGTGTCCTCTGCTGCTCTTAAAACTTTTCTTTTACCTTGTATCGTGCAGGTCCATGATAAACACTGACTTACTGCGGGGACGACCCTGAAAAGCAGTGAAGGGAAGCGAGCCCACGGCTGCCGGTGGATTTCGGTGTCAGAGACCTGCTCCTCCAGGGAAAGGTTTTGGCAATTTCCAGATGGAAAAATATTGAACGCTGTTGGCATCGGGAATTACCTACAACATCCCCCTGCCAGCGTGCTCCCTCTCCCCTGCCGTGAAAGCCCTGGGCTCTGCTCTCCTAAAAAAAAGACAGATGGGGTGGAGGGAATCCAAACCGATTCCCCGAGCGTTTTATCTCCACGGAGCACATGGGCTCGGTGACACACGAACACTTAAAATTAGGAAAGAAGAATCACAACCCCCCCCCGACGAGCTTACACAGGCGGCTCCTGCCTCTCCCAGCTGCCTGGGGTCAGCCCAGGTCCCGGGGAAGAGGCAGGTGATAAATACAGAGCTTATCGCGCCTTGCCTCGCACGAACGCGAGCTCCTGCCCCTGCAGAGGGGTTCGCGTGCAGCTGTACCGGCCTCCCGGATTTGAAGGGAAAGACTTCGGGAACAGCCTGCATTGAAAGAGCTACTGATCCGATGAAAAATGAGTAAAAGTTTGAACTTCACTCTGCCCCAGCTCATAAAGCTTTCCCTATCCAGCTCTTTTGGCCCTAAAATAAGGCATAATGGTACCTCTGAGAAGTATATCACGGAGGCGTGAAATGCACTGTCCTCGCAGGCCCCGAGGGCAGGGAGGCCAGGCGGTGCCTTGGGCAAAGGCACCGGGAAAAGGAAGCGCGTGAAGCGCTGCGGGAAAGAGCGTGGCTGCGATCGGCCAGCTCTGGGGCTGCAGCTCCCCTTGGCCGCGGACGTTTGTGAAGGGACTTCCCTGAAGAGAGGGGGCGAGTCCTCGGGGAAGGAAAAGGGGAAGGAAGGAAAAGGGGAGGGAGGGAGGAAGGAAGGGAGGGAGGAAGGAAGGGAGGAAGGGAGGAAGGGAGGAAGGGAGGAAGGGAGGAAGGGAGGAAGGGAGGAAGGGAGGGAGGGAGGAAGGAAGGGAGGAAGGGAGGGAGGAAGGAAGGAAGGGAGGGAGGAAGGGAGGGAGGGAGGGAGGGAGGGAGGGAGGAAGGGAGGAAGGGAGGAAGGGAGGAAGGGAGGAAGGGAGGGAGGAAGGAAGGGAGGAAGGGAGGGAGGAAGGAAGGGAGGAAGGGAGGGAGGAAGGAAGGGAGGAAGGGAGGGAGGAAGGAAGGAAGGGAGGGAGGAAGGGAGGGAGGGAGGGAGGGAGGGAGGAAGGGAGGAAGGGAGGAAGGGAGGAAGGGAGGAAGGGAGGAAGGGAGGAAGGGAGGAAGGGAGGAAGGGAGGAAGGGAGGAAGGGAGGAAGGGAGGAAGGAAGGAAGGAAGGAAGGAAGGAAGGAAGGAAGGAAGGAAGGAAGGAAGGAAGGAAGGAAGGAAGGAAGGAAGGAAGGAAGGAAGGAAGGAAGGAAGGAAGGAAGGAAGGAAGGAAGGAAGGAAGGAAGGAAGGAAGGAAGGAAGGAAGGAAGGAAGGAAGGAAGGAAGGAAGGAAGGAAGGAAGGAAGGAAGGAAGGAAGGAAGGAAGGAAGGAAGGAAGGAAGGAAGGAAGGAAGGAAGGAAGGAAGGAAGGAAGGAAGGAAATATAATGCATATTGAATTTATTTCCTTTTTTTCCCCAGTAACTCCTTTATACTGAGCTGAATTTTGAAATGTAAGAAGCAAGAAGAGATCCATGGATCTTTGGTGACCATCCCAGGCTATCTGTTTCAGAAATTTAAGCACAAAGTTCAGGAGCCACATCCCCAAACTCCCCTTGGAATTTTGAGGCTTTGACTAAGTTAATTAAGTTTTTCTGATCTCTTTTTCACATGTGCAATTCCTAACCTGGAGAAATTACTTTATGCCCCCCTCAATCTACATTATGCAATTGTTTTCTGTGTGTATTTGTTCACCAAACCTCGTGGCTTGTTCCCTTCTTAGTTGCTGTGTGAATTCATTAGCATGGAAAATGGTTTCTTTATCCATAGATTAAAGAAGTTAAATGAGGGCAAAATATCATTATTCACAGTATATCCTCCCAAAACACACCCCACACCTCTCATACTGGCACAGCATTATTCAAAATTTAGTTCAACTAAAATAGTATCAGGGGACCCCTGCTCACTCCAGGACCACAGGCTGGCTCCCAAACATCAAAAAGATTTCAGTACTTGAACCAGAACCGGTTTGTATCCTCCCTCCTCACCGGGCCTCCAGGCTCACGGCACACTCTGCATCGCAATAGGTGGGTAAAAGCAACCAGCAGCGGAAGAAAAGGAGAAGCTTTTGCCTGGAGCAAAACCCGGACGCTTCGAGTCAGGAGCAGTAGAGAGGCAGGAGCTCTGTAACAGCACCGGCTGCCGCTTGCAGCTCCAAACTAGTTCCATCTCCAGCTGCCAAAACCAGCAAGCCTTGGTGTTTAGGCTAAAGGCAACACTCATCGTAATTTACTCTGCAACAGCTACGCCTTTCCCGGGAGCTCTCCGCTACATCCATGCTGGGCTCTCCTGAGGCCACCTCAAAACCAGCCCCTCCACCTTGGCACGCCCCAGGCTGAAGGCACAGCCCCTTCTGGCCACGGGCACCGGGGTAGCAGGGGTGGACGAGGGGCACCCGCTGCGCCGGCGTGCCCCAGAACCTGTTCGCACGCTGCCTGCTCGCAGCCCCCCGGCAGGGGAGCCGCCGCGTGCCTGGCTGGGACCGGGGCCACGCCGCAGCTCAGGAGCGTGCAAGAGCTGCGGCCTTTTCATTTTCAATATCTAAAGCAACACAGCTGGGGGACAGAACGGGTCATCTTTGTGCACTGCGATTTGTAGACTGACAATTGTTCGCCTTCACCGCGTGCACAGAGGCTGCAAAGGCTGGGCGTGTAGGCTGGGTTACATTCCCAGCATAGGAACTAAATTCTGTGCATGAATTTGGTCAAGTTCCTTAAATCCACAGCGTCCAGGATGCCTTGGTTTTGCGTACCACATGGGCACATTGTTCAGCCAAGCTGAGAAATACCTAAACACCCCAGCAAGAAACGAGCAACAACCGAGAATGGATGAAATTTTTGCAATGGCCTAAAAACCACGTTCCTTCCCATTTAGCAACACACTTGATACTGAAGTCATACCCGTGCTCGGCAAGACCGTCGCTATGTTGGTCTGTTTTTCTACAGGTGCAGTTGCTTCACTGCGGTGCCAAAGGCTCATTTCACCACCACCATGGCCCTGTCGAACCTGCCTGCACAGTGCGGATGGAGACGTGGCTGGAATAAAGCTCCTTTTGCTCACGACTCCAAGCTGAACGTGAAGAGCTTGCCTAAAAACACAAGTCAAAAACACATCCCAAGCAACAAGGGCACCAAAGCTGCCTGGCACCCGTCCTAGCTAATCTGACTACGCTCAAAATTTAATCAAAGTTTCTCACTCCACATTCTTGCCTCTGCGGTAACTAAAATAAATAATGAAATACATCAAAACATAATGTTTATTTTAACTTAGCAGGTCGGCAGAGATGGAAAAAAAAAAAAAGAAGGAAGCTATGTTTCGGGAGTGTCAGTGGAAATAAATCAAACCAAATCCTAAAGGCCTGATCCAAAGAAAACTTGGACTTTAAGCCATACCAAATCCTCCAAACAAACAGACAATATTCTGGATGAAATGCAGATGCCTGTTTGCCTGCTGGTTTAAGAGAAGTAAAACAAAAAACCAAACAAAAGCTCCCGTTTTGCTCGTATACTCTCTGCTCATATACCTCAGGACTAAGCATCTGAGGATATGTGCTGGGCCCTTTTCACTCCGTAGGTGCTGGGATTGATACCTTTACCCATTAGGATGATGCTCAACGGAAAACCCAGCTCTGCCTGCAACGAAAAACGGGCTTCAAACCAGCCTTTTTATACAAAATTTGGGGGGAAAGGCCATCCATTTGAAATTTCACCCAGGGCTTTCTTTAACGCCCTTTGAATTTTCTATTTCTTCTTTTTTTCTTTGTTTCCTATTAAGCTTTTTAATTAGAAGCCTCTGAAGTCAGCTGGAGAGCTTTTCCTTGCTTATCCCCTTTGCACCCCCGCCTGTTACCCGCTCACAGCCGCCTTCGGGGTGCAGAGGGCTGGATTTCCACCCGGCCGCCTGGAACAGGTAGGGTGAGTCTGGTTTGGGGAGGAGGCTGCCCGCTTTTCTTTTGTGGGTTGTTTTGTTTTTCTTTAAGGGGTAAGAAATACCCCTTTTGATTTACTGAATTGGAAATAATTTTTAACCCTTGGTGTTTTCCCCACTGTATGTAGGGAATATATGCACGGCTGGCAGCAAACCACTGCTTTGGGTTGAGCATTGATTGAAACACAGAGGACAGAAGGAGCAAGGAAGCAGGGAACATCCACATCAGCTTGTACTGGGGTTAGCATGACACAGCGAGACATGACATTTGCTCTACAGGGAAACACCCTTTTCCTGTAACCAGTTTTATCCCATAACAAAGAGGGATTGTGCACGGCAAGTTGTATATAGAAGGTCAAGAACAGCAGCTGACAGATGAAGCGTCTCCATCAGCAGCTGGCCTTATCACATTTACCTTGTGTCCTGCTCACCAAGTTCTTCCTCCTACTAAGGCCATTAAAACAAGCCAGGAAATGAATGCACAAGAAAGCTTTGCTCCGAAGCTGCTGGTTGTTCAAAACATTCTTTACATGAACCCACAAGGGCAAGGACAAGCTCTGGCCACTGCTGTTCTGCATCGTTACTTCCAAGCATGTATCATACCGTTGCCTGAGCTTTCACAAGCCAACAGACTACAAGCAGCAACCAAACGTCCATGATAATGCCAACCCTTCCACCTCCTTGTCCAGCCACTTCTCCACCACCTCGTCCCTGGACGTCTCCATCTCAGCACGCTGACACATGCATATCCAAACAGGCGTCCTGTGAGCTTCCTTAACTCCGTTTGCCTTACTGTTATGACACTGCAAAGCCAGCTAACATAAAGTCAGTGCACTGAAACACACACAAAATACCAGTTAAACTATAATATTACTCCTAGATTAAAGAAAAATATTGTGAACGTGTCACTAATAATTGAAGGTTTTCCAAACTAGGATATCTAGGATCTCACGCTGCCCATCCTCGGAGAAAACAGAAATCTCCCATTCCCGACGGCAGCACCTGCATTTTCCGCTCCCTGCACGGATGCACAGGACCTAAGTGGGTTTTACACAAGACACGGACAATTGACAAAAGACGGCAGTGTCTTGCTCGTTGTTAATCACAAACTCCTTGGTACCTTGGAAGCCGCCAAATCCACCTTTAAAAACCAGAGGCTGTGATGGAAGGTCAGAGTCAATCCCAGGGGGGTGGATGAGGTGACGCCCTCAGGCACAAGTGGGAATCTGCATCCCAAAACAGGGTTAATTTGAGTTTTAGTGGGGACAATCCACTCCCCATCACAATTTATCAATCCTTACCTTGAAAAATATTATTTTCTATTGAACTAACTTCGATATCTAGAAGCCACCATCCACTAGCTGTAGCTATTTCAATTTGTTATGGTTTTAACTCTTTACACCCATATTTATTTCCATAAAAATACTGCGCATTCAGAAAACCACTAAACACACCTTTATAGAGTAAAGAATTCTAAGAAGCCCGGCTATTCATGTGACTACCTGGCCTTTCCACAGTCACCATTTAGCAAACAGAGATCTTTATTTCTAAAGTTCAAATCACACTTTCCAAAGGAGGAAAGCAATGTATTTTCCTGAAAAATGCAGAGCCACGAGCTGCTTAAAACAGTTTTTTATTATTCAGAAGGAGCAGCCAAAGAGAACCAAGTGAGGTCTGAATATCAAATCAACCATAACACAAACAAAGGAAAAAGGAAAAGGAAAAAAAGGAAAACTCAGTGCTGGCCCAGAGCGCTCCGGCGTGTGTTACTCACACGGCCAGCACAGGAGAGCACACACCAGGCGTCAAAATTCAGAGTAAATCATAATGACCCACCAGGTACGGTCTTCTGGCTTTCCCTGCTCAGACACAGGCAGGGATTTCAGACTCCAAAGAAGCCTTTGAACAGCCCCAGGGGCAATGGGAAATAAGAATCATCCAGAGAGACAGCTGGGAAACATGGCAAGAGAAAGAACCAGTCCATTTCAGGATGACTCATTTCCATAAGATAAACAGGGAATAGCAAAGGATGCGTCAGAGGACCTTGTTCAGCCACCCAAGGGATTGGAGGCTCGCAGAAGGCAAAAGGAACGTTTATCAGGCACGGTGCTCATGGCAATGCAGTCAGGGAGCACCAAAACTTGCACAACACACCATTGAAGATGAGGAAGGGCTCAAATCAACACCGCAAAACATTTTTGAGAGGGTATTCGTTATTATTCCAGCACGCACAGAGGTGAGCTCCGCACTGAGCATCGGCGTTGGTGGCAGTGGTGCCACCACAGGAACAGGGCTCTTGGGAACACCTCGAGGCAGACCAGGAGGGGCAAGTCCCATACTGGCTTTGGAGATGTCGATCCTAGAGAAGCTGGGAGGGCCAGGGCGGGCTTTTTTTCTGGCATCCATCAAGAAGTGCTATTTAGAGAAGAACAAAGGGCTACACTGTCCTCGCCAAAGGGGAGCAGATGGGCAGCAACAACACCTACAGGCCTTGGGAGATCTGCTCTGGCAAGGAGGCCATCTGTGCTCTACCGTCCCAAAACACACCTCCAAGACCTTTAGAGCTGCATTGATATATTGTGAGGATTCTAGAAAAAAAGGAAAGGAAGGCTCAAGGTACAGTGTCCATTGAAAATTCCTGCCTGAAGAAATGCTGCTCAGGTCAGTCGCAGCCCTACCCAGCCCTCGGGGGCGGAACTGGAGGGAGGGGAGAAAAAAGTAAGGGGAGCACAGAGCAGTGGTTATTTCTAGGGACTGGTTGGAAAAGCCAGGCAAAAAAGCTAATGATGGTGTTTGTAGGATTAATTAACACTCATGTTATCAAAGTATCAGAGATTCCAGGCAGGATAGCTCTCACGGCAACGCGTTCCCAAAAAGACAGAAGCTTGTCGGCTACGAAGAAATACATCTGGTGGGGAGAGACAGATCCCAGAATCCCAGAATCCCAGGCTGGAAGGGACCTCAGGGGTCATCTAGTCCAACCTCTCTAGGAAGAGCCCAGCCTAGACAAGATGGCCCAGCGCCCCGTCCAGCCGACTCTTGAAGGTGTCCAACGTGGCCGAGCCAACCCCTTCCCTGGGGAGATTATTCCAGTGGTGACTGTCCTCACTGTGAGAAACTTCCCTCCCGTGACCAAGTGCACAGACTCAAGCAAGAGACACCCCGAGATGGCGACCTCCAGAGCTCTGAGGATACAACACAGGTCAGGCAAACCCCACCTGTTGATCCTGTGACAGTGAAGTCACCTCCTGCACAAACCGAGGTACTGGAAGAGCTCTCCGAGGTTGCAGAGACCCCGAAGGAGCAGCACTAATCACGGGACTCGCCGCGTGCGTTTGATGTGTCCCAGGAGATATTGCTGCTGTGGAATTCGCCAAAGCTTGATTCTCAACAAATCTGCTCCTGTTCTCGCTCGGCAGCTCTTCTTATGGGGGTTTGAGGAAGGAAAGGCTCCTCTGCCACAGCGGCTCCGGAAGGCTCAGACTCATCCTTCAAGAGCGTTGTGTGCACCAGCTACGTTGCTGAACCTAACACGGAGCTCTTTCGTTTCCGTGGCACGCACGTTAAAGGCGGCCCGGCAAGTTACTGCCTATCTGATGACTGGAAGGAGTTTCTGGACCACCTACACAGATGAATGTCAAAAACTCCGCCGTTAATTTAACAACAAATATTTTCATCTATGAATCAGCAACATGTGTGTATTTGGAAAAGGGGTAAAGAGTAGCAGATTTCTTAGTAAAAGATAAAATTAATCTTGTGGTAGTATTTGGTCCATTCAGTTTACTCCTTTAATTACAGATGCAGTCAATTAACTGCTTCTGGAAAAAAAAAAAAAACAACAAAAACAAAACCTAAAACAAACAAAAAAAACCATTTAGGCTCTACTTAGACAAAAAAAAAGAGAACTGTCTGTCAGGGAACTTAGAAGTATTAGCAGACAGGAAAAATATATGGTTACACCTAATTTAGGTATCGAACAGTTTACTGGAGTTTACATCTCCTGCCTTCCCACCGAATTCTATTAAAAGAAATTATCTCTACGATAAAAGGTATCTGGTGGAGTTGTGAAACTAACTGCATACATTGTGATGGATCAGCAAAACACCCATAATACAGATATGAAGATTTAATAAGAAATTAATAAGTAGAATTTTAAAGAAGTGGCTATGAAGGTGTTTCCCACCCTGAACACTCAGGATTTTCTAGAACATAGACTTCGAAGAAAAAAAGAGTCTCACAAACATAAAATGCCAATCCCAATTTAGTCCTGATTTAACTTTGCTGTTTGTAAAAAAATAATGGAGTTATATTAGGTTGAAGTTTAGCCTGCTATTCCTGTGGGCTGTTTCCTATTCACACCAATCACTGTACCTCGAGCAAAGGTTGAAATCCTTATGTAGGAAACAGGCAGAGGTGGAAAACTCCTAAGAAACAAAACTCTTACTTTAGTTCAATAGCTTCCTAGCAATAAAAGAATAAGGAGAGAAGTATAAGACGTTTAAACTGAAGAAACAGGATTTTAAGCAGAACAAACATCACCCAGAGCTGTATTCCTTGTTACCACCAGCTCTTTAAGGGCCCGATCCAGCCCTCTGACAGTGGCAAGAAAGGCTGTCCTTAACTTCGCAGGGAACAATAACAGAACAATTATTGAACAAATATTGAACAATACCCCCAAAATTGCTCTCAAAAGGTCCTGTGAAGGTGTGTCTGCTTCTGAACACAAACCTCTGCGAGGCCAAACACATCAAAGGAGGGTATGGTCCTCCCAGCGGGAATAGAAACGGGAGGCACGTGCACGTGATAACTGCTGCCACGTGCAACAAGTGAGCGGCAACGACACCGGCGACTACCGGGACAGCAGCTGAGGTCAGCACAGCCCGGGCAAGGAGGTGGCGGCACAGAGAGACTGGGGTTAGAGCATCAACGGACAGCAGCGCCCACGTCCCGCTCAGCATCCAGAAAGAGTCGTTGTTTTACACTTTGCCCCCAGGGTGCTTGCAAAGTACAGTAAAATACAACCTTAATCAAGAAGAAAACAAAGTGACAGCTTAATTCTGATGAATAATCAATTTTTACAGCTCTTTAAGGATACATCCCGCGTGCAATGTAGGTATTCTGTAAGTTGTTGTGGCATAACAAAATGATTAGGAGAATGTGTGGGTTTTTTCCTGGGCTTTTATTTAGTCTTCTGCTCTGCAATCCCCAGCTAGTAACACTAGTAAGCTATTTGTTTACTCAGGAAATAAAATAAACCAAAAGCAATAGCATTTTCCAGACAAAACCATAATCCCCCCCTCTTTCCTCTACAGACACCTTTGCATCTCTCCGAGAGGGCAAAACTTCAAAGTGTTTCTGTAATCAAAGAGAAGGTCTTGAATTTGGGAAGCCCCGGCAGGCAGGGCGGCCGTGCTGCCGGGCGGCGATGAATTCGGCAGGTGAGGGGAGGGCAGGACCTTGGCCCCGCACCCAGCCGCCTGGCAGGGACCCCACGGAGCGCCACGGCCGCCTGCCGCGGGAAGGAAAGCCCTCGGCTCTTCCAGTGGAAGCCCAGAGGTTCCCCTCCACCCTCCGGCAGGCCAAGCCCACAGCACAAGCTTAGCCGTGACTCGTCAATCATTAGGATGGGCTCCTTGACCCGCATCTAGTTTTGGATTCTTGAGCCCAATTTACACTGGGGTTATTCCCTTGATCTGACCTCAGAGCAAGAGAAAAGGGCATCAGAGGCTCTGCTAGAGCAGCCCTTCTCCTGCAGACAGCCACAAAGCTCCAGCCACGCAGCTTTCAGCAGCTCTGACCAGAAGTACAAAGAGAAAAATTATTTTAATGTGTTTATTCCAGCTTAAAACTATGAAATTTTATTTAAAACAAAAAAGCCAGAACACAACCAACAACTAACACACCAAAAATCAGCAATGGCAGATACTATTAATTAGTCTGTCCTGGCCCCAGGTGGCCTTTAATTCAACCACCTGGGCCCCTCCTGCTAGCGCACACCCATACCCAGGGCTCCGGTTTGCAGAACCAGCGCGCCGCTGTCATCCCAGAGCCCAGCGACGGCCTGGGAGCGTGTCGGGTCCGGAGCACACACAGGTACAAAATGCAGGCACCCACCCGTTCTGTACTAAACAGGAGACGGCATCACTGGGACCAAAACCAGAAAAAGAAGGGGGAAAAAGGAAGAAAAAGAACAAAAAACAAAAACCAGAAAAAACAGCGGCCCGTTTTTTCCAATTGTTTCCCAAGAGCTAAGCACTTCACGTGGCTTTTTCCCCCCACCTCATTGTCAAAGTTTGGGTTCTGGCTGAGAAAGATCATGGTTAATTCCTCTTCTGACCAAGGAACAATAACATGTTCATTCATGTGGCAAATCTGGCGTTCATTAGTATCTGGTAATTTTTTCCCTTGGTCTTTGCCATCAGGACATCTCATTCTTTTTGCTGCGACAATGCGGAAGATGGCAGGCAGTGTTTTCTGTTTGGGGTAGATTCGCCTGCTTTCAGCTAGCTCAAAGTCAAAGGTCGCAGCCAGTTGTCTGTTCCCTTGCGCAGTCGGTGGAGAAGTGGAGAGGGATCGTTCCCGTCGGAGATAGGTGTCTGAGGCAGATGGGCTGATTCACCCGCCGGCAGCTCCTGCTTCGGGGAGTTCCGAACAGGTGCCCAACTCTTAGACCATTACATTATGTAAAATTAGTTCATTTCTCGAGTTCAAAAAAAAATTATAGTATGAAAATTGCTAAACTCCAGGTAGGGTATTAAGCCCTAGGACTGCAGAAAACCCCTCCTTGGTTTGCAGTGCCTTCTCCTTTGAAAAGACTTTACCACCCCTAGCCAGGGACGGAAAGGATGGACCTTCAAGCTCCTCGTTTCCAAACCTCAGGCTGCTTTGGGGACACCACAGCCCCCGACAACACTGCGTACAGGCTTGTTCTCCTCCTGCTTGCTCTTGCTCTTGTTGGATCTGTAGGAGTACCAACAGCAGAGGAGGAAACCTTGAGACTACTGGGCTTACCCCTCTTACCCTGCCGGGTACTGGCATTCACAAGATCATCTATAAGCTACTTATCTAACATTTGCCCAAGGGAAAAGCATACAAAACCAAAAGTTACTTTTTTTTCCATGTTACGGCATCCAACCTTGCCACACACGGACTCCACGTATGCCCTGCAGGTGCCCCGTTCGCTGGGGAGCGGCACAGTCCCTAGCCCCTCCAGGAGACACGGTGTGCAGAACCCCTGGCAATGTTCTGGCCAAAAAGAGCCATGCGAGAGCAATTGGGGGCAGGGAACACCCAGCCCCTTCCACACCCCATTAAAGTGGATTTGCTCTACTCGCATTTTTTTTCTCACACAGACTGAAGGAACAGCTTCATAGAGACCTACCAACCCACTGAAGTGCCTTTGAAAATGCTGCTCCTCCTCCTCTACGTCCTGCTGCTGCCACCAGGAGCCTTTCCTGGAGGTAGCTATGCTGAGACGTTACCACACAGTGTCACACAAGCAACACCGCACTTATTTTGCTCTCTGCCTGATTTTCTTCCTTGCAGTTTTCACACCCACTTGAACATTTGGTCCACTAAATAGGAAGGAAGGACTGAAATCATGCCCAGACACAAACCCATCAAGGGAGGGGGAAAAAACCAAACAGCCACTATTTTTCAGCTGGACAATTTTCTCTCTCTGCAGGATCGTTTTTCAAGTCCACAAGTTTGAGCTATGGAGTCATTTTGCAGCCTCGGTGTATATATTAAACAAGGAAATAGCTTGCTCACTAAGTCCCCGTTTTATTCAAATGAACGGAGGGTGTGATAAACAGCGCTTTCTTGAAAAGCAACACACTGCGCAGGGCAGCAAAATCAAAGTTGGAGGTGGCTGAACCTCAGCCCATCTCATCAGTGTCTGCAATATTTCATACTGCAAATGGGTTTTTTTTTCCCCCCAGTTGCTGGATAGCGTCTCTAAACAGGAATTCTCAGTTCATGGGTTAGGAGGAATCTTGAAAACCAGCCACCCCGTAATCTCATATATCACCGTCATTAGAGAAGTGTGTGTGCACAGAACGAATACAAAGTCTTTCCTCCAAAGATCGCGCAGCCTAAAAAGCAGATCCAGGGGCCTGCTCCGGCCACGCCGTGCTGTCCCAGAGACACAACGGAGCTATGAAACCAGCCAGGCTTGTAATTGCTTTGCATCACAAACATCCAGAGCAGCCAGACCACACTGGTGACTCTGGCTGTAACGTAATGGGAGCAAGAGCAATAAGTGTGGAGTACACGTGGGTGACGGCGCTGGGAGATGATGGTCATGCTGGGATGCCCTCTGTGCACCGTGGTGGCTCGATGAATTCATTATCCCACGTTCTTTCAATTTGATTTTCCAACACCCCACCAGAGAAGCGTGGTTTAAGGGGGCTCTGAAGGAGCACCGCGAAATTCAGGAGAGGCCCTAAATTGTATGGGGAAGCATGGTAAAAAGCCCTGACTCAAAAGGAGAGAAGAAGAAGAATGAAAAGGGTATTAAAATCAGTCTGGCAGACAGAAGGAGGAAGTACAGCTACATCCTGCTATCCTCTTATTTATATTTTTTTTTAATATACAGATTGGGAATAAACTGCACTTTCCAAATGACATCGAATGAGGGATCAGGATCCTCAAGGAGCTCTCGCTGCAATCAAACTGTAAAATCCAGCATCACAAGCAGGCTGACGGCTATGTGTTCTCTTTAAATTCCTGCTTGGAACCTCAGCAGGAAAATATTAACTTTTATTGGACTTCCATAGCACAATAGCATCCATATTTCAGAAGCGCATAAAACACTCTGTAAATGCCGCTTGCCCTGAGGAGCGCCCGCAAACGGGGCAACATCAGCCACAGACGATGCTCAGGTGCACCAAGCGATGCTGTGATGGAGGAACGACTCAGGATGGACCACGGACCCCCACGTTCCCATCTGCCTTGGTCTCCTCTGCTTTCTAATTTCATCTTTCAGCAAGAGCACAATTGCTTCGCGCGGCATTTCATTTGGGAGTTTAATTAGGCCCCTTCTTGCCAGATGAGCGGAGAGGGGCCGAGGGTGCTCCCCTGGCCCCGCACGGCCTGGGCGAGCGGGTCCTCCCGCAGGACTTCGCGCAGCTCCGTGCCTGGCAATTTGTTTACTTAATCAGATGCAGAGTGATTCGGTGGCAGTGGAGAGGTTTCTATTCCAAGCAAGCAGACAGCAATTAAACAGCCTGACCCACACACCCTCAATTACAGCCGAGCTGCACCAGGGTCTGTTTACCAGCCCAGTTAACCCGCAATTACGGATCCTTCCACTGAGGCCTCAAACCAGCAAACTTCTTCAAAAATATTTTATTTTCTTGTGAAAATAAAACAAGCACGTTCTGTTACTATCTCAGTTTGTTTATTAAAAGCCTGTGGCCAAGTTGAGGGCACCTTTCTCAATATTTTGACCAAGCCCTATTACATTACCTATTCTTACTTAATTTTAACTTTCCCCAAGCGTCTTACTCCTGTATTAGAGTATCACAGGGCACGGGGCTGTAAGCCTGGCCAAACACAGATGATGCTGAGAAACCTCCCAGGACAACCCAGAGAACAGGTGAAAATGATGTGGGGGTATAAGAAACACTCCAGCATCACCAGGCTGTTTAAAGCCAGGCTTATTTTCCAAAGCTGTAGGTGGCTTGAAGTCAAATGCTGCCTATTCTAAGACCACTAACATAAACCGTAGAGCTCAGACCAGCTGGTGCGAGGAGTATAGAAATATTTTTGGCTCAGATGTGTTTTTTCCCCCCATCCAGCCAGAACCAGGGTGTGACGGGCATAAAGGCACAAAGCATTTCTCAGCCACGTGGCTGCCAGCCACCAGGAATGCTGCCCCGGAGGGGGCTTTCCCTCAGACTTACAGGTATGCCCCAGGCTGGGTTTAAAAGTTGCGTTTTTCCAAAGTCAAGTGCGCAAACACCAGCTCGCATCCTTTCCCGGCACAGGCTGGTGTAGTGCCATCTCTCGATGGGGTGGAAATGGCTTTGCAGAAGCATTTTAGCCGTACCAGCCATGTACTGGCATTGCAGATGATGAACACAGAGTCCTAAGGACACCAGGAAAGGCACTGGCACCACACAGGAATACTTTTAAATATGCAAGACGTGGTCGGCAGGCACGAGGTTCTGCACCGGGCAGTACATAGGAATGAGTGAACGACACAGGCACTCAGTATTTAACACACATTTCTCCACATCAAGTTGAAATGTAACATGTTGACATTTTGGAGCTGTGAAATTGTCACAAAAATTGCTGATAATGTTAAAACAAGAAATGCTATAGCATTAGCCAGCCAAAGGCATTATTTCTGCTAAAAAAAAAAAAGTGTCAAAATTAAGCCCATTTAGCCGTCAGCTGCAACGCTTCCATTAAGCCTCAATATTTCCCCACCATGGCAGGCAGAGAGCCAGAGAGATCAACACATATTTGCTCGGCAGGCAGACAGATGAGCATCTTGATGTCAAACAACGTGCCTGCAAAGAGGCAGATGCGGAGAGCGAAAGTCCATTGCAACGCAGCAGCCAGACCGCCAGAGGATGTGGAAGGTTGGGCAAAACAGGCAAGGGTAAGCCCAAAGAAAGGGAAGTGATGGTCAAAGGGTCCTCCTTTCCCTGAAAGGACCTCTTTTTCCCCAAAAATTACTTTCACGTGTTACATTGGGCATTGCTTCCCAGCTGCTTGCTGCTGGAGGAGAGCCCCTAGGTGACTGTCATGGGAGGAGATGTGCCCGGGGGGACTGAGCAGCAGCGTGGGATTCGGTACAGGCGAGCCCACAGCCGGGCAAGCTCTGGGAGTCGGCTGCTCCAGCTAAAAGCTATCACTGGTTTCTTTTTTTAATAAGAAACAGCTCTTTGCTGCAGAGTCAGGGTAGGGCACCTCACCTGTCCTCACCCGTCCGTGGAGCTACACAAGGTTCCCTCACCCTGAGCCGCCGCTCCTTCACCAGGGAAGACTATATTCACCCATAGTTTGTGACCCGCTTTGAGATCTCTAGGTGAAAAGCACGATTACTGTTATTACTTTTATTAAAGGAGGCCGATGGGACAAAACGCTGTGATTATACAGCATTCCTGAGCACAACTCTAAAACAATGCAGCTTTCAGTGGTGCTGTGAGAGGGTTTGGTGCTATTAGCATAGAGCAGCATAGAAGAATTTTCTCTCTCTCATATCTGTGTGCATGAGTGTGTCCTACCACATGTGCACGGGTACAGCTGAAGGCACCGAAGAGTGAAAAGCCAAAGGAGAAGAAGTTTGACTGACACTCGGAGGGGACATTAACAAGACGGGTAGAGCAAAATCTAATGGTTTCTAAATAAATCTATTCTGCTAGTGTGCTGCTAGTGCCTTTTTCTACACCCCCCTCCACACACACACACAAATGCATTCACAAATGCACTGCTGCAAAACTAACTGTACAATGACTCAATGCCAAAGAAAAAAGAAAAGCGCCTTTTATTCACGGCATCTCACATCAATGGCTACTTTATATTAAAATCAAGGCACATGCTTTGAAAACTTAAAAGCTGCAGCGGGGGAGAAAAAAAATAAAAGTCTTCCTCCTCTACCATTAACACTTTTATAACCAGTGCTGTGAGATGGCCAGAGGTCTCTGCTGCACCCGCCTGCGGCGGAGGGGCAGGTGAGGGAGGGCTCAACTTTGCAAGCTGGCCTCCTGCAGAGGAGCATGCTTTGATAGCTCATTAGCTCTTTAACCCCGCACATGGCCAGGTGAAAGTCCTCCCCCAGCACGGTCACCCCAAGGCGGGAAGGCAGGCATTCGTGCCACACTTTCGTTGAAAAGTGCTGTCACCAGGATTCACCCTTCCTGCGACCGCTGTACCGAAAACGTCGTGAACGACCCCAAATTGTAGTGGTCGTCTTCGGAGGGACGTTGGGTGACTTGGCAGCTAAAGGCGCACCTCAAGACAGACAAAACTCCAGTCGCTGACCTTGCAAGAGAGTTTTAAGCACTCGAAAACCTTATTTGTTGAATAAAGCAGCTAGAGTGCCTGTAAGTAATTTACAGTAGAGAGTTCATTTTGCTTGGCTTAACTGTATTATTTGCTGTTTTCTTTTACCACTTCGTGATGCAAATAAATACCCTCATAAGGCAGGGATATAGTTACAGCCCACACGAGGTACTTTTTATTACCTCGAGCTGTTTTGGCGGAGGGAGCTCTGGCGCCTTTACAGGAGCGCCTGCGCAGCGCGGGGATGCTCTGGCAGCTCGGTGGTAGCGGCAGAGGCATCCTCAGGCCAGCGAACCGCAAACCCAGCGTCCTGACAGCCTGTGGTCGCAGCTCCTCAGCACTGCTCACAAAGGTGCGGGCTCGATGGCACTGCAGCTTTTTTTCCCCTCGGTTACGGAGTAGGAGGGGAAAACAGAACTGTGGGAATACATGGGAAAAAATTAAATAAAAGGCTTAAGCTGGAGATAAAGAAGCAAGCCTTGTGCTCCTGGAACAAGGATCACAGGGCAGTTGACAGAAATAGTGTGTGGCAACAGTCAAAACCTGCTTTGAAAGTAGTCTAAACCTTGCAGAAATGCTAGGCAATGTTTTAGACTGCATCCCCCAAAAAAGGTTATATAAATGACAAGTTTGTAGCACGCTGCCACTGCTAAAGGGGGTGGTTCCCGCAGAGCTGCATTACCCCTTTGCAAGGGCTCCCTCTCAGTAACCCCCATCGCACTTGTGGCGACAACCCAACCGCCCAACCCCGGGATTTTAGGCTACTTCTGTTATTTATCACCTTCCTATAGGTTGTTCCCGGTGTGTGACTGCAGCAGGCTTTTTCTTAGTTGCTTTGCTCTTTCCACCCTGACACGTGCTAACTTTTTACCTGCGCGGCTCATCCCCCTCCCCCGTTTCACCCTGCTTTCACGTCCCATTCCCCACACGAGGAAGACGAGCAGCAGCCCCGCGTTGCCCTGCGCGCCCAGCGCCACCCGAGAACAGACCGAGAGGGGAAACGCACCATTCCCTTTGCTCTGGCCTTCGGGGCGCTGAGCGTCTCCGCGGCTGCCGCCGCCGACGGCAGAGCCCTTCTGGGAAGACGGCGTTAATTAATTTGTACTGGTGAGTAATTCCGGGCCTGCAGAACAGCTACAGCTCAGGTACCAACCCTAGGAGTGCAAAATTCCGTGGATAGGCCTAAAGTATGGAAATTGGCTTTAAAAATCCGATTTATAAGTAAGTAGCCTATCTTTAAATCCTTTCTGTTCCGTGATCTGTGTGTTTACTTATTAACATTGACGCGGAAGCTTCCACTCCACTTTATGGGCAGTTAGGAGAGCCGAGAATTCAGCCTGAAGCCAATCCACAGGAGCAGAAAACCATTTCACTGCACACTGCTCTGTATATATATTCTTAAGGTGCCGAAGAAACATTTTAAAATCCCCTACTCTCACGGAACAGCGTATTTCCAGACAGCCCCTGCAATCTGTTTAATAATTCTTCTACTGAAAGCCCAGTCATTAAAAACCCAGCAAACAGACACCAAATCTTCCCTGCTAAACCATGGCAGAGTGGCAGCCTGAAACAAAGCATCAAAACCACAAAAATACAGAACTTGTGAACTGAAGCACCCAACAGACTACCCTCTTCTTGCAGGGCACGATTCATGTCAATTGTATTATAAAAAGAAAGTCACACTGTGATAGAGTGAGGGTAAGCAAATAAAGTCCTATAGCAGCTCAGCTTCAGACTATCTCAAGAGCCACTGGGCTTGAAAGTAACGTTTGTCCAATACTGGCCAGTCCAGTGGCGAAGGGGCGATGCTGGGAGGAAGAAATAAATTCACATCTGAAGAGCAAGGGTCTTGCATTGTAGGTTAACAGCTTCTGAGGTGCTGGAGACTAAAAACAACTGTAATTAGAGGAGCGAGGAGGAGGGGTAACTCATACCCCCTCTACCTCTATTAGAGAGTAAAAGAGAACCGCTTTGTTGGTGTTGCTGAAGATGTATATGAACCAGAAATGGTATTTATGCACAGAACGGTGGGCTATTCTTTATCTCAGAGGGCTCTAATCATGACGTTTATCACACCAAACTCCCTCCTGCCAGACAGCAACGGCCCCACAGCCCATCGGCAAGAAGGCGACGCTCGCGGTGCCAGCTCAGGTAACGTTCTCCTGGTTGCAAAATTAAAAGGAAATTGCATCAAAAAGCAACCACCTATCTGGTCAGCACTAAGAGCGGGCATGGTGGGGAGAATCCCCCCACGACCCTGGGGAAAATCACAGGGATTCCAGGTGAAGTGCAGGATGGTACCATCCGCCGTCACACGCGCGAATGCACCCGGCATGCGCAGCGGTCAAGCAACCCCGACGTTTTCAGAAAGCAGGCACAGAGTTAAAAGCCACCGTTATACAAATGCAGCTCCAAAGAAAGCGCTCACAGGTAAGTGTAGCAGCTCGGGTCACCGCAGGTGCAGCTACACATCAAGATTTTAGTGGACAAGACGAAAACTTGGAGACGTCCCACCCTCCCCATAGCAAATACCAGTACAAGGGACTCGAGGAGACTGGTGGAGAGGGAACACACAGAAATGAGATCAGACTTTGCATCTCCAATGAATGACATTCCACTTTGCTCACAAATAAGAATCTCGCACAGAAATATTTGCCAGAAGGCCAGCCCTCTGACTTCTGCCGAGAGCCTGCTTCATCCTTCCAAAAGAGATTTATTATATGGTCAAGAATCCAAAGAGCTTCATCTTTGGAATATAATTTACTTGAAAGCATCTTTTTGCGATAAACACCCTGTAATTTTTTCCAGCTCTCTCCAACGTGCAAAGTAATCCCCTCAATAAAATATGTGAGAAGGAGAGGAAGAACATCGCTAGCACTTGGACGTGACGTTTATCAGACAGTAACAGCCACGCACTCGCTCATCACACCCCAGCGCGAGCCCCCGAGCAGGCTGCAGCGCTTCGCTACAGCGCAGCACAAAAGGCTGCGGCCCCCGGCCACACACAAGCCACGACACATGCTGGAAGTGGAGGAGGCTGAAGAGAGGGTAAATTACACTCTGTTCTTCCTGCCACCCTCTTTCCACACCCCACTAGCTCTAGAACAGGTTTCTACGGGAAAGGCTCCGTCCATGCCCTCAGCAGCATCTCCTCCCAGAGGATGGGGCAGATGCAATAGGGTGTTTCTAAAGAACAAAGTTTCCTCTTCAATTTCCAACTAGAATTTCAGCAGAGCATTAAAAAAAGTCAGTTTAATTAGCAAGACAGCACCCAAATGATCCTCACAACTTATTCCCATCCACCAGCATCACCTGGCAGCTCCTGCCCGTGAAGGTCACAGCTACCCGGGTTACAATTCACACTACTCCCTGCCTTCTGGTGCTCACTCACACCTAGGTTTACATCTCAAATCTACTTCTTTCCCCTTCTAAAATACATTTTATACTGGGTGTATTTTGTTTGGAAGTAGAAGAAGCGAAGGCTTACTTCATCATCTGCCCCCCGTGCTCTGGCCTTGGGGCTGGGGGGTCTCCAGGGCAGAGACTGGAAAGCATCCAGGAGGCGTTTAAGGTCTGAAAAAAATAATAAATCAAAATCAGTGCCCTCACTACCACTCTGGTCTCTCTCTCTCTGTGACTCCCCAGACAGGTACATCTTTCAGCTGACAGATGGCCTATTCAGAAAGCATTTGAAGATCTTTGCTGAACTTTTAATGAAGATATTTTCAGCATTAGAATTAACACTCTGGGTTCTTTCCACCTGCCTCACCTCGTACCATGATACCCCTCTGGTACACGGGCAGCAAACAGACCTGAAAATAACTCAATTAAAGCATACGCACTTGGAAAACAGCCGCAAAGTAATTATTACAAACGCAAAGAAATTACAAATAAAAAAGGAAAACCTGCTTTTGTCAGACAAAAGTCTGAGTAGCAGGACTCGAAACAACCGCATCTCCGGAAAAGATGCTCCTGTCCAACATTCATGGGAAATTTTAAGGAAGGGAAAGGGGAGAAAAGCAGCAGCAAAGGGTGGCGGCATCACTGCATGGGCGACACGGCTGGAGGTTTCTGCTGGGTCAGGGCAGCTTTGCCGCACAGCAAAGCCCTCCCTGCCCCGGGCGCCACGCGGTGCGCTCACGGGGGAAGGGCACCCCAACGCGCCCCCCTCACCGCTGCTCCCCTCGAGTCCGGCAGAGACAGGAAAGCTCAGCGACCTCCCTGTCAGGCAGAAGCTAACCCACATCTCCCAGCCTGGCCCGTGCTCCTCTCCCGCCCCGAGCTCCCCTGTGCAAACCCTGAGCCGCCAGAGCCTCCCGCCACGCCGGCACCCCGCACCCCTCCGTCTGCCGCGCCTCACCGCGCCAGGACCTTTCACAGCTCAGGAGCAGAACGTGGCCCTGCTGGAAAACAGAAACAACCCGGAAAAGGGCACCCAGAGCACCCTTTTTTCTTCCCCCCGCCTTTCTTCCCAACACTATGCCATAGCTCCCTTTCTTTTGGCGCACTTCTCTGAGGTTGAAAGCTCAGGATGGCTGGGCTGGAGGAGAGCATTTAACTGCTCTCCTTCTTTGGGATGGCAACAGATATTTGCTCCAGCTTGCAACCAAATGGCTGATAACCTCTAGCCAGTGCTCAGGCAGGCGAGTGCCCAGCCGCAGAGCGTCACGCTGGCAGCAATGCTGCCTGATAAAATTTGCCCCACCTCTTCTCCGGCCAGGGATGGCACAAGGAAGCCTTGTACAACGAGGTGTGAAACGATCAGACAGTGTCAAACCAGCCTTTGTTGTGAATATCACAAACATTTCTGAAGCTTTACAGTATTCCTTTGCTTGAAGCTGCTCATTTTTAACAGGAGTCGGTGCACAATGCCTTAATTGTGCGGATCTGCCTGGACACCCAAACACCCGTGTTACAGGCACCTTAAAGGTGAGTCCTCGCCGATCCCTTTCGGAACGTCTCCGGAGATCGTCTCCGCAGGAGCGTCCGACTGCCGCGAGAGCGGGCACGGCCCGGAGCGAGGCGGCGAGGTCGGGGTGACGGCGGGATGCCCCGGGCTGGCACGCCCGCTGTCAGCCTGCCCTGTCTCACACTGCAGAGTAGCTAGATTAATCTCTGAATCCAGCCAGCTTTTTCCAGGGTGCTACTATCAATAATGTAAGCGGGAACCGGCAAGTCAAGAGTTCGTGCGACCCTGCTCCCATAAGCCATTTAACAGCCAGGCTCAACCTCTTGGTTGCTTGGAAGCAATTGCCATTACACATTTTTAAATGTCTTAATACAGAAATGGGGGAAAAAATTAACAATTGCTCTATGAAGCATTAAGGCTTTCACTTTAACAGTCTTTTATTCCCTTTTTCTTCAGCTACGATGAGTTTTATAGGAAAATCTCTGATACTCTTTCGGACAACGTTACAAGTCCTAGTAGTCTCATCTGGGGGAGAAAATGTAAGCTGGAAGGGGCTGGAGCTGATTTTGCAACCACTGCTGCTGAAATCCCCCTTTTTCCCCCCCCCCAAAAAAAATGGGGGAGGCGAAGGGAGGAGTAAAACAGAACGTGTAACTTCTGTTTCTGATACCAACTCTTCGCCCACCTCTGTGTGAGAAAAGCAAGGGCTGAGCTGAGCAGACGAGCTTGGCACAGCTCAGCTGAGCAGTGGCCATGGGAGGAGAGTCAACTGTATTGGACTTGTAAGGCAGATCAGATGTAAGGACTGCAAAGGGCAGGAGAAGAATAAGAGTATAATATGCTGTTCTGCATAAATGTAGAAAGCAAATGGCAAAATACTGACTTAGCGAGGGGAAACGGTCGCAAATCCTTTAATACCTTCAGAGCCGGCAGGGCCAGGGGTATTTTGCTACGAGCCCCTTTGTCCCGGGGCACGGGCGCAGAGGGGTGCGGGGCCGCACGCTGGCGACAAAGCGCGCTGAGCCCTACCTTGGGTACGTAACGACAGGTTCGGCTGCCTAAGAGGAACTGCAAACCCCAGCTTAGCGCAGCTACGCTGGCTTACACCAGTTAGGTAGGCGTGCCCCGACTGTATCTAGATCTTATTTGTTTTTTCTTTTTAAAAAAAAAAACCCAAACGCTACTATCCCAAATGAGCCCAACTCATGCCTTACACTAGAAAGA
The DNA here is from genome assembly GCF_963921805.1 of Phalacrocorax carbo. NCBI lineage: Eukaryota > Metazoa > Chordata > Aves > Suliformes > Phalacrocoracidae > Phalacrocorax > Phalacrocorax carbo. The sequence continues at coordinate 6,912,006 of NC_087534.1, read as the reverse complement.
ACAGATTTATATATACAAGTGCATGTACATATATACAGGTATATACACACACCTGAAGATAACCACCTCCTCTATTTCCTCTGCCCATCTGCACATAGGGCCTAAATTTTATCTTCCAGTATTTTAAGAACCAACCAGGGGAGTGACCGTCCCCTCCTTTCTGGGAAAATATTTCCTCCTTTTCTGTCAGCCGAGGAGAGGAGCACAGCTTTATTTCATCTCCTCATTCCTACTTACATCAGCCCGGATAATCTTGAACCAACACTTTTTCTCCCCTGCATCCATATGCTTTAAATAACTGCAGACAATTACAAGAACCCTTACCAGCCATTTACAACATTTTTCTTACTTAACTTTTATTGTTTTTATTTATTTTAATTGTTTTACTCCCATTCTAAGCTGAGGTCTGATTTACTGCCTGCTGCATCTCAGTCGCTCTGGTGTCGCTGTCTTTCAAGAGCTTCTTTCCTTTGCAATAAGTATGTCTGGATTATTTTTTCTTCCAGTTACATTGCCTTACATTCTTCCAGTTTGAGACACATCTTGCTGTTCACTAGCCTTATTGCTAGGCTTCTGTGTGTCATGACATTATTTTCTCTGCCATTATTGCTGGTTGCAATACTTTCTAGCTTTGCCTCATTCGGATCTTAAACTAATGTGCCATTTATCCTTTCTTTCTGACTATTAATTGTGCTGCTAAATACTTTACTAAGTAAATTACTTAGCATTAAATTGGACTGCTAAGTGCAACGTGAGGTTCTTTATATGACAAAATTCAAATCCTGCCCTCTTGCATACATCAGTGCTTCGCATCGAGGGCTCACGGTTTCTTCCCCTTCCTGCACATTCATTTTGGAACATAACAGATAAAAATAAATAAATATCAAGGCAAAATTAGGATGGCAAAATTGTAGCTGTGTTCAATTTTCTTCTATCTTTAATAAAACCCAGCATACTGGGTAGCATCTAGGCTGAGGCTTGATGCTTACACGTTGCTGGAGCAGTGCTGGGAGTAGATTAAGGGATACAGGAATAAGGAAGACCTAAGGAAAAACAGTGTTTAAGAGGTTCAAGATTTCTTCCAAATTTTATCAGATCTTGTTCAACAGCCTGTGTGCCCGGCCTAGCTCCCTCTCTCTAAATTGAACTGTAAATGGGAATATGTTAGGAGATGGCCTTAGAGAGGCTGGTTTATGGTCCCCCTCCTCCCCTCGAGCAGGCACAGGCACGGCTGCCATCGCAAGCGAACGCACATCTGAGCGTGGGGACTCCAATCACACCATTCTGGGGAATTCTGAATAACTAAAAAGTTACTGGAGCTGTAAGAGTGTTTTCTACAGTATGGGACAAATGAATCGAACAGCATTTCCAGGACAACATACTGCTCCTTGCTCCAGAGAGACACTTGCTCAAACATAAGGTACAATTTGCAAAAAGCAGCTGAAAAGCTGGGCATGCATTCACTGAAATCCAGAGATAGGGAGAGTAAGAGGAGAGACGCAAGTGCAGATTAAGACCTGAGTAAGACAAAGTCAATCTGTATAATTTTTAAGCAGACGATGAAGAGGTAAACAAAAAAAATTTAAACACACTCAGAAGCACATTTTTCAAGTCATTTATCCCACATACGACGAACTTGTAAAGTCACTGGCTTGGCACGACAGGGAGCTGAAGAACTCAGAAACTAATAAAGGATTATGTACGTGCCTCGATTTGCAGAAAAACTTCTGCAAAGTAAACTAAACTGATAAAACCACCCGGGATCGGCGCAGCAGCCGGTGCCGACTGCTTCCATCGCTGTCTGCTGTGGGGAGGCTCGTGCAGCGCTGGACCAGGACAGGGCATCGGCCATCGGGTACAGCGCAATCACAGCCCTGGCGCGTGCCGAGAGCAGCTCTCGCCCTGCAGCATGGCAGGCTCTTCCCCTGCAGGTGTTCTTCTGAAGGCATCGACGGCTCCTCGGGTGGCACTGAGGAGCCACGCTTCAGGGGAACCTCCTGTACCACCACGTCCCCCCAGCCCCACCATCGCATCTGCACCTTCCGTGCAGCATCCAGAAAGCATCTTCCCTCCAGGCCTGCCTTCATCCCAGCCGCAAAGCAACACCGTTAATTTTGTTCAGCTTTCAAAGCAATACAGAGTCTCTGCTTGAAACCCTCCCCAGCTTGGGTCAGGGAAACAACGGTCCTGCGTTTATGCAGTTTTTCTGGCTGAACCGATGCACCACAGAATTAACCTAAATAACCCAGGCCGATGGGCCCGAAGTGTTTTTATATGACACAAGACAACCGTGCTGCCTTGCTGGTGCACTGAAAGGACAGTATTGACACCCAAATCCTTTGCAGAATGCTCCTTGGTAGGACAGGCATGCCAGCCTCTCGGGGCAAGTGCGCTCCTTAAATGAGAGCGCAGGGTCCCCAGGGAGAGAACAACTGCCCTGAGCTGGGAGAGCCGCCATCAGTGGAACGGGCAACCAAACAGATGAGAACAGTTTCTCTAGCCTGCACGACTCCCTCTGAAACAGGTTTTTGAGCGGCTGCTTGTTCAAGCGTTCGGTGTCCCAGTCCCACAACCCCGGGCTCGACGCGGCAAACCCCGCGCTGCTCTGCCTTCCTCCCGACGTCAGCAGAATTAACAAGGAACAGAGTCAAACATGCAGCCCACAGGGAGGAGAATAATAACAGGCAGCTAATTTATAAATAACCTTATTCCTAATCATTACTTAATAATTACCAACAGCACCAAAACATTTTACTCCTCTAGCATGCAGCAATTAAAGGTCTCCAAAGAAAATAGCTACACAATAGGTTGGAAAGCTGTTAAAAATGCAGCACGTAATTCTGCTCTTGCTCCTCGGGTCGGGCTGTGACCGAAGTGAGCAGGGTGTTTGCTGCTGCGGCAGCCGGGCGTGGGAACAGCAAGAGCCAAGGACCCGCAGCAGCGCCGAGCGACGCCGCGCGGGAACCCCAGCTCTGAAGCGGCCGAAGGAGGATGAGGCTGGGGCGACGGCACGGCGACACCATCCCCCACGCAGGGAAAGGGCAAAGGAAGAGAGGGAGAAGGGGAAAGACACATGTCACCCTTTCTGCGACGACAGGGAAAGACCTGTCACCACCACCTTGCCGGCAACATCTCGTGGAGCACTGAGCGGCAGACGATCATTTATTATTCTCATACAGGTTTATCTGTTCACATTGAATGGCTTTTTTTTTAATCACTTGGATTTATAACTCCGTGAAAAACCTTCTGTGAATTCAAAATAATCTATACGGAGTGCCAAGCAGCCTGAGATAAATTATTTATGAAAGGATTGATTTCACAGGTATGATATATACATATCTATAACTTAACAATTTCATGTATATATCTTGCAGAGGCTGCTGTATAAATACAGTGCAACGCTCACCACACGAGACACTTCGGAATAAAGAAATAAAGCAATTCTGTTGTAAACAAAGAAGAAAAAGAAAACCCCAACAACCTTTGCACACAAATCATGTTTACAGTCTCCAGAACCATAGCACCAATGTGCTTCCGACACTTCCACTTTACCCACGTGGATCCTGTGCAGGTTTCAATCTTCCCCCTTGGTTACTCTCACCCCCTTTTATGCTCCCTGAAACCAGTCTGATTTTATCATGATTCCTTTTCTGTACAAGCATGTAAAGAAAATTTATTTTATTGTGGCAATACTATTTCTACCAGCCCATTAACAGTAAAATTAAAAAATGTGGAAATTACCCTAATGAGTTGCTAAAAAAACCCCGTAGTTAGGTTCTTCATACAAGCGAACTTTACCATTTACAAAGCACTGTACAAAGTTATTTCAGGCAGCCCCGTTAAACAGTAAGGCCTAGGAAAAGACATGACTTTCTGGGGGTAGATGCGGTGCTTCAGCGTAAAGGGCAACGACTGCAGGCGCAGGAAGCAGCCGGCTCCAAGGAAAACGCTCAGGAGCGCAGACTTGCACTGCCAGGTACGGGCTTCATCACTTTTATAGAAAACCGTTTTGCACCAAATTGTCATGCTAATAAAAATGGTGCCAGGATGAACGTCTTGGGAAGTGAAATTCCCGTCTCGGGGAGTCCTAATCCCCTCTGCACAGCAAAGAGCGGAATCTCGCCTCCAAGGCCGAGCATGCCTCCACTCCAAAACGTAACTGTAAAACACACTGTAGAAGCTGTTAGCTTTTCTTTGCTTTTGAGTCAAACATGTTTAATCCAAATTTACAAGGATAAAGGGTTGTTCCTCATAATCCAAAGGCTGCAGACCTCCCTCCAGGATGCGAGGCTGAAGCTGGGTTCTTCGCTCTGCCTCGCACATCCTCACTGCTCATTTACTACAAGGTCTGCCAGTCACTTCATCCTCTTTTCTCTACCAGGACAACAAAAATGCCTGAAAATCATAAAACCTTAAGAGGCAACCCTGTTGATAACATAGAGCAGCAGCTCCAGCTCCCGCAGATGAAGTACGTTGCCGTTGCAGAGGCAAAGTACGTAACAGCAATAAGCATTTTTTCTAGTGAGGTCAATTTAAAAACCTTTGTATGCACAGAAGAGGTAACATTTACTCAGAATGCACATTACCGACATGAATTCAAGCACAAGTGGAACAGGAAAGCCCATTTATGCAACTCCTTTCCGCATAGTTTTTCATAAAACTGTTAAAGCTTGAAACAGAAGCAAATCACTGAACTTTCAATGAAGGCAAGGCTCTGATTTGGCACTTCTTCCCCTCAAACTGAGTAGTATTTAATCATTCAGGTAGTCCTAAAAGGGGTCTTAACCAGCTCTCCTGAGCCAGCACGACTCAGGACGGATGGCACTGAAGCCAACACCATTTCAACGTCACTGGGCAGGACAGGATCCAACGAACCGGCAGCGTTAGCAGGAATATCAAAGGCCATAAAGGGCTGCCAAAATCTAACGCTCAGGATGCAGGTTCATGCTACAGAGACGACAAAAGGTAATACGGCCTTAAAAAACTCCTGGTACCTCTGCCACAAAACTACCCCCACCACAAATACGCCGAAAAGCGTTCCCCTGGCAGCTCTCAGAGGGTCACGCTCCGACACAGACGAGCAAACTGGTCCACAAACAACAAATGAAAAATCTCTGCTCGAGGTCTCGCTCCAGCTTGAGCCAGTTCTGCTGGAAAAGCCCCCGGTAGCCGTGCAGCAACTTGACCAGGAGGGCCGAGGCCCCGCACGGAAACTGCATCTCGATGGGCAGCACTCATCCAGCCTGAGCTCGCTCTCCGGGCTCAAAGCTGCTTAAAACCTTGGGTAATTTTGTTTCAGTGACCAGTACATCAATCCTCCTCTTGTCTGTCCCCTCCATCGGCGCAGTCAGTTCACCCACAAGCTGTGCACCACCCAGGTGCCAAACCTGGTGGACACACACCACGGCCAACCTGCTGGCCCTTGCTATGGATCCCCTGGGCACTACTGCAGAACCACAGACCATGGCTTCTTTCCTCTAGTCGATGCATTTCTTGCACTCAAGAGTGGTCGTAGTTTTCATCCTTGATTCATGAATCTGTCCAACTCCTGTTCAGGTATTTCCATCTGGGTTTGGATCTGGTCTGCTATGAAGATCCACACCTTTCCCTGCAGGCAGTGACTGCTGGCCCTGCAGCGTCTCAGCTGACCCGACGCTCCACCGCGTGCCCATCCTCTGCCCAGGTGCCACAGCAGCAGCTCAGGCCTTTGCTGCTGCGAGCAACGTCAGTAACAGGCCAAGGGCTCTGGGTCCACGTTGGCTTCAGTGGGAGCTTGAGACACCCCACCGCTCCTGGCCTCACAAGCTGTTAATGCCCCCGGTACAGACAAGCAGATTAAATTACGTACGCAAACAGAAAGGCTGCAGGAGACTTATCGCTAAATACAATTACCTCTACTTGAAAGAGCAAACCGCTGCCAAGTCTGCAGTTGCTAGTACAGAAATCTGACTTGAATACAAAAATAAAGACCGGGAACGATCAGGATAATTAACATCTAGCAGTACATTTCTCCGAGCCCTCATCGGCAACTGACTTTCAGGGTTCTCTGGAAGCACGGTGTTCAGCCTCACTTCTCCACACATGCTGAAAGATGCTGCTGCTGCTGCCCTCTTTTTAAAAATATATTAGAGCTGTCATTAGTAAAGGAGGCTCCAAAGAAAGTGCAAGACAGGAGAATGCCTACCTCCATGCAGGAGCCAAGGCAAAGAGAGATAAGGGACCATGTGAAAAAAAAACAAACAGGATACAGAAAGATACGGCAAGCTTTTAAGAGAAGATGCGACGCAGCGCATCAACCCTGCATGGCTGCAGCAAACCTAACCACTAGCAGCATGCGACAATATTTCCTTTAGCATTGAAACAATTTTCTTGTCAATATTTTGTTTTGGCTTATGATTTTATTAAATGTTGCAATAATAAGCTATGCTTCCAGTAAGTGCGGAAATCAATGAGTCAGACCCTGGACTAGAGCAGAAAAATCTGAGGCCAATTGCCACTTCTGCAATGGATCCAGTTCACACCCTGGGACTGATCCAGCCAAGCGCTGAGCACCTTCAGCTCCGGGGCTTCAGTAGAGCACCCACAGCACCAGGGGCCTGGGCACCCTGTGGCTGCAGCCAGGGGCCTCCGTACCTGCAGCTATTAATGAAGCACCAGCCCCGGCGTGCCCCGGCACAGCAGCAGCATCCTCTGCTGGGCACCGCAGGGGCACCGGCTGAAAAGCATCCAACCTTTGATTCAAAGTCTTTATCCTCCAGCTGGGGAGTGAAACTGGGTGGGTGTCTGTCCTCGCAGGGCAAGGAGCTTTGGGCAGGGTTCAACCCCAGCGCTGGTGACTACATCTGCTTTTAAGATGATTTCCAGGCAGCAGCTGCCCCAGGCACTAACACAGCCCGAGCGCACGAGAAGGATGGCAGGGACAGAGCCACGGCACAGCAAAGGTGCCTGGTGGGGGGTCCGGCCACGGGGGCTGCGCTCCAGCTGTGCCCATGGCAGGGCTCGCACAGCACCCCACTAGCACAAGCAGCTCCTCAGGCAAAATCAAAAGGCCCCAAAACACAGGACTTGCTGCTAGTTCAATGCAAACCCACGAAGAGTTTGTTGCCCTTGGGCAGCTGAACATCCATACAGCCAAGTGTAAAATAACAATAAAGAATAAATAAATTTATTGCCCAGGTGAACGCAAGTGCTCATGCTTAACCCCCAAAAAATACTGCTTTAAACTGAGTGGGTTTTGTGCTGGAAAAGGCTAGCTCGAAATGGCTCACTAACAGAAGAATAAATCCCCTGTTTCTGAAGAAATAAAGAGTGCTGAACAGCAAATATAACAACAATTTCCCATTAATTAAAACCAGCACAGCTTCTACAGAAATTACAGACAGATGGATAAACAAAAACAATAAGAACAGTAGTAATACTTGTCGAACACTTCAATGGAAAAGGAGGAAAGAGATGCACGATTTGTTTTTAAAGAAGGGGAGAGGTGGACAGAGCCGGAGCAGGGAAGGGAGCGGGAGGTCGCAGGTGAGGGCTGCCTGCTGCCAAGCTGGGGGGGGTTAGTTTGGATAATAGGAAAAATATCTTCACTGCAGGAGTGGTCAGGCCCTGGCACAGGCTGCCCAGAGAGGTGGGGGAGTCACCGTCCCTGGGGGGGTTTAAAAGATGTGTAGACGTGGCACTTCAGGGCATGGTTTAAGAGACACGGTATTGTTGGGCTGAGGGTTGGACTCAGTGATCCGAGAGGTCTTTTCCAACCTTAACGATTCCATGACTCGGGCACAATGGCAGCACTCGCAGGCACTGGGTGGTTTGTAAACCCTGTTGGTGGCAGCTAAAGAAAGAGACTTTGGCTATGAAAGGGGCCATTTCTATTCTGAACACTAGGAATTAACACAGCTCACTTAATGAATCTGTTGGTTATACAAGGAATGAGCACAGGTGGAAAACCTTGTGGACAAGCCCTAAGCAGGAAACCCCCCTCCAATAACCCAGTGCAAAAGCAACGCCTGTGAAAGTGGCCCAGCAGCCCGCTGACGCACGGGTGGGACATTAAAAGGTTTCCCCACGTTCCCCAAATCTCGAACAGGGCACTCGCAGTCCAAGACCCTGGGACATAAAAAGGAGTTTGGTTTTTTTTCTGGGGTGCTGCTCAATCCACGCATCTCCGCCTGCGTGGAAAGCACGGAGTGAGGCTCGCGGCCGGTCCCCGGTGGAAGGGGATAACCGCAGGCACCGTTCCCACCAGCCCGCAGAAGATGACAGCCTGTGGTCGCTCACGGGAGCCAGGGCTGTACTGCCCAGAGCAGGGGATGAGACGGCTTCCCTCTGGTCTGGGCTGAAAATACAGGGTCCGAGCTTTCCTCAGCCTCTTTTGCAGTCAGGTTGGTTCTTTTGAATAAACGTCAGTAAGAAACAAATCTTTAAACAGCCTTTAAATCTCTTGCCCCCCCCCCCCCCCCAGAAAGGACCGTTCCAGCTGGTGAATCATCCCAGGTGCCGAGCTGCACCCCGCGGCGCGGGGAATGGCCCCGGGATGGCCATCAGAAAGCTGGAAATGCTGGATGAAAGGGACGGACGGTCTGCCCTGGGACACCAGACACCTCGGTCGGGTCCCGTGCCAGCAGGTCTGCTTTCACGTGCGGGAGCGCCAGGCTGCCTTGGGCCAGCTTTGAAACCGTGAGAGGATGAACAGAACAGTGGGAAAACTGAGCAAAAGTTTAGGTCCAGAGCCAGGATAAACTGGAAAATCAGGAGTAACTTTCTTCAACGTCAAAATCTTCAAGACAGTCAAAACTGTCAGTTTTGAACACCGAACTCCCACAGACCTAATTCACCCTTTCCTGCCCTTTATTTTAATTTATTTGAGTGTCAGGAAGAGAAAACCTGAACCCTCCTGGAGCCTACATCTGCCAGAGCCTTCGGCGCTCAGTTCTCAACGTGCTGTCACCAGGGAAGGAGGAAAGAAATTTTTAAAAATGTAAAAGGAATGAGACAAACCAAATCAACCACCGGGAAACGCAGAGGAAGGACGGCAGCGTAACAGCCTCGCAACCACCCTCAAGAGAGCTGCCAGAGATTTGCAGGATCGGGCCCTGCCCGTGGGGACACGCCCCGGTATCCTTTCCAAGGGCACGGTGCCTGGGCGGCTGCAGTCGGGTGCACCCTGCCGTGCCGGCACAGGATGGCAGAGCTCCTGGCGCACACGGCTGCTGGCAGAGAGCCGGCTAACACAGGGCAGGCACCAGGCTCTCCTGCAGAGCTGGGGGTTTTGGTGCTTTCCTCCAGGGCTTCACCTCGCTCGCACGCACGGAGGTGTGTTAGCCATCCCCTCCAGAAGGTGCAGCAGGCAGGCAAGGGATCTGGCTTCCAGCCCGATGGGCAAGGGACAAATGGCAACGCCTGTGGGACAGGCTGCCGTCTCCCGGAGGAGGTTTGCGTCCCTACGTTAGCGCCGTCACAGCCTCCGAGCGATGTGGGAGCCAAGGCACAGAGCTGGCTGGCACGCTCAGCACCACAGCTAGGGCAAGACGAAACCTCACTGCTCATCTCTGCTCTGCTGATGCAAAACACATCTTTGGAGATGCATTACGACACAGTTTTCTGAAAACTTAGTCATTCCGTGTCAGTAAATCCATCAGTTGGCTGCTGCTCTTCTGCAGGAGGCATTCAGGGCCAGACTCGCTGCAGCCAAGCTGTCCCGAGTCCTGGCAAGGGCTGCGGGGGGGTGGAGGGGGGTGGGGGTGCGGCGTTTTGGGCTCCTGACAGCTTTCCTTGTGGGTCCATCCCACCCGTCTGCATATACCACTCAACTACGCTCTGCCCCAGCCAAACCCAGTCATCGCTGCGTTTTGGAGGCTGTGCTAATCCAAAAACCCTTCCCACAAGGACTGCTCATTCTCCCGCACGCAAGGATGCGCTTCTTTAATTATAGTCAGTCCTTCATTTGGAAAAAAAAAAAAAAAAAGAAAAAAAAAGAAAAAGAAAAAAAGGTTTATGCTGTCCAGGCTGTGAGAACAAGTGGCTAATTTTGCCTGATAAAGCCTGGCAGCCTCACAGACACACCGACCTTATGTCCTAGACTGGCAGCTCTTCTGAAAGGCAGCAGCACCTTGGCACAGCTAATTGCATCAGACACTCAAATTCTCCTGAGTGAATTAATAAATAGTTAATTTATAACCACAAAGGGACACGTTAATCGACGTTCTTAACAAGGGAAAGTTATAAAACAAAGTAGAAAGCTAAGTTATAAAAGTGATAAAACCAGACACTTTGTAGCAATTTCAGCTTTTTCCTCTGCTCCAATTCAGGTAGTTTTATGACAAAATATAAAGAGGCGCTTAATCAAAGAGTCAGTGTGGGTTTTGAGCCCCTGTGTTTCAGCAGCACCCATCGGCTCTCTTGGAGCGTCAGCCTCTGTTTGCCAAAAGCACACAGAACTAACCCAAAACCTACACCACCTCTCCCGAGCCCCCACTCAGCGGGAGGGTGGTAGAGAGTCCTGGTCGCAAACAAGAAGGACCTGCCACGGGTGCCTCCTCCAGCACCCAGCAGGTGAAGAGGAAACTTTCTATTCACTCCAGCAGCAGCAGCCCTCCCCGGCTCTTCACCCACCCTCCAGGACACCAGTGAGGCAGCTTTTCTCCAGCCCAAGGTACGTCTAGTACTTTGAGTCCACAGCAAAAGTTTATTAGGCTCATTTGATTTAAAATATGGCAAACCCTTGACGATACTCAGAACTTAAAGACATTTCACAGCAGTTGATTGTTTCCGTGAAGTCAAATATGAGAAAAACAACTTTAATTTTTGCAAACTGATACTTTTTTTTTTTCCACTAAATGCTGAAGGTGTTTTACTGAGTGTCAAAGGTGGGCTGTATAACATTTTACCAGTTCTGAAATAACACTCTTGACTCCACGTCTCAAGTTGCCCACAACACGAGTGACACCATGTGCTTTCAAGAGACACAAACTCTGCGAGGTTTTTCTGAGCCTGCTGCCTATTTTAAGGCAATGTGCCGTTTTCCTTGGCTTTGCTCCAGTTCTCCCAAAAGCCAGCCTAATCCTCCAGGCTAGCACTGCAATCCCGATGGGATCGCAACCACCAGGCTCTTGATTCCTCCCTTCTAGCAGCCAGGACCTCCTGCTTATGCTAACATCCACCTGAAGAGTGAGAAACAAAAGATGTTTTCCTCCTCTCAGTACGCAGGAGTTAATTAGAAAAACCAAGGCAGATAAATACCCGGCTATCACCTTCGCTCATTACTGTCCCTGGTAAAAAAGCAGGAGCAGGAGCAGGCAGAGCTCTCACCCCTCTGCTCCTCCCTCCCACCTACCTTCAGCCCTCACCGCAGAACATATAGCCCCGACACGACAGGATTAAGGACTTTTCAATATTTGCATATTTAATAGTCATTGCTCTTGGCTCTTCTGCAGATGCCTAGTGGACAGGTCTGCATTCCTTACTCTGTCATGACTTACTCCCTACAGGTAACTTCAATTATTTTAATTTAAGCTCTTCCATAGCTTCAAACCATAAAATACTTTGTAAAACAGTGCAAAGAAGTGCTATGCATCTCTGTCAAAAGTTCCCAAATTCTGCATAAATTATTCCCCTGTTGGCTTGCAAGAAATGTCTCTGTGAAGAGCAGAGGGGATGAAGCCCCGTCTCCTACGCCCGTGTCCCGCACCGCCCTGCTTGCCTCCCCTTGTCCTCCACCACTCCTTAAGGGGAGGGATGCTCCTGAGAGTGTCCCAGCTCCCTGCAACGCCCCGCTCCCTCCTGTATTCCCTACGGCAAAAAAAAAAGCCCACAGCATGGATTTTCCACTCCGTGTCTCTCCCGGCCTCAGCCAACCTTCATGTGCTTCAGTGTTTTCATGGCTTGATTTAAAGGCTCGGCCGAAAGGCTCCTTCCGCTGCTCAGCTGTGCTCAGATCTCTGATTTTTCACCTGGTCTCCAAAAGCCCACAGGTAGGGCTTATTGGCTTGCTGGGTAGATGTACAGCTTCCAACCCACACATCCCCCTGAACTTCTGAACCACCTACTTCACTAATACCTCCTCCGACCAGGAGACAACAGCCTAAATAATTACCTTCCTACAAATTTCTTGGAAATAGGACAAGAGGCGAAAAAGAGCGACCCTACCTGGGACCCCACTAAACGGCAGCATGAATTTATTAGACCACTAATTCAAGAGAAGAACAACATTTTGCGTGCCCCAACCCGCCAAAAAGCTTTATTTACAATTATTAGACACCAGAGAATACACTCCTCAGTAAAGCGTCCCCTCCCATGTTGATTCTCTGATGTCTAATAGGCGTGAAAAGCTAGTCAAAGCTTGTCCTGCAAAGTCAGGGCATTTGTAATAGCTCTGTCCAATGTAGAGTCTCTGATGCCTAATAAGTAGCTCACTCTGAAGCCTTTTTTAATTTAGTTAGACAGCCAGTAGACCTCAAGATACAAGTCTATTGGAAATGAGACTGCATCCATCCCAGGGGTCGGCAAACATCTTGCTTGCTTTCCCTCTCCATTATTTACTACTGCCAAATCATTTAATTGAGCGCATTATTTGCAATCAAGTCGGTGAAGGTCATCACACAAGCCAACAATTTGCTACACATTTGACCTGGGACAGGGCAACGCAATCACATCAGTCCTTCTCCGGGATGAAGAGATGCAACTCTACTATTAAGATCACTATCATTTCTGTTCGCTCATGAGACCAACGTGAGAAACGCGACGGGGTGAGAGTCCCTCCCTACACACAGTGAGTGCAAACGTGCGTATTTGCACAGGACGGATCACGCCCGACGCTCGGACCCCAAGCTCAGTGGTTGCAAACTTGCTTTTCCAAAAGCCTCGGTGCTCATTCGACCCTCCAGAGGCCACCGTCTTCCTCCTCACAGATCTGTTTCCATCTAGAGAATGGATGGTAACGCTTTTTGGCTCAAAACCTTTAATGTGGCCCCGGCGCCACTGCTGTTTGAGATGCCGGTACTTCTCATCGCAGCTTTACTAATTAATTTGAAGGACGCACTTCACATGAATAGGTGCAAATCAAAGGGGCAAAGGCGGGGGTCAGAGCAGCACAGCATTTGGCATGTTTCCATGGAAAAATGTATCAGCAGGTAGAGTGGTATTATCAGAGAAGAGGCATTGACACCACTGCAAGGATTAATTCCGTCTGGCATATCTGGGAGCAGTGGGAATAAAAGAAAGCGTGCCTCAGTGCAAACAGTCCCAATGCGTTAAACATTTATAAATAACTTGTCATTAGTAACATTCTCAAACACTGACAGATTTGCAAATAGCCAGAATAATAACGCTTCCTATGCAGAGATCCTTCTTGCTAAATGTCCGCCCCTCTCCTGCCTGTGCGGGCTTTGAGGCTCCAGCTCCTGGTTCCTCCTGCTCCCAGTATCTGCCACCGCAGAGCACTGTCAGACTCATCACAGGCACCAAAGACGTTTGCCAGACTTGCTCACAGGTAGGATTATGTGGCTTTGGGCAACCTGGTCTAGTGAAAGATGGCCCTGCCCATGGCCTAGATGAGCTTTAAAGGTCCCTTCCAACCAAAACCATTCTCTGATTCCATGACTACGTGCATCAGCATCCATAAAAGTAAGAACTCTCTGGGAAGACACCGGCACTGGTACCTTCACCTTCCTCCTCGGACCTGAAGATGCCAAGTGGCTTTTCCAAGCCCTGCGCTTGTGGAAGAGCATAAAACTAAGACGACGACTGCGCTCTGCTCCAGAAATGCATCGCATATTGCAGTGAAAATCTGCTTCGAAGTCACAGCCCAGGAATGAGGTGACTTATAAAACTTGCCTGCTTTTCCCAGATAAACTCGCACTTCTGCTGCGCAGAGGCAGCCCGGCAGGGCCCAGGCAGAAGGGCTGCAGCCCCCTCCCCGCGCTCACAGCACGCACCCCGGCCCCGAAAACAGCACGCCCGGAGCCCACCAGCACTTCTGCAAAGCACAATTAGCCACAGACTCGCTATGAATATTCCAAATAACATTTCACTCGAATTCAGCCTGTGTCAGCAAAGGGCAACGTTTTGAAAGGCTGGGAATGATTTTGAGGCACTTAGGAGAGGAAGGCGAAGAAACTGGAAACTTGCTGACCCCCCGGTGTGATTTGGGCGTCCGATGGTTTAGCGCCGGCAGCGTCACCCACAGGGAAGGTGCCGCTGTCACATGCGGCGGAGGTGAGGTCATCTTGCTGATGCAAAAGGCGCCTGTGGAAAGTCTGATCTATAGTGATTAATTTAGAGATATTTTTTTTTTAAAATTATTTTTATTTCAGCGCTCTCCTGTTTTGACAGGCAACAGAAATGCAAATAGAAGGATGTAAGGTAAAGGGGGGAAAGAAAAGAAAAAAAGGAAAAAAAATAAAAGGCACATTTTGTACTGACAGCGACTGGGGTTGCAGGAGGGGGGAAAACACAGGAGCAGACTGAGAAGTGCAGGCAAAGCAAGTGACCTTACGCTCAGGCTTTGGGGCGGGGGGGGGAATGCATTAGTGTTAAACACAACACAGCCCAAACCCTGAGCTTAAAAACCCTCAAGCAGCTTCTAAAAAACTCAAAGGATCCCACTGCGTTGTCCTCCCTCACCCTGCTCCTCCCCACCTGACACTGGGCTGGGGGTTTGGGTTTTTTTTCTTATTCTTATGAAGTAATTGAAAGGATGTTGAGGCTTTGGCTTTAACCACAGCAGAGAAACGATGCATTCCGAAATCAGAAGAAAAGAAGGCAGAAAAAAACCAGGCTCCGATTTTCTCACTATTCATGTCAGGTGAGATGAGTCATTTATGCCATAAGACGTTAGAAAAGAAGTCTTTTAAGGATTCATAAAAAACAGAACGCATGCATAAAAGGCTGTTAGGAGGAGAGGTTTGCAATTAACAATGTTATTGTATCACTAACATGTATCGATGCTGAAAACACCGGGGATTTTAAGGCATTTTCACAAATACAATATTCTATTCTAAGCATAGATCTGAGCTCCTTAACAGTAAATGGGAAAACTGCCTGGGAAGGCAGCGCAAAACAGTCAGATTCCTGAGCCAGATGGAGCCACTTTGCCCCTGATCAATCACTGTCTGTTATTATCCTCAGATGACCCCCAAAATAAAATACGTTCTGGAAAATAAACACAAATTTTGCGCTAACCACTCGGCGTTGGGCATCAACATCCTTCCCCCAGACTCAGTGTTTTTGGAAGGAACCGCGAACGTTACCAATAGCAACTGCAAAATGTCCCATCAGATTCAGATGCTGATTGTTCTACACAGAATTGATATGACATAATGGTAATGATTCCAGAAATTAAAATCACTTTATTTCTCCAGCTACCGCCCGCTACGCACTGATTTAAAGCACAGCTCCTGACGGGGAGGGGCCGACCCTGCGGTGCACCATCTGGCCGGGAGCTGGGGCCTGCAAACAGCCCTCTTTTTTGCACTGCAACACCGCTTTTGGCTTGTTTTAAAAGCAAGACGGGGTTCGATTTCACCCCTTCTGCTACAACTCGGCTGCCGTTCAGCACACCTCGTTTTGGCCACAACCTTGAATCCTTGCCCTCACCGTAACGCACCCGACCTAAAAATAAGGAACTGCGAGGCTGTGCTGAGCCACCGCTATAAACAGGATTTAGATACGCAATCCGACAAGAGGTGTTCAAAATAAACACGAGCTGAGGTGCTGCCTCGGACCGTGGATCTCACCACCAGTCCTGGTTTCTGCTCAGAGGCAGGGGCTCACCGCACATCTAGCATATCCTATATCTACATATATTTATATAGGTATAACGCATTACTGATATGATATAACGTTATATACAACGCCATGCTATAATAAATGTAAATACGATATACGATACCTATTTACATACATAACATCCATGCATGTGTGTTCTGTGTGTGATCGAGTGCACGAATGGCAAACTAGAAGTTAATTTTGCAGTTTCTGAACCGGACTTCTCGGCCGTAGAGCTCTTCAGCGCCCTTCCTGGCCAAGGCATATCTCCCCTTCTTCCTTTAAATTAGCACTGCAGATGAAACTGGGCGCCTCAAGGCTTTGTTAATGCCAGTCTGAATCCGGCCCAGCCAGATCTAGTGAGGATTAAAAACTGTTCTCTCCACCCTTGGATGTTAAATGACCTTATTACAGAAAGAGTTTTGTGTTTGCCCACCGCTGTGCTCGGCACCGACCGGCGAACCCAGGAGAGACCTAGAAATGCACAAACCCTGTGGTCTGAGCCCAGGCACGGGCACAACAGGGCTAGGGGGAAGAAAAAAAGGAGAGAAGGAGGGAGAGAAGGAGGCAGAGAAGGAGGCAGAGAAGGGGGCAGAGAAGGGGGCAGAGAAGGGGGCAGAGAAGGGGGCATTTATTCATACCAGCAATATTGGGCAGAAATATTGCTGGCATGATGTGGTGTGTGTGGGGAGGTCAGGCAAGGACACTGGAAACAAATGTTAGATGTAATTTTCCTGGGAAAGATAATATGCCATAGAACAGCAAAGCTGATCTTCTGTGCAGAGCTCCTGTATTTCTTAGGCCTCAACAAATGTCATCCAACCCCTCTCCAAAATCCCAGGTCTTCCCAAGGTCAAAGAAAGAAAATTACTATAGATTTCCCAGTGAACAGTGCGGTTGGTTTGTAAGGGATATAAGTATTTTTCCCTAGGTTGCCATCTCAGGATTCAGCTGGTGGTCCTTCAAAAACCTAATCCAATGAACTTTTTCTTTTTCTCTTTTTTTTTTTCTTAATGCAAAACCATATTCTAGCCGTTTCTGATTCCAGCTGCCTCCTGCACCCCGCCCCCGCGAGGGCTGTCAGCGAGACCTTTGCTTCCAGAAGCCCTGAAACACTTGACGGAAAATAGGAGCAAGCCGGTCACACAGCCACTTGCACACTTCATTACACCACCCATGACATGTTTTAGGTGAACTGATGTTGTTTTGGCTAAATTAATGTGCTTTCAGGAAAGGAGTTAATCCTTTCTTCTTTTACAAGAGGAGACAACCGCTCCTCCGTGAAGCAGAGCTCTTGTTTTCAAATCACTACACAAGCATTAATGTTAATCCTCAGGCTTCCCCGATGCTGCTCTGGGTTATCACCAGCACAAAAGCGAGAAGCAGGGCTTAGAGATGAAGTGGTTCGCAGGGAGGCCGCGCGCATTTCGGCTTTTCAAGGGTTTGAAGTGGGGTAGTTGCCACAAATCAGCTCTCAAAACACCTCGGATTAAAAGGCGCTCGGTCGCAGTCTGGCGGGTGGGTGAGCAACAGTATCTGCGTTACACAAGGGGATTAAGCACAGAGATTAAGGCTTGTATTTTCACAACCGACTTCTGATTTCGGATGGTTTCATTCTTTAAGGCACAAGTTTTTGACAGCTGAAAAAACAGACGTTCACGTGTTAATGTCAGGCAAGAACAAGAATTGCAATACTTAAAATTAAAAGCCATTTTTCGGCTATTAGTCCTACTTATTACATACCTTATTCTCCTGCACTAATTAGGCCAATTAAAATTTTCTTACTGTACTTCAAAGACGGGTTGCAATGCCCCTCCACAAAAGGCTTAACCAACACGGAGCAAACTCACATTGTTGCCACCGGTTCTGCTCCGTGGCGGGAGCCGAGGCTGCACCCGGGCGCCCAGCCCTGCACTGCCAGGCTGTGGTTCGAGGCAGGCTTTCAAGGAAAGCACGTTTCCTGGCCTGGAGACATGTACCAACAGAGACGAGATGCAAATTTTACCAAATCTGCCTCGCAGCCACGCTTTTTCTTTTCCTCCCCCCACCCGCACGGCATCCGAGAACGGCGTGCGGAGGAAGGATGCGTCAGGCTGGCACATGCTTCCCCAGGCGCCCGCCGATCAGCGGGCAGGGCTGGACTCACCGCCACCCTCGCCTTGCCGGCGCAGGCTCGGGTAACCGTCCGGGTCCCGCTGACTGCCAGGACGCTGGTCCTCAGCACTTAGTCACCCGTCGTCAGCACCGACGGAGTAAATCAAACCCGAGGCACGTGGCTGGGATGCTTTTCAGCTGTGCCATCTGGATGGGGTCATGGTAATTCCCACGTGAGCAGACATTTTCTTTTATATAATCCCCAGGTTTTTAAGTGCTTTTCATCTTCAAACAAAAGATTTTTTTTTTAAATCGCCAAACCCCTGCTTTCTGCTGCAAGTGAAACTAAGAAAATATTGATTTTATTGCTTTACCAGGACAGTTCACCCCCACTTTCTAACATCTCAGCCTCACTCATGGTCCTGCCTTCACCAAGGCAGAGCTACGACAGGAATTGCTCAGTGCTGGCCCCTCTTGACACTTGAACACAGCGGGCTTCTTTTCAGCGTAAGAATTTGAATGAAACGGGCAATTCAGCCGAGCCTACGCACGCAGTTCACCGCGAGTTCATTTTAACGCAGCCCAACAGCTTTACCTGTCACTGAAACCAACCCAAATAGAACCACGGTGCTCAGCACGGATCTTCAGCGCCGGCCACGAGCAGGTTTGGCACAGCCCTACAGGCGCCGGCCCCCGGACAAGCAAGCCGGAGGACCTGGGCTCGTATCCCCCCCCAGGCCAAGGTGTTTTGCAAGCTGAGCTGAGCCTCTACAGATACTTTACAACGTGGAGCCAAAAGGCCCGTCCTCCCAAAGAAGCATCCTTCCTGAGGGAGGGTCGCGCCGTCGGGCTTTCCCATTGCATAGGCTGTCCAGAGCACGTTGCTCGGGCTGCCCCACGCTGTGTGTCCCCATTTATACCCACACGAAGGCAGCATCATACTGGGATAAACGGGAAGAGAGTGCTTTACACCACTGTGTACAATTACACCGTATCCCATCCCTGCAGAGACTTGGATAAATATGTATACAGACATATATGTGCACATATAAATATGTATACCTACACGTCTGAGTGTTTCCTCTCCATCACGGAGGCTTCCCCGCCAAGCGTTCAGAGCAAGATGCTGAATGTGATAATTCCTCCCTGCCAGGCTGATTCCCTTCAGCCAGGGGTAAAATCCTCCAGGGTCTCACTAAACGGGACGCACGGAAAAGTGATCCCACCAGCAGAGATCAGATTACGATGCCGTCGTTCAGATGTCTAAACTGCTTCGCTCGAGATTTATCTGAAAGTTGCAAACTCAGCGTTTTACCCAGAATATCCTGACATTATTTCCCTTAAAGGCCCAGTTCCTGGAGCTCAGTGAGAGTTTCAGTTTTCTTTAACAGCAAAAGACAGAAGAAAACTTGCAAACCAAATCCTAAAAAAAACATGCAATAAAATTTAAATAAGGAAATAAACAATCACCCCTGCCTCTCAAACTGTATTATGCTTAAAACCTCACAGCTTTCAAGCCATTTTCATGAGTTCTGTAGCTCTGATTTATATTTTTCTCATCCTATGCTAGCAACTGGTGCTGCCGCTAGCCAGCCAGCTGTTGGGAAACAACTGAGAGATGTTGGGAAGGGGGCGCTGGGAGGAGAGAAACCCCCGGTAATACACGCTGAAGTGAGAAGCACTGATTCATAAAGCTGAGCAGAGTGGCATGAATGCGATACTGTCTAACCAGTGAAATTTATTCTTCAGCCTCCTCCCAATATTGAAAAGGCTTCAGCGAAACCCAGGGCTGAACAGCCACAACAATGCTGGGGCCCACAGGGCATATTGTAGGAGAGGAAATTAATAGAACTAAATGCAAATAATCATCTCCTGAAAGAGCCCGAACGACCTCCAGCAGCAACGCCTGCCTCGGCAGGCTCTGATTTCCATTTCTGGGGAGCAAGGTGGCTGGGAATTTCCCTCCTGCCTGCTGCTGGCGGGGCTGGGTTTGGAGCACAGGAACCTCCCCAAGTAAAGTCCTGTTCTGGGGGTGACTTTGCTTGAAAAACTCTTTATTTAGCCTACATGCATCCAAACCTGGACTCGGCTGCAGTTCCTCAGGGCTCCCTGGGATTTCTTGCTCAGCATCCTGGCTCCTACTAGTGCACCGCTCCCCTCCTCACTGTTTTTCAATAACGTGACCCTTCTCCCGTCCCTTCCCATCTCCAGGACACCTGCCCGATCCTGGCTGTACCGATGCCTCCCGCTACCTTCAAACCCATTCTTTTTTTTTTTGACAATTCACATCAGCAGTGATGCTTTTACCCAAAACGCAATAAATTACAGAAGCCCAGAAAAATGGCCGCGTGCTTCCCAGCACTGGCACTTGAAATGATCAAAAGATGCAGTAAAACAAATATTACTTGTCCTCCCATGTCCATTAGGCTTTTTTTCATTAACACAGGAATCAAAGAACTGTGTTTATTCCATTTTATTCTCCACTAAAAAAAATATTATGCTGCAGTCTTAAGACGAACCCGATTGTTTCACTGGGGAAAATAAAAAAAGCCAAATTACTGGGCAGGATAAAGAATATCTCCCATTCCCATTAACTCAGAGGAGCTGAAGAGAGCTGAAGCTCCAGTATCACGCCTTTATACTGAAGACAAGAAAAGCCATCCACACTGGTCTAAAGAAAGGAGGAATGTTCCAGGATAAACAAACAGGATTATCCCCAACTAAACACTAGATCAAGCACGCCTGTCACCTGCGATGCTTAGCTCCCAGGCGGCCCCAGTGACGACACACACAGTCCCTCCACCTCCAGCTTTATGAAAGGAAAATAAACCAGGGAAAAAAAAAAGAGGCAGATATCCCATATATAGAAAAGAGATATAACTCTCTCCCGTGTTTTTTTTCCTCTCTCTCTATAAAGATAGATAGCAAGGGGTCCTGGATGACTCGTCACCAAAGAGTTTATGGTAGAAACTCTGCAAGTTGGATATTTTAAAATGGGACAAAGCACTCGAACTTGTGCACAGCGAATGCTGGTCCCAGAAGGGAGAGTAGTGACCTAACGGTTCTTTTTCTTGAATCTGCTACATCCATTTCCTAGCACTTTACCAATGGCGTCCCAGCTCTCATGGCTTGCAGGTGATTTTAATGCCCTTCAACCACCATCAGTACTCCAGCAAGGGAAAGCTAGTAAAAAAAAAATTAAAAAGAAAAAAAAACCCCAAACAAAAATAACCCACAGAACAACATTTTGTGTTCTGTCGGGTCACGTAAATTTCAGTTTTATATGATTTCTCCCTCTGAGCAAGGAGCAGCCCTTCTCGGAGGCTGTGGCCGTCGACGGGGACCCGCAGCGACGCTTGCTCAGACCCGGTGCCGGGCCCGCCCGGTCTCGCCCTCTGGGCAAGAGTCACAAGCACAGCGCACACGTGGGCGCACACACACCCCAGGGCAACGCTTAGCGCCACAACACGGACGCCATCGCAATTTTTGCTTTTTAGTGTGGTTTTTTTTACGTTTTTAGTCATCTGTCCAATGCCTTCTAAATCAGTGTGTGCCCCCCAAGAATGTACTCGATGCCGGCTGCACCAAGCCCCAGCCGACCGGGTGGCTCCGGACAACCCACCCCCGTACGGCACAGCCCCCCAGCAAACCCTCTGCACGTGTTTTGCCAAATCTGGACCTTTTTCCACTCTTCCCCTGATGCCAGCCTGCACCTACCTTCCTGCTAGAGAGCCAACTGCTGCTACAAGCCTTACATATTACAAAAGGTACTTACATTTTTCTGTAAAAAGGAAGCTTCTCCAAGTGACCACAGTGCCAACTCATTAAATTAGATCTTATCCTTAAGAGAGTGCCGCAGCTACCAACAAAATACCATTTCTATTTCTTTTAAATGTTACCTCACAGACCAAACAAGAGTTTGAGATTCATCTTTCTGCGGGTTCTGTATTTCCAGGTTAAAATACTTTCAGGGACCTTTTTTACCTGCCTGACATCCCTTGTTATGCAAATGGCATATATACGTGGCTGAATATACTTGGATAACTGAGGGTTTACCCACCTGTGAGAATTGCCATGTAGCACAACATCAGTTTGGGTAACCAGGATTTTCCTGTCACAGAGGCTCAAATAATAAGAAACTGGCTTTTCCCTCCAACTGGGTTCCACAAGGGATTTAACTCCGAGCCTGAAAACCAAGTTATTCTAATTCTGAGAGTTTAGCTTTACTGCATGCAAGACTGTCACCTCCTCGCCACTGTGGTTTGGCCCCGTGCCCACAGCGCTTGATGCTTTTCTAAAAACCAAGCCAAGGTGCGGCGCTCAGCTGCAAAAATGTACAGTTTGGAGCGGGACAGACATTCGAGATGAAATGACCCAGCACTGGGGTGTGGAAGAGGATGGATTCATATCTAATGACCAGCTGGTGGGGTTGGTGTCACCTTGGAGCCCACAACAGCCAGTCCCAGCAGTGGGGACGGGAATGGAGACCAACACCATCCTCTTCGCCCCAGGCTGCTGGTCCTGGTGAATTGGGCTTGAGCGATATGAAGGAGCTTGCAAGGAGACGCGCCTGCTCGGCATCTCCTTTGCAGGCAGCGCTCTCAAGCTAACGACAAAAATACCCTTGAATCCAGCCCTGAGAGTCAGTCTGGAAATGATACCAAAAGGCAGCGCTTCTGCCAAAGAGAAAGCAACAGGGAAAGCTTTATATCATCCCAAGTCAACTGCTGAGGTCTCGAATAAATACCATCTGGAGCTCTCTTGCAGACCTGCTGCCTTTCCTTTCAGATGTAGGATCTACCTAACATACCACACAGCAGCTGCAAATCTGGGCAGACTTCCTGCGAGCCGTGAAGCTGATCATCTTCACCTGCAGAAAATATTGGCTGCGTACATCGCGCCGCGAGCGGGAGGAAGTATGTACAAATTAATTACTTGCCTGAGGCGACTTGATATTTTCCTTAACTAGGTCAAATAAACTGTAGCAAACCACTCTGCCTCCCTCTCCCCTTAAAAAAATACCGAATTGCAGGTTTAATGAACTAAGCTTCCTTCCAAAAACAGTTTTGCAGGCTGAGACTGCAGCTTCCCCTGCCATACAAGATGTACACAAAGGAGAGAAAAAAGAAGGCAGTGTTGAGCGTGCTGACATCCAACACATATAGGACCAGTCTTCAGCCCTTCTAACCACAGGGAACAGATACCGTTTTGATGCATTAGGAATAAGACCTCAGGATTTTCACCTTTAAGCCATCAGTTGTTCAATGCCTGAAGCAGCTCTGGTGTTCCTGTTATCCAGTCTTAGGGTCTCAGCTGGAAGAATTTGAAGGCATGATTTCATCTGCCTTGATCCCGTGACTTCGCTTACACTGGTGTTAACTGGGGATAACGTGCTACTAAATCACACAGGAATCCTCGGCCCTCCTTTTGCACAGAAATACAAGAACCAACACTCCTGAGCAATGGAGGCGTCAGCGTCCGTGCCATGCACGATGTGGCTGGTGTTCTCAACGCAGACCGCGACACCCCTCTTGCCCCTGGAGACGGCTCGACAGGCTACTGAAGAGCACTAGTGCCAGCAATGCTTTCGAAATTGCTCCTTGGACTGCCTTTGTCGAGGGCCAGACCTGAAGCACATCATGTGCAGGAAGGCGTTCCCCTGTACATGGTCATGCTGCTCCGTACGCCCCGTACACTCGCTCTGTAGAGGAGGGGGAAGTTCCTCTGACCTGGAACTCTTCCTCTTCCCTTGGTAAGCTGGAAAAGCTATTTAACAAGCTCCTGCGAGGCTATACACAACTCCGTGTTCCCCATCGAGGGACTGAAAAAGACCATTGCGAGAACCTGGAACTATCCAGAAAATTAATATGGAAAATCCTGAGTCAAAAGCAAAAGATGGCAGAAGAAGCTTCATTCGCGAGTGAGACTCACACCAAGAGCCAGACACAACAAGAGCATTGCACCTGAAGTCTGACTCGTTCCTCTGGATCCATGCTAAGACACCACACTCATCTGCTCGCGAGTTTCCCACCAGGAATCACTTAAAAAACGCACTTGTAATTACTCTGAAACCATACTCCTTGTTTTTTGCTGACAGATTCTGCCCCAAACCCTACCACCCCATCCAGGCACAGCACGGGGAGACAAACACGGCTACAACAGGGCTAAAATACACCGGGGTTATGTAGGATTTCTTTCAAAAGAGGCAGCCCATACCCGAAGTCATACCAGTTAAAGAGCTTGCTTAGGGTTCTGGCTGGGATAGGGTTATTTCTCTTCCTAGTAGCTGGTAGAGTGCTGTGTTCTGGATTTATGATGAGGATGATGTTGATAATGCACTGATGGTTTAGCTGTTGCTGAGCAGGGCTTGCACTAAGTCGAGGACTTCTCAGCTTCTCACACAGCCTCGCCAGCAAGGGGGCTGGGGGTGCACAAGAGGCTGGGAGGGGGCACAGCCAGGACAGCTGGTCCCAACTGGCCAAGGGGAGATTCCATAGCATCTGCAGCCATGCTGAACAAAAAACTGGGGTGAGGGGGTGGCCTGGGAGATGCAGACGCTGCTTGGGAACTGGCTGGGCATCTGTCAGCAGGTTGTGAGCAATTCTGCGTCACTTTTTTGTATATCTTTTTTTCATTATTATTATTATTTTCCCTTCCTTTTCCATCCTATTAAATTGTCTTTATCTCAGCCCATGAGTTTTACCTTCTTCCCATCCTCTCCCCCATCCCACTGGTGTTTAGCTGCCCACCCAGTTAAACCACCCCAGGCTCTCAAACACCCCAGTAAAAACGAGCAGTGCAACGCGTAGTGTTTCGGTTTTGATGCTGCAGTAAAAGGGTGAAAGTTCCTATTTTCTTGTGCATATCATTTCTTTGCAGCCCAGGGGCCTCCACACAGACCATGGGGACCTTAAAAGCAACAAGCTCCATCTAGGTGGGCTGGGGCTTACTGCAAAAATGCGGAGATGTCAAATGAGGAATTTCTGTGAAGCACCTTAATATTTTGAGCACATCACCTGGGCACCCTACATCAGTTTGCCCAGAAAGCATGAAATGTAGCACCAACAAACAGAAAAACCAAGATGACCAGGGATTGTTCACACTTTTTCAGCAGCTGCTGAGCTTATTTTAAGTTCTGAGCGTGGATGTTGCTCAAATCCCTACAGCCTATTTGGGGAGTGAAAAGGAATAGCAAGCAAGAAAAAACCCAGATGACCAGTAATACAAACACAATTGATTTATCAGAAACAGCACTGCTGTTTTAAATCAAAACAGTGAACAGTTACTGTTTTGGCAGACTAGTTAACAATCAAAATCAACAACTGCTTGTATATATCACTGGTGGCCTATAAAAATCCCCTCCAAAACCACTACTGGTCTTCTTCCATCAGTGAGGACTGCCATGAGAGCGCCCGCTCAGGCACCTTGTGCCATTTAGAGTCATACCAGGGTAACACTTGGGTTTCAACCACAGAATTTTGTGCCTCCTAAACAACCAGTCCCAATATTTTCAGCAGTGCCGTACTTTCTTGCACCAATTTCTGTTTTACTCAGAGATCCTCAAAACAACTTTTGTACAACTGCTGGGGCTTCAAGCTTTTGGAAAGCCTCAGATCAAGTCACAGCTGTACACATGAAATTACACTTTTTTTTTTTTTAAAAGCACAAAAGCACCAAGATCTAAAAATATCTCTGACACTAATAAAATAAATCCTCTCCCCTTTCCTGAAGACCACGTCTCTCCTTTGCTAATAGTTCCCAAACTAAGTTCACCTTCAGCTCTAATAAGAAATATTTATCAGAAAATTAAATAGGAATGAAAATAAGACCTTATGAAGAATTTTCTTCTTGCGCTGAGCTTCAGGACTCAACCCTGGCAAATGTTGCGCTTAACAAAGAAGTAAAAAATGTCCTTTGAAAGAACAGCTGCGCTTCACATCTATGTTTAATTAAAAAACAGCTGGGATGACAAGCGGCTGCATATCAAGAGCTAATAACTACATTCGCTACTAATCTACCGAGTGCTCCATCAGTGGGGCAATCGTACATATAAATCTATGTAGACATACCGTACATATACACATAAAAAAAGATACGGCGTGTATTGGCTTTGCAGAATGGCATATTCCAAGGAGTCGTTCCCGTGAAGGGTACTCAGTCGGGCAGCTGAACCACTCTGTAAGTAACTGGCATTATAAGAAAATCCGTCCATCTCATACAAGCAATACCCCACCTGCGCAGGCTCCCGCAGCGCGCTGGAGCGCCAGGCAGAGAGAGACCGAAGGCAGCATAAAACCCCTCCGCTCACCCCTGCTTTCCGAAGGGGCCTGGGCATCCCCCCAGCGCCTTACAAAGCCAGATGGGCGATAAACCCCGTGCTAGACGGGAAGAAATCAGGTGCAAAGGCTATAATACAGTGGGAGTAAGGCAGAAGCGAAGAGGTGGAATAACAGGCAGCATTTCAGGCAAAATCCAGTGCTGCACATCGCGGAGGACGGGGGAAATCCCTGGGGTCCGCACTGCTTTGCGCCCCACACCTGGCATTGCCAGGGGCCGAGCAGAGGGGTTCAGGGCTCTGCCCCCCGCCTGGCACAGCTGCTGAGGGCTTCCTCCGTAACCTCACTGTTACCTTGCATTTCTCTACACTTAACAGCTTAAGCCTCTTATCTTCCACATGCTCTGAGTCTATGCAAATAGTGCTAATAAAAGCAAAGGATTCTCATTATAGCACAAATCTCTTCTCAGAGCACGGCTGTGGCCTTTTTTTCTCTAAGCACCAGGAAACAGCCCAGGAAGACAAAGAAGCACAGCCTCAGAGGACAAAAAGAATGCAAAGACCAGCTACGATACAGAGAGTAGAGCCTTTTATTTGCCTCTTCCAAGGCCAGCAGCTCCATCCCTTGGAGTTCAAGTTCACGTTCAACAGGATTCCCAGAAGCCAACTGAACCTGCTGGGTATGTTCGATCAAACACATCCCCACTCCTACGCTTTAACTTTCAGATCTGAACAAAACAGAAAAACCCCCAAAACCAAACAAAGATAAACCAAGCGAGAGACGACTCGTATCCTGAGTCCCAAAGGGCAGGCGGTGAAGGAATCCATTTTCCTCCCTGAATTTCCTGCTACCAGCTGCGCATCGCAGCTACAAAACTTGTTATCCAACACGATGTTGCCTCTGACACTGCAGCTTTCCATCTGCGTTCTGCAGGTCTAATATTGGCCTTTAACCTGTGTCTTATCTCTCTGCCTTTGATCGAGCATCTGGCGAGGTTTAAGGACAACTCATGGACTATGACTGGACTCCAGCGCTAAGCAGATACAGAATAAAAAAAATGCCAGCCCACAGATGAGGAAGGGGATTGGGAGTCAGACCCTGAATTCTCTTCCCAAGCTGTGGACCAGGGGATGAGGCACCTTCTCTCAGTTTCCTCCTTTCCTATGTAGGTGCCTATAACCCCAGTGTCGCGGGCCGTGCACCCGTGAGAGCCTGTGCCTTAACATGCAGAGGTCTTCATAAAAGATAATGTCACAGCAAGCCAAAGTGTTTTTCTTTTTCTCTTTTCTGACTAATTACATGCCTGCTACAAGAATTATCATCCCTTGAACTTTTTACTTTCTTCTATTCTCCCAGTATTTTCATATCTCCCTGCCCTGAACTTTGCTATCTTAGATGAGCACTGATTTAACAGTATACCTGCTCACTTCGACCCCTGCCAGCCGGGGAGCGGATTTGCTCTACCTTTGGCACAAGAAACACAAAGTAGGAGGAAAAAGAGGATAGCAAACAGAGAAATAAACCAGGCAAACAGTCTACAACTATCCAGTTTCGTCCTGAAAGCTGTTTCAGTAACACAGAGATACTTCTCTGCTGGCTAATACAGCCTAAAAGCCACAAGCCTGCCTTTTTCACAGGTTATCGATACGCTGCCTTCTGCAGCGGCTTCAGGGTCAGACGTTCACCACATTCTCTGCCCATCAATCAGCACTGTGATAATCAGATAATGACAGACTACAAATAACTATCTAAGCTGGTTTCCAGGAAAGTTTTGCACAGATTATAAAGGACGTAACATCTCCTTGACAATTAAAGAGGCCAGCAGGGATTTGCAAGGTGTTGCCCCGGTCCCTTCCCTTGTCGCCGCAGCCTGAACCTTCGCATGAACCCGGCGAAGGAGGCAGGGCTCTGCCTGGCAGCCCCCACCTTGCTGGGCTCAGGGGCATGGGGAGATCGCAGCGCACCAGGGACCCTCCGCACCCCGCCGGCGCCCAGACCTGCGCCTCCGCCTCCAAGCCGGGACATCCAGGGCGCGCCCAGCGCTTCAGCAGCGTTTGCAGGGAGCAGCCGCAGGCTGAGGGGTAGATTTCAGAAGCTGTATCTCCGAACCCTTGCAGTAACCCTGCAGAAGCCTCAAAATGAAGTTCTTGGCAATCACCAGCCTGGCCCCGACCCTGCAGTTTCACTCTCTGCAAGTGGCCGGCGGGGAGGGTGAGCCGGGGCAGCGAGCAGCCGGGGCAGCGTGCGGGCCTGACATTTCATCCCAAAATCGCTTTGCATTTCATTGAAAACAACAACATGCGGGCCAGTGTCCGAGGAATAAGCAAATATAAAAAAAAGAAACCTATATTTGGTAGCGATTATTCTCCCCTTCTCCCCTCCCTCTCCGCGATGTCAGGGCTGTCAGGTGTCCCCGCGTTCACATGAAAACTTCCAGAGGAACCAGCCTCAGCTATTTCACATCCTAACTCGGACGCAAACAGCACGAGCGTCCAAATATTCCTGTTAACACCAACTAGATTAATATAGATCACACAAATATTTCAAAGTATGCCTGCATGCATATTCATCTTTATCTGGATAATGTGAAACACCGGCAAAGCAAAGCCCATGTCTAATCAGAAATGCTCTGCTTGAAAGTACCGAGCTGCCCTTCACACCACACCAGCCAGCATTTGCTCTCCTCCTTTTTTACCTCCCTTTCTTTTTTTTTTTTTTTTTTTAAACACTGTGACTCTTCAAAGAGAATTTTCCACACTTTGGACACATGCTGTGTTTAAAGGCTTGGGAAGCCTTTTTAATTTGAAAAAGGCACCACTGAAAACAGAAACACTTGAAAGGAAAAGCACTCAGGAAATATTAATACGAAAGAGGTGGGATCCATGTGTTTTCCTTTGAAAAGTTCTCATATCTAAAGCTCAAACATACCTTGATAGACAACAGCAGGTCAGCCAGGATGTGCGACACGACATTTCTGTTGGCCACAGGTTCTTTTTTCTTTCTTTTTAAATAACTATGCAATAGTTTAAACTCCAGAGACTACTTACAACCCATACTTAATAAGACTGTCATGTTTGAACAACTGATTATGCAGACTACAAATATGCAAGGATATATTTAATTATCTGGAATTACAGGGTGGGGGGTTGCATTTTTGAACACAGAGTTGGATGTTCTCTATTTTGAAAGATCTAAAGCCAGTTTACAGTGTAAGGGTCGGGCCCAGCCTGGTGTCAGTGAAGGCCTTGGAGCAAAGGGATGCAAGAATTCGTGAAAAACCTTCTCAGAGCTGTTAGCTTCAAAATTAAGTCTCTAAGTCAAAAACACCCACCTCAATGCACGGGACGCAGCCATTTGTGTTCATCCGAAATATTTTTGAGTTAAAAATGCAAAATACTGTGGCAACCTGGAACTAGGTTAAGCGGAGTGCACCCGGATGAGGCTGTGGCCGGACCCTTGGGCTCGCAAGTTGGATTTTGCATAAGGTTTAACTTCATTAGCTACAAACAACCCGGTCTTCTTGGCTCTTTTGCTGGGCAGCTCAGCCAAAACTTGGCACCTTTGCTGGCAACATGAGGCTCCTTCCCCCAAACCTCAGTGCCTGGGAGGCGCCTGGGTGTCTCCTGCTCAAGGACCACACCAAACCTAGCACTGCTCGGTTTCTCAGATGCAACGGGATGATAGACCCAAGGTACGGCCCACGCGGTTGCTGCGCTACACGTGTGCTGACCTGCTCTGGGGGAGAGCTGGGGGGAGAAGCAAGAGGGGAAAAAACCTGAAAATTCTGTTATTCACAATTTCCTTCTGGATTCAGAATGCTATTCCAGCGAGCAGGTCACACAGGACTTTCAAGGCTGAAACACTTTTGTAACACAAGTATCTCCCTACTGCCTTTCTCACGATTTTAAACCCTGAAATGCTATTCCCAAAAACATGTCAACAGTTTCTTAATATCGCTGAAACCACAAATTTACACCAGCTATTTTCTCAAATTTCTCCAGCGTCCTTCCAGACTAATACAAAACACCTACCGCCTGGCGGGTCTCGCCCGGAGGAACAATGAAGGGTTCCTCATCAGCACGCTGCAAAGGACAAATTCCACATCTCACGCTGCCTGAAAAAGCCGCAATCATTCACGTGGCCGTCGGGAAGCGTGGCATGCCTTCAGCTGCCGAAATCACGCCGCACTCTTTGTATTGCATCCCATTAGCTCCCAGATAATAAATAATGACAATGCGCAGCACTGACATAACGCTTCTATTCTTGGAGCACAAAACACTTTATGAACACAGGCAAACATCATTAATGCAATTTTGCAAGTGGGGAAACTGCATGGAGAGCTTCAGTTATTTTTTTCCTCAAGTCCTACAGAGAGTGAAGTGGTGGAAAGTTGTTCCTTTCACCCGGTCCCGTGGTGTATTTATGTGCAGAAAAGCCAAGAGCGGAGCGAACTGCTCAGTTGAGGCTGGCTGGCCAGAAGGTGTGAAAGTTTCTTTCTCTCCCATATTTCATTTGCCACTTTGGATCCAGCCAAAGCCGGCAGCGGATGCGCTTTGAAAGCTCCTGTGCGAGTACTCAACGCTTCTCAGAGCCGTCATCCACGCCGCGAGCATCCAAACAAAACAAACCCGCCCAGCAGAGCTGCAGGGGCTGCATTTCCTCCTCACGAGCCTGGACGATGCTCCCTCGACGTGAAATACTAACCAGCAAAGGTGCACGAGAGGTACCCTGTGAGGGTCCGTGCTCCTACGGTCTACACCCAGCTGAGTCCCCAGCCAAATATTGCTTCCCAGTGCTGAGATCCCAGCAGCATCCCCAGGCAACAGCTCATCACGCGGCTAAAACATTGTGGGCTTAAATGTCACCAGGATGTTTCTCCAGGTGAGAAAACAAATGGGCTAAGTCAAAAAGTTGTCTCCTCAATGCTCTGGACTGAGCAGCCTCTCTGCAGCTGAGCTTCCCCGTCTCCACAGTAGAATGGAGAATAACACCAAAGCAAAGAAACTAGAAGAATACACAGATTAAAGAGGAAATGATGTTCCCAAAACAAATGGGGACGTGTGATTTCTGGCAATGGGGACAGAGGGTATCTTGTTCTTTCTCCACGAGAAACATCTAGGTGCAAGTTGGTCTGTAGAAGAGCAGAACTCACTGTGCCCAGTGCTGTGAGAGGAATTACCAGGTATATCGTGTGCTGGGCAAATAGTAACTTTTTGTTAATTCATGAAGAATGCATAAGACTTGTGTGCACGTCAGCATGAACCCGGTACCAATGCATTAGCCTTGGCAGGAACCTCCACGGCAATATAAGCGAGCACAGAGAATGCCTGTACGGCAGCAAAAAATAACAACCAAAAGTCACAGCAATAAATACATTAGTGGGGTGGGGAATAAAGTAATATCTGTAAGGCAAAGTGCACCAGGTAAAGCACAGTTTGAATTAACACTACAGAACTGAAGAAGGGCTCTCCAGGGGTTGAGCACCAGCCTGGCTAGTGGCTTAAATAGTATAGGCTGCGCAATTTATTTTTAAGCCAATAAAGAAAAACAAATCTGCTGCCCAAATAAACCAGAACGCATTTATACACTTACAGCAGCAGCTCAAGCTGACAAAACTGGAGCTAAATCTCAGGCACACCAGCCTTGCAAACAACCCCTCCTTTCCTGTCGTTTGGCCCCCCTATATCGGACGTCGAAATGAGGCGAGGTGGAGGTGCCGCCCCCAGGTCGCACTCCTGGGCTGTGCCCGGGCTCGGGGCTGGCTGCGTGACAAGGACCACGCCGCCCACCGCCGCAGCCAAGCTCCCCGCAGCCTGTACGGGGCAGGTTTGAGCCGCAGCCCGCCGCGGGCTCTTCTCCCGCCACGGTGCCCGGCGGCAGCACTGCAGAAGAGGAGCTGGCCTTCCTTGGAGAGCTGCCTCCAGCTGGCCCAGCTTCCGAGCTGGACACCGTGCGAACGGGTGCTCCTCCGCATCCAGTGAGACAGAGGGGAAGAAACAGGGATGCAGCAATGATTACATGGGCTACTTATTCCCTATTAAATGCTCGCTGATAAAAAAATGAAGAGTCTATCCTAGCCAAAATGCAACAGCTCCGTTCGTCAATGCCAAAACACATACATCCTCCGCACGCTGATTGCATTCAGACATCCACAGGCAGCCTATTGTAATTCTTTTTTATATTTTTGCAAGAGCTGGGCAGGGTTTAATTAACCAACCTGGTGGAATATGGATTAAACAAGCCCAAGTGCAAGAGAGCAACTCCAGGGCCGGCTGCAAGTATAGAGCCACGGAGCTAGCGTGCAGCATCTGGCACCAAGACTTTTCATAAAACTTTTAAAAGGAGTGAAGCTTCAGCCAGCACAGTTTCCTTAAAAAAAAAAAAAAAAAGTCAGAAGTAGATTAAGGGAAGACTCAGAAAGAGCAGAATCTCTTATAAAAACATCTTTGCAGAAATGGAAAAATCTGATAAATGCTTGCTGCACCCTGGACCTCATTTTCAGTGGGTTAGTGAAAGGGACATTTTCCAGCTTTGAGAAGCTTGCTGCTTTTATTATTTTCTAAGACTAATTTTTGTTCTGTATAAAATGACAGGAATCTCTCAAATGCTAGTGAAACTGCGTTAAAGCTTCCCTTGTCACCTCAGAAGGTCGGTACGTGTGGGTTTGGTTTTTTTTCAAGTGCACTTCTTCCACTTCTAGATTAAAAAAGAAATACTACCAACCCGCAGCTTCCTTTACGTGCCAATTCACTAAACTTCTAAATGATGCACAGGCTGCCTCCATGGGTTCGTCGCTCCTTCCAACAGCGTTGGATACACGCAGGTGGGCATCCCCTGATGCAAACCCCCCCCCCCCATTGACCGGGGGGTGCTGCAGGGCCCACGGCCGTCATACGCAGGCGTCCTTCAGGACGGACCCTTAGCACACCGCGCAAAGAGCCGTCGTTCTTCCTCTTGCACACCTCCACTGCCGTGGTGGATTATTTCACCTGGCAAAGCATTTTTCCATCTTGCCTTGAGCACTGGCGATCAGGGCAGAGCTAGTTCTACCTGCACGGTTTTTGGAGGGAGGGGCGTCACGCCCAACCTTTCAGATTTACGTTGCCCTTTGGTGCTTCTGCTGGTTAGAAAGACCTCAAGCAGAGATTCAATTTCCAGCAGAGCTGGCTTGCGAGGGCCCATACCAAGACTGTGGTTCTGCAGTTGGAGCCAAGGGCAGAAACAGGGCGATGGGGCGATACACCGTCGCTGACCTGCAGGAGACGGGCAAACTCGCCTTCGCATCGGCTGGAGCTTTTTACCTTGTTCTTCTACTGCTTTCAGACAGAGAAAATTTAGATATTCCAGCTCTTCGGTGAAAAATGCAAGAACTTCTGTCTTCTTCAATCTGTATGGAAGGAGCCACCCAATTCTAATGAACCCAGCGCTTGACGAGGCCTTTTTTCCTCTCTCCCCTCCTGAGAAATGCAGCTCAGTGATATGTCAGGGGGACTGCTGGGGATTCCTGGTATTTTAGCAGACAGACGGTGCATGAATTCTGCAAAGGGCAAGTCCTTCAAAACCGTCTCCTCTCCACCCAGCTCCATTTCAAGCCCCACCCGTTGGACCCGGAGCCAGCTGTTCCTCGAGCCGGGATTTCTGCAGGCTGTGTGGCTTTTTCAGAGTAGAGACTTTGGGATAAACAGCACCCAAATGACTGCTCTCGGAAGACTAATAATGACAGGAGGAGTTCGTGCCTTCTCACCTTCTCCCCATCTGCTACAAAAGGAAGAGGGAAACGGAGAGAGGCCGAAATAGCAGTTATCCACCTCCAGCCTCCCAATCCCGCTGGAGAGGAGGAGCGGAGCGGCCGCAGCCTGGCAGCCCACGGGGGCTGAGGGTGTAAGTGATGCCCAGGGCTGCGGCAGCACCATCGGAGCAGTCTCCTCCTACGGCTCCTCTGCAGCCATGGCAGGAGGCTCTGCAGTGCGGGTAAAGGGCCCCAGCTGATGCCTGCGGTCACCTCCTACGCCTTAAAGATTCGGGATGGGCGTGCAAGACTGAAGATGGGACAATGCCACAGCCATCTGCAGGGTTGACTGCTGGAACTTCTTTTTTCTTAATTAAGAAAACTAAGGAAATATTGAAAAACATTTTCATTTTCATTTGGCAAGAAATTGTTCTCATTGTCCATCAAGATGCACAAAAGTTCTCCCACCACCTTGCACAGAAAACCCCAAACCAGATCATTTAAACTGTTAGAAAGAGGCTTCTGTTACAGCAAGCACACCAGAGGATGAAGCACGCGTACCAAGGTTATCGCTGTTATGTCCAGAAACTTCCACTGAAGGAGATAAGAAAACTCATTGTGGAGACACCTTAATAACAATCCCCACCGTATTCAAGTCCATTAGTTTCAATATAATCAAAACATCAGGGTTGGGGCATAACGAAATGTTTTAAAGAAAAAAGTGTTTTCCAGATTGCTCGTAAGTTCCACAAAACCCAGCTTTATGTAGTCTTGCCGCTTGTCAGGGTGGGCTTTAGCTTGTGCTATTTCACGAACACATTTTAATCGCACAACCTGTAGCTCATACACAGGAGGTCAGACTGGCATTTCAGACAATACAGTGGCAAAGAATTTCTGCTGTATTCACAGCTGCTGCATCCACCTGGCTGCGCATATCGCTTACATACACCTCGCCGTTAATTTGGACTAATGACAGCAACTCCATCATCAGGGAAGATAACAGCCTTGCTGCTGGATGGGATGGGAGCAACTTCTTTGGGATCTTCTCTTCCTCTGACCTCTGCATCTTCCCCAGTTCCAGACTGCACTAAAATGGCAAAGGTTTGCACCTGAGTGACAATTCTGTAACACTTTTTCTCCCAAATGTACCACTCATTTTCATGGATCAAAGCTGCTACACAGTGAAAGGAATGCCTGTAAAAAGAAGGGCCAGATGAACCTGAGTAATCAGCTCATCAGCAGAACTCCCCAGCGATGCCTTTGCTTTTACTTTTCAAGGTATGCAACTTTACAGGAGATACTAAAAATAAACCTAGGGTAGAAAAAATAAATCACTAACGCCTAAGTCAGTGCTTAGAAGATGAAAAGAGCACTGACTCAACTCCCATAGTACCCAGAGACTTGAGGATATTCAGACTACGCAGAGATCCCAGAGCAACGCCAAGGTGTGGAATCAGGAATTACAGAGCAGGCAGTGGTATCCTCATAAAATCACGCTGCATCATGCAAATTGGGACACCTCAGGTAACGCTTACATCTCTCTCTCTTCCCAGTTCTTTATGCAAAATCCAAAAGATTAGCTTGAGCTTGTTGTGACAATCCACTTTTCCAAAAAAGTCAATACATAAATTCAAGGTATTTACTGCATTTGTTCTTTAAATGATGTACTTTGATCTCCACCCTGATAACAAGCAAGTAATTGAGGCTAGCCTAAAGCACAGTGGCAGCATGTTATTTTGCAGCACGGTGCGGAAAGCCAGCAGCTCGGTGTATTTGCCATTCCTACATCCCTCGCTATTGAAGAGAGGACGTAACACGACTGTCACAGGTCGGGGAGTCCAGAAGGGAGAGACTCCAGCCTCACACTCGTGGCTCCAGCCCGCAGCTCTCCCAAACTCTGCAGGTGCTGCATCTTTTCTCATTTTTCTAATAAAAAGCAATTCTCACTCAACATAATTATTTTTAAAAATGCAACTTTTTAAAATACAGAGAAGCTGAGCTCAGCTTTTGACTTCAGCACCTCTTGCAGCACTAGCAACAAGGACGGCAGAGAGGGGGCAAAGACCCCGCAAAGACCCCAGGATCACCTGGCACATGGGCATCACCACGGCTGCCTGGAGGAGGAGCGTGGGTTTGGCCTGTCCCACCGGCAGATGCTCCTGGATGTCAGGAGCAGCCTTCACAGAGCAGGAGGTGGAAGGGGAATCAGTGTTATTCCTAAGGAAAACAAGAAAAGAGGTAGATAGGCACTAAATCACGAGTCCAAACCGCTGACCCTGTAAGCTTGCCTCTCCCACTGTCCCAGGGCCTCACATGGCTGGGACGGAGAAAGCTTTGCAAGGTGCTGGAGGTAAGCAAAGAACCGAACACAGCTCCCCAGAAGAGCCGTCCCAGCTCCCACCCACCCGGTCGGGAAGAATGTCTCAAATTAAGGACATCCACAGCTGACAATAAAAAAATGGCCCCATGTCACCATTTAGTGGTTCATGGCCAGTATTTCATGAATTATAACCAGAACCGTCAGGCACAACTTGGTTCTTGCAGCCAGGGATAAGGAAGCAAAACCCACCCAGCTGCCTTCTGAAGTCTGGAGACAAACGCGTTTGCTCCCTCTCCTCTCCTCCCAGCTGAAAGACTGTGGTTGTGCAGAGCTGCTTGTTTAGGAACAAGGTGCGACAGTCAAAAAAACCTGTCTGAGTCCGAGCTTTGCTGAGACAAACTCCAAAGTCTTCAGATCTTGATGAAGTGCATCTCCAGGGAAAAGCAGCCTCCTTTTCTAAATAAGATAGTAGCAGCTGTGGGGCCTGTCCGCCCCAAGCTCTGTAGTCACTGGCCTGCCTGCTGACTGGCTCTAAAGTCATCCATAATTGTTTCTATTTAATGCACGTTTGACCATTTATACGACAAATTTGGCAAGTCCCAAATTCAACCCCACCATTATTAATTCACTACTGTGCTTTACGCTGGACTGTGAACTCTAAGACTGTCTCTCATTATGATGATACAGAAACGCCCTTAATCTCCTCTTGGTAAGGAAATTGCTCTGTTCTCATCACTGTAATAGCTGGTCGTCACATTTATCCTAATTTGAATTCATCTTCCTGACCACGAGGAACCAGAACTTTGTACAAAAGCAGCCAAGATCCTCCAGCGCTTCCTCTCCCATCGCAATCCTCCCTTCCACCCATGAAGCCACCTAACACGCTGTCTACGTATCTCCTCGGGGTATTCCTCATGCTTGCTCCGATAGCGATGTCACAGAGAAGCTCAGCCCACAAGGGATCTTCAGGGGACTCCTCTCACAGCCACCCCTACCTTGCTAATCCTCCTTGAGCTAATCTCCATTTATTTGGTGTACAATTCTCCACGTGACGCTGTGTCAAACGTGTCCAGAAATCTGGAGAGTAGAGACCCAAAGTGCTCCCCTTGAGTGCAAAATCAGCTCTCACCGAGCCATTGGGACAACCTGGCTTTATCTCACATTTAATTATGTAATAAGATAATTGTCTGATAGACATCTCAGTCTTTCACCTGAGCAGTAAGCTATGATGCAGTTTGGTTGGCTCTGCTGAAGTCCTTACGAGAGCCAGGGGAGAGATTACATGATAAAAGTGAAAAGCTGCACCACGTTCCGATCGTCACTTTGCCCTCGCAGCCTGACGGCCCAGTGCAAACTTTTGGGGAAAAGATGGGCAATAAAGAAGATTCTAAGAAACGCATGTGGGGAAGGGGCAGGTGACGGTGGGATTTCTCACGCCCCATATTAGAACTGAGCAGGAAATACAGGAAGGATAGCATCCCGTATGTTTTCAATACAACTCGCAGTCTGAAATAGAGGAAATCTCACGTTACATGGATGTCTAGCAACCCTACCTCGTGGAACACCGTGGGAGCTGGATCGTAGCCTGAATTCCTCCTCCACTTCCAGCTATTATACACATTGAGAGCACACTGGTCAGATCTCAGAGGGTACCGATGCTCAAGCCTCAGCTTGAAAACGGTGGATAAGATCTACTGCGGTCCTGCATCCTTTCAGCTGCAGCTAATATTATATTAAGGCTCCAGGCAGGAGGAGGCACCCGGGCTCATGTAACACGTGGGGGAAGCTCTACGAGACCAGCAACTGAGGAGAGGAAAAATGTGGCAACAAGCTCCAGGCCGGGCCATGCCAAGCACCTCCTTAGAGCCTCAAGCAGATAGTTCACAACAGCAGGAATCAGCATGTTGGGAAAGGACAGGGAGTGTCATGCTGCCCAAACAGGGCATCTCTTCCAGCTGGCTGCATAAACCACCCCGGTCGAGTCCTTGGTGCCGTGTGCTAATGCTCCTAGCCATCTCATCAACCTCCTTCGCTTGCACTGAACAAAATCACATCAGCCCAGTGCAATGACATCATATCCAGGTGAGGCATCTGCCCGTGGTTACCTCTGGTGAGGTTACTGGAGTCCCACTGGAGAATTTTCTCTGCTAGAATAACAGAGCTGTCTGGGCAAGCTGACGGTAGCTTGATCTTTACTGCAGATCCCTCTGTGTGTTTTCTTAGGACTCCTGCTATTAGCAAGAGGTGTTTTCATAAGGCAAGGAAAGCACATGATTAAAAGAAGAAAAACTCTCTGATCTCTAAGCGGAATGCCTGGCATCGCTTGCTCTTGCAAATTATTCAGCACAGCACTGGGTCCCCAGTAGCACACGTAGCTTCTCGCGACCACTTCAGCACTCTGGTCTGCTAGGACACTGCATAGATTTAGGAGATTGAGAGATGGTAATATGACTTGGAAGCAAATACAGCTGTTACAGATGTGGGCAGTGTCATGAGGAAGGGGGACGCTGATACTGTCAGGGCAAAATATTGCACTTGTAGTGTCGGCCACGGCTCGGGCTGCCGCCCCACGCAGTGCACCAAGCACGGGGCTGGAGGTGAGCTTTCCTGGCGGCTGCAAGTCTCCACCAACAAACCAACTGATCCGAACTGATCATTGTTGGGATTAAGAGTGACCAGGAGTCAAGGTGAAGCTGCTCGGGGGGTGCTTTACGTCAACACCCACAGGCCCAGCTCTATAACTCCCTGACCGAGTCAAAATAAAGCAAAGGGATAAAGGGTATTTAAAATAGAGCTACTGAACTTCAAGAACGTGAGTTTCCTCAAAG
Source organism: Phalacrocorax carbo (assembly GCF_963921805.1). Taxonomy (NCBI): domain Eukaryota; kingdom Metazoa; phylum Chordata; class Aves; order Suliformes; family Phalacrocoracidae; genus Phalacrocorax; species Phalacrocorax carbo. Next base: position 6,872,997 of record NC_087534.1, on the reverse strand, counting down.
GGAGACAGGAGGGACCTTGCGAGTCCATCACGCTGCAGTATATCCTCAAGGGGCTGACTTCGAGGGCAGCCCCAGGGCTAACCTTTTGCATCGGGGATGCCCTTTTCTCTAACCGGCTGAATTTCCTAGTGGCCAGCAGGCATGAAAAGCAAAAGCCGTCACTGGTAAAGGTCCTGCCTCACAGCTGTACCGCAAGGAAGAGCACGGGTGGGCTTGCCCTGCGCCTGGCAGCCTCGGAAGCATGGAGAGCTGGGCGATAAGGACATCCAGACAGGCGCAGCCTCGGCAGGCGCTGCCGACAGAAAGAAGCCAGGCCCACACGTGCAGGGATAAATGCTCGTCACTGAAATGAAAGACGCATGCAATCACCCAGGGACAAGATCCCCGCTTCTCAGCAGATTGCACAGCACATGAAAGCCAGCGATCGCAAACAGATCTGGCTTCTAGTTATGCCAGTGCGAACTAAGGGTCAGCCTGTGGCGGTCGGTTTAGCTTCTCAGGAGTTGCCCCAACATAACAGAGTAGGATTTGTGCTGCGCCGCGCACTTAGGGTGTGAGGGGAGCCACAGGGCCGCCCTGGCAGGGATGGGCTGCTGCCGACCCAGAGCAAGGGGCAGCAGCAGAAAAGCGGCAGCGAGTTGCAGCAATTCAGCAGCAATTCTGGGGAAAAGACACCTGAACCCAGCAAGCCTGGAGGGGAATTCTTGTCAGCATGGGAAGGCATGCCTCGGTACCCCTCTGCTATACTCAGGAGCCAAGACAAACATGTGCTGTGAAAAGCAGACACTGTGACAGTCACACCTGCGAGCTCTCCTTTGCGCAGCCCAGCTCTCCCCAGGGAGCCCCGCCAGCCGCCCGGCCCATCCCACCGCGGGGCGCCGGGCTCAGCCCTCCGCTCCGGCATTCCCAAAGAGCTTGGCCCCGTAGAAGTTTGTCCTTCAGGAGTTTGCAGCCTCTCAAAAACCTCAGGCGTCTCTAAGCAGTAACTTCTATCAATTACGGTTGTGCTGCTCAGTCCGTTCTCTACCAGGACTCCCTTAACACCTCCTTTCAGTGCTCTCCCTGGACCGCCCGGTGCAGAGCCCCCTGTAAGCTCTGCCCCTCGCGCTGTGTCCCACGCACACCGCGGGGCCGCGGGGCTCCTCGTCCTCTCCCTGGCCACGCCATTCGTCTCATCTCCAACCCTGCCCTCTGACATCATCTTGAAGAAACTTCTCTGTTCCTGGCAGGTCCACCCTTATCCCCACACAAATCTATCTTCCCCCATAGCACCCATTTCATCACTTGATGACCTAAAGTTATTTCAACTAGAATCAAAACCAAATCCAGCCAATACCTCCAAACGTCCACCGAGACCTCGTGGTAGATTTTTTTTCAGCTTTATCAACCTTGTGTCTTGAAACAATGCTGGTGGCAAACCCCCTCTATGATTTTAAAGGTAGCAAAGCTTCTTCAGTGACTCGGCCACTCGTTTTTCAGGGGATAAAGCCTGAGTGTACACACATTCCTCCCCACATCCCCATCCTGCAAACTGGAGCGCCCACCGTAAATGACAGTAAATCCACACCTAGGCATCACCACCAAAAAAATAAAAAAGAAGAAGAAAAAAGAGCCGGCCCTGCGTGTCACACGTAGCTGAGCTGGCAGCTGATGCTTGGAGACCTTTGCAGGGAAGCTGTGCAGAACTGCACCCTCCGAACTCCGCACCCAGCCAGCGCCTGTGCTGTGCTCACCGCGGCTGCATCGGTGCAGCGGCTGCACAAAGGAGCCGTTTCTCCTCCGCTCCTTTTTTCTACCCTTGAAAGAAACCTTATTCATTTTTGCAGTCACCTGATGAACTGAGAGTGAAACTCCCGTGTGAGGCAGGTTTCAAGGTCTCTGCGTACCAGACACCGTTTGGCTCTGGGGGGAGGAAATGGAAAGCAAGACAATTTCTCGCCCCTTCAAGCTATCCCTAACTCTTCCCTATTAGGGCTTTTAGGCTTAATGGCAAAGGAGGGGGAGGAAAGAAGAAAGGAGACCCAGGCAGCAAGGCGGCCCCGTCCTGGGCAGCGCGGCAGAGGCGGGGAGCCGCCGGCACCCGGGGCCAATGCGCGTCGCGGCCGGCGGTGCGGTTCGCAGGCACAGAGCCAGGCGAGGGGCTCTGGGAAGAGACACGGGGAGGGGAAGGGGGGAGGAGAGAGAAAAACAAAAAACCCAACCTCGCCCCCAAACACCCCTGCGCTGAAACTTAATAAACAGCGAGTCTGCATTCACCTTTCATAGAAACCCCTCTTTATTACTAGTGGGCAACTATATTTTTATCCTGTGGCTTTCTGTTTTTGCAGACGCATTCCAGCACGAAACCAGAGACAATACGCACCACTGAGCAGCCGAGTTTATTTTAAGGGATGTAACATTTTCCTGAGAGGATGCTCTATTTGTGTCTGCTGCAGGAAGCAGTAAAATGGCAGGTGTGTTTCCATGTAACCCAGAGACACAAAACAAAATGCACAATGCAAAGCAAACGCTTTTGTCTTGCAAATCTCTGCTCGGTGCGCTGAAAAAGAAAAAGAGAAAAAGGAAAAGGAGGGAGAGGGGGTTGCCCTGGGGCCTGTTTTCTAGCTTATTAGTCCTGCAGATGCTCGAGACCTACTTTGCCAGGAAGGAGATTCATGCCCACTGGCAGGAGAAGGTAGCGGTGGCAGTCTGCAGGCTTAACCGCTGCTCCCCATTTGCATGCATGTAAAACTCATAATTGCTGCCGTACATGCTGTACCTTGCAGGAAGCGCGTGCTCCTTCCAGGGCGCCCTTCAGCAATGAGCTTTCGGGGAGGCCTCGCTCAGGAGCGCACACTCGGGGTAATTTGGAGGACAGAGCAAGTAATTGTATTTAAAATATATATATATATATATATAAAACCCTACCTGGTTTGAAATGCAGCTTCTTTAAGCCACGACGACTCCTTCAGCACGCCACGTTAATTTGACCTGCCCTTGCAACAGGCCCATTGCCATTATTTCCTCTGAACAGCTGGTACCTCCGGCACTAAAATACAGTGAACTTTCTGGATGTTACAGAAAGAAATTAAAGATTTTTGCTCTCCTTTGTTCCCGCCTTATACTTGGTGGAAAAAAGTATTTTTTATGCTTTGTATAAAAACCTATATACCGTTCTGCTCTGGCAGGTTATTACCTCTTTTTGCAAAGGTAAATGAGAAGTGCGATGTGATGGAGAGCATCACTCAAAGACAGCATCAGGTATTCAGAAGAAAAGGTTGGGGGTCTTTTTGAAAAGAAAGTGCTATTGCTTCGCTGGCAACCAGCGTCACGGAAGTAAAAGCCAAGAGCTTAATAAGATACCAGGAGCACCACAGCATTGGCAAGGATAAGCAACAGTATTTAGTGTTGTGTTATACAGGGTGATGTGTCACAAAGGATGAAACATCAAGCTTCAGCTGCTTGCGGGCTTAGAAGAAAGTTGCCCAGAAAATAAAAGTTTTCTACAGAACATTTTTTTATTAAATCAGCATATATTTAATTTATTAAATACTCTATTACTATATAAAGTAAAAGTATTTTAATAAAAAGCCTAGTTGAAAGTATAATTATGGGCACGCTAACACAAAGGGCGCAACGGGCAAAATCTTCTACCAGAAGATTCAGGGAAATTGAACTATTTTTGACTTTTTCTATTGTCTAGAAAATTTCTGAGGTAACCCATGGGGCTTATTACCGTTTCCACTTTTCCACTCTGCAGACGACAATACTCCTCCACCTGCTTCATCCTTCTGCACGATCATCTTTTCCCCAAACGTCCCGCTATTTGTTACCTTGCCACCGTTTCCTGTTTGTTTTTCTTTTCTACCCGTTACGGCTCACAGTTTAAGTTTTGTTTCATGGGAACGAGGAGTTATCCATGACCACACGCCTGGATGGGCTGCAGAGCCATGGGTCTGATCTGGCCCCCGGGCAACGCTGCCCTGTAAACCCTAAAACAACAATAATGTCTGGGTGTAATTCAGAATAGCACAACGCTCTTCTAGCTTTGGAAACTTAAAAATAAATATCGTGCTGCCACTCTGACTCTTCTTAAGTGTGTGCCTCAAACATGGGCAAAACCACTGGCGTCAAAGGGGTTAGGAAACCTCTCTGAAAGTCGTTTTCTGCTGCCAGGGTGCCATGGCCAGCATGGAGAGACACTAAACCCCACCAAATAAACCCAGCTTGCCGCCTGCAAACCATCCCGAAGCCCACCACCGCCACCAGCGGGAACCAGGTGCCCTCTCACACCTCGGCTCCGTGGGAGCAGCACCCACGGGCGCTCCAGCCCCCCGCCTGGGGCTGACCGCAGGGTGCCTCCTCCTGGGTGACAGGACGAGGAGAGGTATCACCGCCAAGGCTCGGTTCACACGCACGCCAACAGGCGACTCGGCTGCGTGCTCGGGGACTCCTCCGATCTGTTCTCACAGAGCACGGGGACCCGGACAGCATCCGCCCAACCACCCGTGCAGCCTTACGGCAGGGATGATACAGCCGCGCTTCGTCAACGTGAATTCCCCTTACGAGGGAGGCTGTCTCATAGCGAAGTCACCCGGCGGAGGCGAAAGCTTCGTTTACTAAACCTCGCTTAACTGCTTGCACGATGGGAGGGACGCAAGCACCGCACACGGGCATGGGAGGCTGGAAAGGAAAGGGCTGGCTGAACACAGCGCTGCACGGGGTTCAATTTGTTTATTGGAAAATTAGAGGGAGAGAAGGGCAGCTCCTCTGGCATTGTGTTACTGACAAATAATGTCAGTCTGCCCTGCGTTACACGGTCAATAATTAAAAGACTGTAGGTACCTCCCCAAGGAAAGCATGCAAAGACAGAAGCTGGGGGAAGACACACCATTTCCACTGTACCAAAAAAAAAAAGACAGAATATCATTTTATTTCAGGCACAGGGAGTTATTCCTGCAGTATAGTTTTCTGTTGCAGACCGGCAGAGAGCCCAGAGAGTATTAAATTCTCATACAGAGACTAAGAGCAAAAATAAAGGGACAGCTTGTGCCAAGCCTCCATGGAAAGGTTAAGGGGATCTTTGGGTTAAAAGACCTGGTTGCAAGTCTGGGGTGCAAGTGCAGTCCCCCGCTCCGCAGCCCCCCTCCAGCACCAGCGTTTCACCTCTTGACACCCCAGTTCCCCAGCCATAGTCCCTCTCGCCCTGTTCCCAAGAGAGCGTGGGGGGTTCTGAGGGCTTTCATGGATGAGCAGGGCACAGGACACAAAAAACCTCATCTCTTCTCCAGTGACCCCTGCCTCACATCTCCTTTGAGGCTGGGAGAAGCAAAGGGGGACTCTGCAAGGTGCCCCACCTTGTAAAACAGAAGTTACAAAAACTCAATATGTTGTTTTACCAACAAATAATATATCTATACCTTTTGTCACCTGTTTTTTCATTCTTTTAGATTTATTTTTTTTTGGACTCACTAAGGCACAGAAGACTTTCGGCAGGTTGTCCCCTCGGGACTCCCCGCTTATGCTGACAGCACCGATGCACTTCCCTAGCGCCAGCAGCGCTTTTCAACGTCACGACAAAGTTTGCCTCGCAGACATAAACCGCGATGGCTGGCTGCTCGCGAGAGACCGCACTGACCCTCTGTGCCGACGGGGCTCCGCTTCCCGTTGCATCCTCAAATCCCGCCTCCGGCAAACAGGACAGCGAGCTTTGCCGGCGCCACTCGAGAGAGATGGGTTGAAGAAAGCCAAGACCAGAGCTGCAAAGACTATAGGAGGTGTGCAGGATGCAAAAACAACTCGAGCCTCTTAAATCTCTCAGAGTTCATCGTTGCAGCTTCACGCAACGGGCTCACACGTGTGTAGCTGCCCTCCTCGCCTGCCTAATCCTCTTCCTGATGTTATCAGAGTCTCCTGCCATTTGCCTGTGTCCCTGCCTGCACTAACCAATTCCCAGGAGCTTTTTCAGCCCACATGCTGCCAAATGCATCGTCACGCAGCAGGTTGGCAGTATGCACGGGTCGGGTGTCCCTCCTTCACCAAAACGCGTGGTTCACCTAAACCCTCCCTGGCCCAGATCAAATCCATACCCTGCACGTTGAGCTCCCAAACTGCTGTATGACTCGCTGCAAGCGTGGCAATGGATGGACCATACTGACAGCAAATTAAGAGAGCGAGGGAAGGCGGGTGGGCTTGGAGCCTTCTGCAAGGTGCGACAGAGCAGTGGGAACATCCTGCGGCCAAAGGACAGCATCCACGGCACGGCCCCGACTCTGCGAGGCACCCGCTGTGCAGCCAGCGTCGCCACTGGGACACTGCGCTGCCTGGCATAAAAACATGGGTTTTAACGTGAAGTCTCTTGATTTAGGTTTGTCCATAACCTCACCTCGCTGCTGATAGGGCTGAAGCTCCTGTGACTGCTTTCAGCCCAGATGAGAACCTGGCAAGCAGCAGAAATGGGGAGAAGGTAATCAAGTCACACTCCCATATGCCACCATCCAGCACCCCTTATTGCCCCTGGGAAACCAGAAACGGAGGATCAGGCTAACAGAGGTGATAAGACACTGACCCACCAGCTCAGCTTCTCCTGGAGGCAGCAACATCTCCCCGAGGAAGGCGAAACACGGCTGTGCCCAACGACCATTCATTCCCACACACCCTCCAGGGGGAGAAAACCCCTCCTTAATGTCCACAGTGAGGCATTTAACCCTCCCAGCGAATAGGTGAATCTCTGCTCTGCAACCCAAACGACGTCGTTGGGGATCTGCCCAGGACCACAGCTGATCTGGTACCAGCGGGAGCATCCCCTACCACTGGTGGTGCTTCTCCATCTCATCTCTTCTCCTCCTGCGCTGCACGCCCCACGCAGGCCGAGCTATTTCCTTTCCCCAACTCTAAATGTGCTGCCCATTAGTGACAAAGTGACTTCTTTGTCCCAGTTTTATGACACAGCACAAACAGGAGATGCAGCCAGTTTCCCTTAAGACTTCAAATATTCACATACTGCCCAACTCTACTCTTTTCCAGAGTAGGTAATGCTCTTTCCCCTGGCATCAAATGCAAATGGAGTGATTTTGCCCTTTGAAGTTATCAGCTGTAATCTTCAAGCTTGTCCTTAAGTCCAAGCGCTTTTAAAAATAATTTGTATTAATTGTTCCTGCTGCAATTTGGTTCACACACCAACCTCCTTGCATAAAAAAACTCCACCTAAATTCCTGACATGCCCAAACCTTCCATTAATTTGTGCCCGCTCGTTCTCATGCTCATCTCTGGCCCAGTAACGTTGGGAATTCATTAGCTCTGCTAATTCCCCACATCCAAACACCAGTGAGGTTAGTCCCCTCTTTTGACACGTTTTTTCACAACCCTTCTGGTACACTGACCAAATATATTTGGCCTCATAAAACCTGGCCAGCCATAAGACGCACCGTTCTCCTCCCTGCAGAGAGGAGGACAAGGCAACAACGCTTTGGCACACGTGGTCTCGGTGCACCGTGGTGGCACAGCTTACTTTGTCAGCGCTTGCACCCTCCGGAGAAGGTGCCAGGTTGCCTCCGAGCCCCACGTCCCCTGACGCAGCGCTGAGTTTTGTTCAGCTTCCAAAATATATATATAAGGGGTCAACAACAGGCATCCCAAAGAAAATGGGGGTCGCTGTGACTTGTATTAGGTCCCGGAGATTCATCACGGGGAAATATTTGTCCCCAAGGCTAACAGGTATGGTAGCTGCCGTGCTTTCGTGAAGGCACCATCCCACGCCAGGAAGAACTCCTCTGAGAGCACGATGCGCAGCTCTGTTGTGGCATCAGCAGTTTTTGCATAAAATTGCATTTGGGCAGCAAACAGCCTTTAGCAAAGCTGTCAGTGAGAGAAGGAGGGAGGGACATATCCTGCCAGGGTGCCTGGGGTACAGCACACAGGTGTTTTCAGCCCAGGCCCCTCAGCACCTCTCTGGGACGCCCTGCTGTTGCTGCTGGTACAGAGCACACAGCTTCCCGGGCTTTAATACGGAGAAAAAGGAGTTTAAGCTGATACTGGCAATCTTCTACCCTCACATTTCCCTGCTCGGCAGGGATTTTTGTGGTCAGTGCCCAGGCAGGCGCGAGCCCTCCGCTCCACATCTCACACGTTTCTCCTGAAGGCACACGCTTCCCCGCGCGCCTCTGCCTGGGCACAGGCAGCCAACGCTTCCGAGCTTTCCAAGTCAGGAGGAAACCCCGGGCTGCTGACTAAGTCCCCAGACGAGTGAGGCTGAGGAGTTTCAGCAAGTCGCTGAGAGCTGAAAAGGTTCGTTAATCCTCACCCAAATCTACCAACATTACAAATCCTTTGCTGCTACAGGCGCGGTGTGTTTTATCACCCTCCGCAGCTCGCTGCATTCACCAATTCACCCCATTAAATAACACAGGTCTTTTCTTTACCGGGGAGCTTCAAGCCTCCTTCCCTACACGTTGCTCATTTCCTCAATGGCAATAACTCTCCTGACGCCCGTCCGCGCTACGTGGAGCTGGGATGCCGCATCCGCCACCGGCAGCTCTTCACACGGTGGTGCAACCCGCAGGATGCCAGCGCTGGCCTTGAACCAGAAAAACATTTAGGAGCATGATTAAGTACAACATCATTATCCAGGATGGTAATTAAACACACGCTTACAGGCAAGCACATGCTTAAATGCTGCCCTGGATGGCGATGCTTTCGGAAATCAGGGCCCCTTCCAAGGAAGATGCAGCTGCTGGGTGGATTAACACCGACTTGTTTGTACCGCTGCAGTTTGCATATGTGTGAACAAACTGGGAAGAAAGGAAGACTGGAAGCTTCTCGCCTTGACCGCCTACGTCAGGCAGCTGGGCTCTTTGCTAGGACCGTATATATTCTGAATTATTCTCCACATCCCATCAAGGCTGGCGCAGGATTGAGCAACACTGGTCACGTACCCAGTCCATCTGCGTTTGTTCCCCGTTTCGTGCCCTGCCCAGCAGCACGATGGCCCCCAGCAAAGCAAAGGAGGGGACGTGGGGGTTGCCAGAAGCCCCGGGGTGATGCGGATCAAGCGCCGCACTGTCTATATTAAAGTCATTTCATTCTTGCTCAGTGTTTGGTGGATATTCCCGTCTCCAGTGGAACAAGCAGCTTATGTCTGGTTTCTCTCCAGGATGTGGTGAGAGGAAAGGTCCAAGCCCTGCGTCCTGCAGACCCCTCTGCCCAGGCCCGGTCCATCTGCACCCCCAGGCTCTGCTACACGTCGCGCAGTGGGGTTCCTGCAACTGGGGTAGCCACATGCGTGCCCCTGTGCCAGACCGGCAGCTGTGAGGGGGGACTGGAAACACCTCAGGGGAAGGAAAAAAAAAAAAAAAAATATATCTTTCCCCTGTTTTTTCTATTAACATTGGCTTTAGGAAATGTTTTCTCTCATATTTCCGCCGATGGCACAGAACACGGGACGGGTAGCTTTGAGAGTGAGAGGCTGCTACAGTGCGTTCCTGCGCCAGCTTCTTTATTTTCGCTTCGAGCCTCCAGGCAGAGGCATGTGGAGCTGCGAGCACTCTGGAGCTTGCAGCAAACCGAGGGTGGAAAAAGGTAAAAACGGCTAAACTGTGTAAAAGAAGTTATTGCAGCAAGGTGTCACTAGCGGGGAAGCAGGCGCTTCGTGGCTTTCCACAGGAGGTAAAACACGCACCAGTCCAGCTCCAAAAGCAGCGCTCGCTCCTGCCCGGCGCCGCGGCACGAGGAGGGGGCCCAGCAGCAACCGGCACGCCACATCTCATCCGAGCAGACGAGGGCACCGAGACTGTAGGGGCAAAGACGCCCGGCTTTGCAGGGCATCTGCAGAAGCAGACCCCGTCCTTGTCACCAGGTTATAGATAGGGAAAGTCAGACAGAAAGGGAAGAAAATCAGATTTTAAAGGCTTCTCTGCTCTCTGCCCTGATTCAGCTGCGGTTTACCCAGCTGCAGTGTGTTTACATTTCTAGCAAAATTAATCCTGAACACTTTGGGCCAGATATTCTAAGAAAGGAAAGGAACTTTATTAATTATGTACTAGCGAGCTGCACCCTCAGTGAGCTGCTCCAGGAGCCAGGCTTGGACTGGAGTCTCCAGCACTGTGTAACCCCCAGGAATTTCTGGATGTATTTTATGTTGGGTTTTGTTAATTTACCTTTTTTAAAAAAAATAGGGTGTTTTGTAAAACCCAAGATTTTTCCACCAGATATTCTCAGAGATGCCAAAGGAACATTCAGGCTTCTTGCTCTAAGTATGAACGATACTATCTGCAAGAGAATTCAGAGCTTGGCAGGCTGAAAGAAAGCAATTCACCTTCAAGCAAGTGCTCACCTACTACTAATAAATACATTAATTTATTAAGTGAATAAAATGCAGGAGACCAGGACCAGAACCTATTAGCAGCTGTACTGTGAATAACCCGCATTAACAATCTAACACACGAGCCCGAAAAAACAGCGGCGTCTCTAAAAATGAAACTGAAACTTTTTCTTAGTTTTCTAAAGTTTCTTGCAAGTTAAAACAGTTCTCATACATGAAAGTCCTACAATACCGTCTCCTCGTAATGTCAGAGATCTGCGTGCATCTGTTTTACCGATACGTAGGGCAGATTGCAAAGCAGATATTGCACATGGCAGAGCCCATGAGGCCAGCGGATGGAGACACCAGCTTTGCTCCAACCTAGTCTTTCCTATGAACCGCCACATTTTCACCTCCAATGTATTTGGGCCTGTTCCAGTCCTACATGATACACAGTAACGGAGAAGAGAGCTTGAGGTTAAGCCTACTTTGCGTGCACCGCCACAAAACCCCGCCTGTTTTAATACGAACCCCCTTTGCCACGGTTCTCACAGTACATTTCACTCTGCGTGGCCAGAGCAGCACGGGCACGAGAGGGACTGGAGCGACATCGCAGCCCAAGCCCCCCGACGGCTGCTCCGCTGGAGGGGGAGCGGAAGCTACCCGCGTACGCACGTCGCACCCGAGTTCAGCAGGAGGGAAGCGCCTTGGCTCCTTCTCTCAGCTGAGGAGTTCAAGCGGAAAATTCCCCTGACAGCGTGTTCTTACGGCTGTGGTGGTGTTATCGGCGTACCTCCTAAGGAAAATATTCCTGGGGCTGCTGCTCCTTCGGCGCTCAGATAAGCTTCCGTGCCACTGTGCTCCAAGGGGAGGAAAGAACTCAGCCTTTCAGGGCTGGCTGGTGTGGAAATGAAACTCCTCCTAATTTAATTTAAGAAAAAAGCAAAAGCCCCCAACCCTTTGAGCCCGAATTGCTTATGATCTTCCCTTGCAAAATGAAGGAAGAATTAGACCTTACATCAACACCATGAGGATGCGGTGGTGAGGAGCAGGCAACAAGTAGAGAATGTCCAAATTAGCCCAAGTCACAGTCCAGACTCATTCCTCTGTTTATGTTCATTTTTAAAGAGGTTTAAATAAGCCACCACATCTTAAGATGGGATTTTCAAAGCTATATAAGCAATTTATGAGAATCCAGACTGCAAAGGGCAGTTCGGGCGCTCATGCTTCTTTGGAACTCCTCAACTGGTATAATAGAATTGATTTTCTCCTGCAAATTAGATACATATTTAGCAAAAATAACCCGGGGCCATGTACAGAAGTTACTGATGATCACAACCTAAGCACGAGGGCAGAGTTAAGGTTACAGATTCAGATTTTACTGCCGTGTTCACATGTCAAAGCATCAAATATCCAAAGTGTAAAAACCACAAGATAGAGAAAATCAGGGCATCTCCCAGTAAGGAGTGGCTGGGCAGAGTCACCCGGTGGCGACCAACATACCTGTGAAATCAGTTAGATAATCAACCAAATCTGAGACTGGCCAAATTCTTTCACTAAAGCTTTAGATCTGTTTAAGGTATTTAAGATAATCTAAGTCCTCATATTGGCACAAGCTGTTTAAAATGATCTAAGGCTTTAGATTGATTTAAGCTGCTTATGGAGCTTTATGGTTTTAAAAAGGTTTAGACTGATAAAAAACATTCCCAAAAAGCAAGTGGGGTTTTTGGTTGGGAGCTGGTTGTACCATTTCAGGGATTTTAGTACAGTGCAAATGCAGAGATACATATGCAGGAGTATTTTGTTTGCAACACTAGAAGTCAAAGTCAGTCAGTACCAAGTACACAACTACTGGGTTTATGGATGATTTCTATTGGCATAAGTTTGAGAGGAGCGGCACGCCATAGTTAAAGCACCAAGAACTCCGTCTTCTTCAAAAAAACAAAAGGCACCATAGGAAATTACACAAAAAATTAATGCAACGATTCCACCCTGTTAAGAAAAAGTGGTCAACGCACCAGTATATAAACCCTATAAATTCATCTTTCCTCTCCTCCTTTCTACTACTCTTATTTCCAGCTTTGTATCACCAAAATACAGCATCCCTTGTCATGCTTTTCTTAGGACTGCACCCATCTGCAAGGCCACAGGCGACTCTGGGGATATGAAATCCAAGGCGCCCAAGTGGTCCTGGAAAGGCTCAATAGCAAGACCCCATTCGCCACACAGGTACTTGCCTCGAGCAATACTTCTGTATTGCAGGGGGTGCTGGAGCACAAGGGCCAGGAAGGATCTTCCAGGAGGCCAAGATGGGTTCCACTCTCATCTGCATCTTTGCAGCACAAAATTATCCCCACTCAAGTAATTTTTTTGCAAGGAGCCTGCCCAAGCCCCACGCTCCAATTTAGCCACCCATCCTGCTGAGGTGCAGAGCTCTTCGCTGCAAGGAGCACTTTTGTTTTCTTAAATCCTCCCTGGCAGGTGCAGCTGGGCTCAAAACGCCCCTGAAGTCCCCAAAGCTCCCTTCTCCACAAGATGCACGCTCTGGGTCTTGCTCCAGTCCTGCACCCTGGGCTTTGCAGCTGCTACCCCAGCAAGACCGTTCACCAGCCCCAGGTCTGCGGGGCATGGGAGAGCTGCTGGGTCAAAGTCTGCCCCAGACCCTGGGTCCAGCCCCAGACCAAAGCGTCGGTCCCGCCCAGCCTGCGAGATGAGGAGCCCCGAGCAAGGCTCAGCCGAGACTCCTGGAGTGCAGCGCTCAGCCGCAGGGATGGGGGCACCACCCGCCCTTGGGGAGCTTGACTTTCCTTCCCAAAACACTGTGGGAAATCAGGGGAACTCTCCCGTGTGAGGAGAGTTTTTAACCTTTTATAGACAGTTGCAAAACCACATCTAGTCTCCTTTAGCCAGTTAGATCACTGCAATTTTCCGTTTCCCTTTCTGCCCTACGGAGGGGACGGCCCGACCCCTCCAGGCCACTTGGACACAGCAAATGCAGTTATACTGGGACAAAGAGCCATTTTTCGGAGCCACTTGAGCAGAGGCACTGTGGTGCGCAGCCACCCTCCGCTCTCATTTACACAAACATAAAGGCAGAGCATCTGGCCATGTGTCAAAAGTCGTTAATTGCATGATCGAGCTTATCTTAAATATCTATTTATTGAAAGTTGTAAATAACACAAGATTGCATTCCCTCTGATAAACATCACAGAGACAAAGGGAAGTTACGATTATATATTCAACCTAACGCTCTCTTAATCCACCTTTTGCTTGCTTAACGTTGCAACCTTTATGTGATGTTAATGTAGGCACGCTCTCCCTCCCCTCCACCTTTGCCGTTTGCTCTGGAGTACCAAGTTCATTTTATGGTTATTCAGTCACGGAGAACCAAGTAAGGTTTTTTTTCCATAATCAAGATTTTTATCATAACATGCATTTTTCACTTGGGACCGTGCTTCTTCAGACAGCATCAGTCCCCGAGCAGCTTTTGCAATGGCAAACACTGAGCAAAATCCAACTGACTGAGGGAAAAAACATATAAACACCGACAGAAATAGCAACAGAAGCAACAGAAACCTGTTATGTACAGTTAGCTGAGAAAATTAGCCTCTTGATTTTTAATTTACCCAACCTTTTTGTCTGTAAGGAACAACAGACTGCTCAGGGATGGGTTCATGCCCCAAAAGTGTACACAGTAGCGCAAAACGAAGTGCACAATAACTATGGATACAGACTAATTACAGCTTCCTTAGAGCCCTCCCTATCTGAGGATTATCATATGATTTGCAAAACCTTCATAAGCGATAACCACGCTGGGAGACAGTGCTGGGAAGTGCAAGGCAGCACCAGAACGGGTGAGCTGATTTACACAGGAGGGAACAGGCCCCCATTGCACCCCAAAATTTCAAAGGTAAAAGGAATATGGGTCCTGCCAGCTGCAGGCACACAAATCACAGAGCTTTTGTATAGCTTTATCATAACTCGTTGCATTCCTGCATTCATTGATAAGTCAAATTCCAGCTAAATTAGCTATTTTGGGAATTTATTTACCTTCCTGATATCCCCCATGCAAGTGTTCCAGAACAGTTTGAAGTTCTGCTGTTATTTACATTACCATAATGCCTCGTTATTTATAGTATTGATCCCTGCCAGTTGACAAAGGGGTGTTGAAATTGGAGCACGGAAATACAATAAGAGGTGAAAGGAGCACGGAGCTCTTCCCCGCAGCACCCCCATGAGCGCAGCCCAGGCTCCTGCGTCATGGCCCGCGGTCAGCCAAGCACGCTGCTGCTCCGGACTGCCCACGTTCGCCGCCTCTGCACAAGTCTCTGAGGGGCACCTCCTTTCGGATTTTAGCATCTATTCTGTATGACGGAGCACCCTGACACCGCCGCCAAGACCAGGGGCCCGCGGAGCTGCTCCCTACACAAACGGCGAGAGCACCTTCCTGTGCCGCCCTGATACCTGCAGCACTGGCTGGAGCCAAGGAAAAAGAGTTTTGCCTTACAGGGTGATACATTTCTGTAAAAACAGAAATAAGGAGTCTTTTTTTCTCTTAAACTGCCTGTAACATAGGGAGGGACAAGAGACCGTGGATAGCATCAGCCCAGCTATCATCCACCCCCCTGCACTGGGGGAGCACGTACGCGTGCATCGCAGACAGGCGAGCGTGCATGGGATGCAAGAAGAAAAGTTCATATGCTATGCTATTTAGGACCACAACCTTCACCAGGACTTCTGCTTCCAGGTCCCCATGGCTTCACAAGGAGAAACAAAATCCCATTGATGCTTAATCCACAGCGTAACTGAGAAGTAAAATAATACAACTTCTGCCCCAACTGAGAAGCGTGTCTTTTGCTCTCACTGTAAACCAAGCCAGGTACGTATCCAGCAGCCCAAAAAACAACTCATTCGACTATCACAGCAATATCTCCCATTCATTACCTTATTTATTTATTTAAAGTCAGTGATTCATGCTCTGCCAGCTGCCCCCATGCACCTTGCGGCCCGTGAGCTGCACACACACTAGCACACCTTCTCATCGCTGTTGAAGCTGGCCCAAGACCAATTTTCACCCCCTGCCGTGGGTGGTCTGACTCTCACAGCCGCCTTACTCGCGGCTTTCTCATGGCATGGCACCACGTCTTGTTTGGAGACGCGAAGCCACTCTAAATATTTTCCTTCCATCCGCCATGGGTGCACAGTACGCGTCCTTCACTTGCCAGGTAGTAGACTTTTTTTTTTCCCACTGCATGATGTTACTGTCCAATGGATTAAGTAAAGTTATAATCAAATGCAAGTCTCAGAAAGGTAGACATTGCCCGCGCTTGCTGGAGATGTCTCTGCCCCACAGGGTCATCTGGAGAATTCATTTCTAGCAACAGAGTGACTGCAGCAAATGGTTTTTGGAAAAACCCTGGCCAAACTGCTTTTGAAAAGCCATTAAAAACAAACCAGCCTGTTTGGCTCAGCAATTTTCACTCTCCCATAAAATTCACTATGATGCCAGGACCACAAAAAAAAAGAATTTTTTTGAAAATATGAGTTAAAGCAAAGGAAAATGGGGTGAATGGGAACATGCCTGCAACATGCAGGACTGCAATGGCTTTGATAACCAACACAGAGTTGGGTAAAGGCCATGAGGAGAGAGATGAGGGATGATAAATTTATTTTCATGGACCAAAACACAGAGGCAAGGGGGAACTGGCGGCTGAGGACTGGAAATCCCTTTGAAGCACAGATGACGTAGGATGGACGCGGGTTAGGGGCACCAGGAGTGGAGCAGGATGGGATGCTGCTCGCACAGCTGAGCCCATCCCAGGAGTCTGCTGTTTTGCACATGAACATTTCTCTGAAAGCCCACATGAGCTCCCAATGCACCTCTGTCATTTTTTCCTTTGGTTCTTTCAAACATACTAGACCTTTTGATTTCAAATCCATCATTTACCAGTAACACCCACTGGGATATATAAAATATGCTTAAACTCTAAAGGCTAAACCAGAACAAGCGGGTTAGAAGTTTTGTTTGTAGCAGAGGTGTATTTTGAAGGACCCCTGACATCACCATGAGTGGCGCTCGCCCTTCTCACTCGCACTTTAACAGAATGATAAATTCTGCAGTGACTTATTTTCAGCAGATCACTTATTACATCAGGGTTTGCTCATTTTTTTTTTTTTGCTGGCAGCCCCCAGACCAGGGCCGTGAGTCAGCAACAGCCCTGGGCCCTTCCTCCAGAGATGCAGGAGATGGTCCAGCCACCCACAGTTGTCTCCTCCACCAGATTTTATTGAACAAGCTCCTTCCAAAGATGCCCATGCATCCCACATCAAGAGCTGCCAGAGCAACGAGATGCACATGGCAGGGGAAGGAAGCAAGAGACAATCACTCCATCGCACTGAAAAGCTTGGGCTGTTCGAGGGGCCGACGACCCATCGGAAGGTCTCGAGTCCCATGGGATTCCCATGCAGGGAGCTTGCAAGCAGCCCTGGAGCGGCAGGGCTGTGGGATCCTCCTGTCCCAGCTGCAGGGAGAGCCAGGTCAGCACGGTCAGGGTCATCAGAGCATCCAGGGTCACAACAACTCATCCAGACCAACCCCAGGCTGGGACCAGCAGCTGGGCTCCTCCTGGGGACTGGCCCAGCAGCTATTTCTAGGGCTCCCCTCCCCTCTGTTCCCAGGGGATGCCAGCAGCATCCTGAGTCCCTCGGCCACGAGGGCTTTCACACGAGGCCCCCTGAGAGCCCAAGCTGGCCACATCACATGCAACGTGCCTCTTTAAATTATTTGAATCATCAGTAACAGCAAGGGGCTGCGGCGTTCCCCTCCAAAGGGCCCAGACCCCACTGCAGCACCCATCCTCCAGGAGCTGGGGGTGCTCCTGCTTCCCGCGGGAAGGACCGTCTGTGCAACGAAACACATCTAGCAATAAGGGTTATCTATACAGTAAAATACATTCCCCCATGAATTTTCCTACAGCACCGGTGTCCGCCCAGAAAATACTCATCTAAAAAAATAAAAACCAACACAAAAAATAGTGAGCGCTGCTGTCTGCAGTTGGAGCTTAGAGTCAAAACTTACTACTTGTATTTCCAATCTGCCAGGGACTCACACTGAGATCTTGGCCAAATGGCTCCGCCTTCCTCCTCCCCATTTCCCACACAGAAGAAAAAGTAAGATGCAGAAAGGTTAAATGGGAACAAAAAAGGCCATGCTGCTTTTTTTCCCCCCACCTCGGTAACCCCTGAGATCAGGGTTGAGCAAAGCCATGACTTGCATGGCTGCTACATTTCCATTCTTGGCATAAAAGTTTCTGAGCTTTTTTAAACAACTAAAGAGAGAGATTTGGGCTATGAATTCTGACATCCCTTTTGCAGTAAGGGCAGTAATAGGGTTAAATATGGGTAAGCAACAACCAGCCCTCATATGAAGATCCTCTTCAGATAATGACTTGCACCCTTAAACAGTCAAATAGGTCAGCATGCTGGGACACACTATTCTTTGGTGTATCCATATTAACCCACAGTATCAGTATCCATCTTCCTTAACTGAGCCAGCTACAGATATTCACCTTTACATAGAGAAAGGAGATATTTTTTAGCCCCAGACAAGTCCAGGGTGGTTTGTGCTCCTACCGGCACAAGGCAGAAAGACTCACTCCCAGCTGGTCCAATTAAAAATGATGGGTTTAGGTCAATATTATGTTCCTGGTCTCCTGGCACCAATTCCTTCCTCACCAGCTCCACGTGGTGAACAGAGGTAGCTGGGATCTCTGGTAATTGCTGGCTCAGCCCAGGGCCAGGTGGGAATCCAGAATTGAAGTGCACCCAAGGAGAAGGCCTTTAAAGCACTCTGAACCTCAGCTCCCCCAGGGGTCCATAAAACATCTTGGCCCATCCACAGCAATCTCGATTTCCCAGCAAATATCCCCCTTTACATAACCCTGTTGAACAGCCCAGCCACAACCACTACCAGAAACGAGCCAAGACCCTGGACAGACGTTTGAAAGCCACAACCTTGCACATCGTGTATGTTTATAGGAGTTTTACAACTATTTCACTCAAAATAATGGACAGCATCCTTTGCAAGCATGATACCATCAGGTGACCCAGGCTCCAGTGCCTCGGAGAGCAACAGTTTCATTTCCCTTTCTCTGGAGGTGACGAAAGGCTAGAAGTGAGAGGAACACAGAGCCACCAACTCCCACCGGTCCTGAGGTATTACAGAGACTTCATAAAAGAACAACTCCTGGCAGGACTCGGATGCCACCGTCTCCGCAGAGGAGCGCGCTGGGTCGGGGGCAGCACAAGACAAAATCCACTGCGTCCTGCTCAAGTTGCTGGGAGCAGGGTTTGGGCCGGGCAACTGATGAAGGGTTTCATGGCCCCAGCGGCAGCAGAGCAGAAGCCCATGGCCTATAAGGGAGATGATTTGATAGGAAAAATGCCACCTTCCCATCCTCCCCCTTCTTAGTCACCACCTGCTTGGGCTTTCTCAGGAGGTTTCTCATCCAAACTGTTTCCCACCAACCTGAGCAGAGCAAGAGGTTGGGGCTGGAGACGAGCATCGAGTTCCCACATGGCATTGCTTTGCAGAAATCCAGCCGAGCAAGCGGGCTGGCCGAAAGGAGGAAGAAATAAAGACCAACCCCGCTGCGTTTTGTTGCAGCTGGGAGGATTTGCAATCTCCAACAAGAAAAAAAAAAAAAAAAAAAAAAACTAACAGGCGGCGCTGGGCATGCTCTTTCATTGGTACGGTGTGAAAACCAGAGTCCCGGCCCCGCAGGACCGCGCAGACCCCGTGCGAGCTGAGCATCACCGGCGCGCACGAGGGAGCACCCGTTTCCTTCGCCTCCCGAAGCGCGAGGCTGGGGTCGCCAGCGCCCGTCAACGTTCGGATTTGCCATTTCTGGCAGAGCAGGAGGGCAGGGGACGCGAGGCGCTCGCAGCCCCGCACCCAGCAAAAACCAGGCTTAAAGGAATATTCCCCTACAGCCGGCTCAAAAGCATATTTTAAACATATTCTCCTGCACGCATCCCATATCAAACTCCTAATTAAAAATTATTTGCTTTCAGAAGCAGGGGGACAGAGCAGACTGCGTGTTCAGTTTTGATTACTTTTTATCTTTCGGGTTAGATATTCACAAGTTCTCTTTCTAGGAAGCCTCGAGGGACTGTTTATATCAAATAAGCATTTTACTTCCTGTGCTGCTCACCCTCAGCTTGCACAATTAATGGAGGTAAACTTTTTGCAGATCCTTTCCTTAACAGTCAGGCAAAAAAAAAAACCCAACAAACCACAAATAAACTCGCACACGCACAGAGAAAAGAAAGACATTGCTCAAACCCACGGAGATATAAATGCAAACTTCCAGACAAAGGGCTAATTTCTGCCCTCAGAGACGCGTACGGCCGCAGGAGCTGGAGGATCCCAGCAGGGGCTCGGTTTGGCCCTCGGAGAGGCCGCTGCAGTCCCCGCTGCAAGCCCGGGCTCGCTGCTGCGGGCACAGGCGGACACCCCGCGCCCGAGCGCGCCGGGGACCGCACGGGGCTGCGGATGCCGCCACCTGCCTCGGCCCCGCAGCCCGCCCGCGCCGGGGAACTCGGGCTCCCCCGCCAGCGGACAAACCTCCGGGGGTAATATCCCAGCGCTGCCTGAATGCCAGCCCCGAGCACATGCAAATAAAATTAGGCAGGGTGAAAAAGAAAAGCCTTTGTGCAGGCAAAAGGGGATTCAGCCGCAGGCAGGGATCTAGCTGTTAAAACGCGGGTTGGAAATTTTTTTTTTTTTAATATGTTTATACATGCTGTAGCATCAGGTAACAGCTGCTTCGGCTCCGCAGGGAGTGTAAATGCAGGACGGGAAGCAGAGCAGGGCCTCGGCACGGGCACCCAGCATCGCCCCGGGAGGACGAGGCTCCCCACGGAGCAACACGTCCATTTTTCCGCCGACGCCGCGGCCGGAGCGCCCGGGCAATCGCACCCGTGTCACCCTCGCACATCCCTCCCACCCTCAGCCTTCACCTGCCACCGCCCCCAGCCCTGCCTCCCACCAGCCAGGAAAACACTAAACAATAATAATCTACGCACACAGTGGGAGAAAATGAAGTTGCTGTCAAGCGACGATGAATTCATGCGACAGGCAGGGCTAATTAAGCGGGAGCAAGCAGCAAAGTAGCTGCGAGCGCGGTGGGGCCAGGGCTCCGGGCTGGCGGACACCGCTAAGGTTACCTCGGGCCGGGGGAGCTCGCCCCCCGCGCCACGCACGGCCCCCCGCGCCGGGAGCACCCGCGCCAACCCGGGCAGAGGCGGAGAGAGGTCTGTGCGCGCCCGCGGTGCAGCGCCTCGGTGGGAACCTGACACCTTTCGGGAGGCAAAATGGAATCTCGCCGTCCGGTTGTGCACCCGCAGCGAGGGAGGGGGGAAGGAAAATGTACCGTTTGTAAATGTGCACGCAGAGAACAAAAAACAAACAAACAAACAAAAAAAAACCCGGTGCCTACCTTTGCTGGGTGCCGGCAGGCGGATCCCGGACCGTTTGGGGTCGGTGGCTGTTCCCTTCTTTATGAAATGTTCGGCTCAGCCGGTGCTATTTGCATTCTTTCATTAGCACCTGTTTCAAGTAAGGAAGGAGAAAGCTCATTATGAGATCAGCTTCCTTTCAAAATAATTTATTAAAAAAAAAATATGGAGATGCACGCTGCCAAATAATAATAACGCTAATAAAAAAAAAAAAAAAAACCACATGTATATTAAAGCCCAAACTAGGCAGTTTAATAATGGGAGATCTTGCAGGTTGTGAGCATGCTCCAGCCGGAACAAATCCTTCCTCTGTTATTCCTCTGAATAAAAATAAACCACGATCAAGAAACCCAAACGGAAGCTTCCTCCTAGAATCCCTGCTGCTGAAAAATATGTAATAAATTCAGCCCGAAGACGCAGACTCTAATCAGCAGCTGTTTTCTGGATCCAAAGCCAGCCAAAGCCTCTCTTGTCTTTTCCCACTATGAGTCTAGGCCTTTTTGAAAAGGGTTTTAACCTTTTAAAGATACAGTGCACCAATTATCACTTCTGGAGGACTGTCACTCACAGCACAAATAAATTAATAAAGCAGCAGCAGCGGCACAGCCGGAGCAGGGGGAGGTGTGGTTTGCACTAGGAATCTTTCTTCCTGAATATTATTATATGATTCTTTTTTCAATAGGATCCCCCCACCACCACCACTTTGGGAGAATAATAATAAACAGAAAACTTGCCACTCAGCTCTTGGATAAATGCACAGTCATTATAAAAATGAACAGCTGCTGGATGCGATTCAGGGAGTTGTACAGCCGCTCCTTACCCAGGTTAAATTTGTTGCAACTGGATTTTAGGTATTAACAGTTTCTGTCCCAGCTGGTGGTGTGAGAGGGTTAATGACATGCAGAGAGGAACTCTGTCAAGTGCTTCCCATCAAACTAAGGATCAGGCTGCAAAGTTTGAACCGAGCAGCCCTGGCACAGCAATAAAGCATTCTTCCAGGAGTGGGATTTTGGTTTTTCAGCAAACCGAACCAAAGCCCCCCCCCCCCCCCCCAAAAAAAAAAAAAAAAAAAAAAAAAAAGCTCAGCCCTCCGCTAACAGCCGCCGCAAAGCACCGGCGGCCCCGTGCGTGGCACAGCTCCCCGGAGGACAGCACGGAGCCAGCTCGCCCACCAGGGACCGGGGGTGCCGGGTCTCCCCAAAGCTGTGGGTCCCCAGGCCTGGCGCCCCACGGCAGCGTCCCCCGGCAGCCTCGCGCCTCTCCTGGTGCCATCGGCGCCCGGCCCACCTGGGTGGCAATCGCATCCTCCTGGTCAGGGAGCAGGGAGCAAGGGGCCATCCCCGGGGTGCTGCAGCTCCGCACCCGCCTCTCCTCTCTGGCCAGTCCTCTCTGCAGCCCCCTGCATGCAAACCATCGGGAGCAAGCGGTCCTCCCGCCCTCTCCCCCCTCCTCCTCCTCCTCTTCAGCAGAAAATCATCATATTTCATGTGTCGCTGCTCCAGCCTCGCCAATTGGCTGGGCACTCGCAGGCGGAAATGTCAGGAGCAGCCCCGCATCGGTGCCTGCCCGCGGCTGCCCGTTCCCCCCCGGGACCACCGGGTCCCCACGGTTTGCAAATCACAGCCTGGGGCAGGGGGCACAGGGCTGGCCATCAAAACTGGAGGGGAAAAGGGGTTTGGTGGGGGGGGGGGAGGGCGGTTTTACGCCACTTTGGCTCAGCTCCGGAGGGATGCAGGCTGCCAGCAGCTTGACCTTGACCCGCACGGTTGCATTGCGCTGCCAGCAAGAAGTGTTTTCCGGATGACAGAGACCCAGCACATCTGCTCTGCTCTGCGGAGACGCCTTCCTCCACACCGGGCCACGGCGAGGGGCCACGCTAACCCACCCCGGCACCAGCCCCACGGGGCACCTCTCCTCGCACCCCAGGTACCGTAGCTGCTCGGAGGGACAATGCCCGAAAAAGAAATGCTTCCTTTTTTTTCACCCATATTCAAAGTCAGTGCATTTGTTTACAGCTTGGCCGCTCTTCCAGACCTTGCAAACAAGACGTATCAGTATGTTTCTTTATCATCTTAATAGCTGGAGAAGCTGGGATTTGGAAATAGGGGCTTGCCTGAAGCTACCCAGAGTGGAGCAACAGCGCAAGCAGGAAGACAGCCCAAGACTTATCATCATCTGATTGTTTTGCTTCTCAAAGTAGGAGAAAAAAATACAAAAACCTTCTTGGGCAATGGAGCAACGGGATAGCAGAATGGAATAATCCTGATGAAAACTGTCATCTACCTCCCTTGCAACCACACCACCTAGAAATGAAAGGGGACCACATCCAGTGACACTGAAAATGTTCCGAGGAGCAACTGAGCCACGCTTTCCTGCTGGGATCTCTAGGACAACGGGAGCGTAAGGAGCAGGGGAAGCAGGGGAAATATGACAACCAAAAGCTAACTTTTATTTCGTGGCTGCTTACACAAGGATAAAAAAAAATTTGCATTGTCACGAAAATAAAGAGGATTTGAGTGCAGCCTTTATGGTACAAATCAGCTTATGAAACCCACAGTTCTCTACTGATTGTGAAAAAACGGAGTAGTAAATGGACAATGTATTGGATGGAAGAGTAAAAAGCTCCAAAGCTTCCTTATCTGGCCATCTGACGAGCAGCCTCCTCGGCAAGTGGATCCAGCCCAGGGCAGTGCTCCTGCAAGGGGAGCTTGGCAGTCACCATTTCCACCACCTACAATGTCCTCTACCTCCCTGTGTCAAGGCAAGTGCTTTGGCACAGCAGAAACTCATCACCACTGTGTGTCACTGTAGGCATTAAAACAAGTGCAATAAGAGGGAAGAAAGCGAGATAATCAGGATATTAAGGAAAAAAAATAAAAAAAAACAAAACAAAACAAAAAAAAAAACCAAAACAAACAACAAACCATACCCCTGTCTTAATCCAGAGCAACAGGACACAGTTCTTCATGCTGTTCTTCCCCTTCCAGATGTCAAGAGGAAGCCACACACAACATTTCATCACCTATGCTAGCCTGGACTTCATGTGACAGATGACCCAAGGCTGTCATGGTAGGTCTGCAAGGCTCCATGCAGCTCCTGGGTGAACCAATGGAGCTATGGAAGAGGTGTCACCACGTTGGCATTGTGCTCCTACCAACACCACCACCCTCGCCTGAGCCCAGATCTCCACGTGCCACCACACTCTAACGCATAGATCTCGAGAAGAGTGGCTTCATGGGCCTCACTTTCCATACTCACAGGTCACATGCAAAAATAGCTGTGCTAAGAGAGGGTAGCAGAGTTTATTGGTCTGACAAATTGGCATGTAAACTCCTAAACGAGTGGTAGCAAAGCCAGAGCAATCATCACCTCCTAACGGGGGGCTGGGCAGCCAGCGCTTGAAAGCCTGGTGCAAGCAGGAGCGCATAGTCCAACCTCCAGAGGGAAATCCACGCTGCCCAGAATGAAATCCCGTTTGAACAAGAGACTTTCTTTGGGACAATGTACAATCAGCTTCAAAATTGCCCGTGGTGGCTACATGTCTCCACTGCTAAGCGTGAGCCCCAGCACCAGCCTGCATTTACCTGGCTTTGGTTCCTCATCTGGGGACTTAGTCACTCCTAACTGAGGCACACTGAGCAAAGCCAGAGCCTGGCTTGTTTTCCCTGTGAAACTTCAATGTGAAGGCCCAAAATGGGCAGGAGAAATGAGATGACCAGTTTTGCTCTCCATTGCCCGTGCCTACATGAGGGAAGGACAAGCGGTGCCGGACAGGTCTGCTTCGAGGCACATCCTGCGCCTCCGGTGTCCTGGTTTTGGCTGGGACAGAGTTAATTTTCTTCACTGTAGCTGGTAGGTGTGTTTTGGGTTTGGTATGAGAGTAGCGCTGATGGCTCATTGAGGTTTTAATTGTTGTTAAGTAGCAGCTAAGTGTCCCTAAGTAGTGCCTACACTTGGGCAGGGATGTTCTCAGCTTCCCCTGCTCTGCCGGGGGCACAAGGAGCTGGGAGGGGAGGTGCAGAGCCAGGACAGTGACCCCAGCCACCCCGGGGCTGTCCCACAGCACACGGAGCCGGGGAGGAGGAGGAAGGGGGGACGCTGGCAGGGATGGCGTTTCCCTGCCCCAGGCACCGTTAGGCGGGATGGAGCCCTGCTGCCCTGGGGGTGGCTGAGCCCCACTGCCCGTGGGGAGGGGTGAAGGGACGCCTGGGCTTGCTCTGCCCGTGTGTGCGCGGCTTTTGCTTTTTCTTTTCGTTATTATTGTTATTGCTATTACTGTTTTGCTTTACCTATTAAACTGTCTTTATCCCAACCCACGAGTTTTCTCACTTTTACCCTTCTGATTCTCTCCCCCGTCCCACCGAGAGCAGGCGAGTGGCTGGGGGGCGTTGAGCTGCCGGCTCGGGTTAAACCACAACACCCAGTCATTCATGCTTCCCTCTGACCCCACACAATTTTTAGGAGATCCTTCCAGAAAAACACATCCTAGAAGGCAGCGCAGAAGTTGCAGCAAGACCACAAGCACCTGATTCACCCCTAGAATTAGAAATCAATAAAATTGTCCTGAAACCAATTAGATAACTAGGTTTTAATCCTTTTCCTACGTGCCACGGGGAAGTTGCCTCACCCTTTCTTAAAGAAAACAGCACGCGTACGGCATCCACGCAGGTGCTTTGTACCAATTACCTTAGCACTTTGTTCGCCCCCCCCCCTTTTTTTTTTAGCAGCAATACAAATAACTTCCGTCCAGCATTCAGAAACTTTCCCAGCAGTACAAAAATTGCTATAAATCAACATTAACAGCAGTAAGAACTCCCTGAATAGCAATGGAAAGACCTGCATTACAAATCATCCACATCTTCACATGCTGAGCAGGGTCTGAAACCTGGGAGGACCCCCCCGCCCCGATGGGTGCATTAGTTCACTGCTCCCGACGCAGTGAAGCGCACCCTCATTAGAGGCGACACACTCCACAAAACCTGAGCTAATAAGTTCTGTGGGGCTTATTAGTTGGGCTCCACGCTGGAGCTGGTCTTGCTGGGAACAAGCATGACTGTGAAACCGTCCTGCTGCGTGGCCGGGGAGGGGAGCAGGTTGCAGTCAGGGAAAAGAGGGGGCAGGAGTGGTGGGATGGGCCAGAAAAAGAGTCAAAGCTATTAGTTTTCCACTTATTTTTTTAGGTGGGACTTGCTGCCAGCACACTCCGCTACTGGCTGTATTTTAGAGGTCAAAGACATTCACCCTGTAGCTCGTTCCTCCTTCGGTTTCTCCCATGAAAATGATCACAGAAAAAAATTATTAAGTCCAAAACTTGTTTCAAAACTATTTGGCGCTATCGTGGGGATACTTTTCTCCGGACAATACTAACCTGCTTAACCCTTACTGAGTAGGTCGGGAAGGATACAGGTGCAGGGACCAGCTTAGAGCCTGTCCGAAACTGTGGGAAGGTTTGCAGAGGGCAGCCTGCCCCTTTCCCCGTGCCCTGCGCTGTGGACGGCCGTAGGGCTACGTACATACTGCGCACAGCACCGTGCACAGCGCTCAGCAGGATGAGCCTGAGCTCCCTGCTTCGCGACTCATGGCTCTGAATTTAATGGGCATTCTCCTGCGAAAAATTACAGAGAGGCATGTGAGACTAAATATTTTTTGCCCCCTTTTATTTTTTTTTAACTACCTATCAAGCCTGCTTAACTACAAGCAGAAAGTTGTGTTTCCTTTTAATTGCTGTCTTCGCTGGTGCTCTCGGGATCAAGAAGGTAAGTATGGGGTTGTTGTTCTGTTTTTCTTCTTGCCCTTATTAATAAGTAACAAAGATACAAAGGCAAAGCATGGCTTTGGTTTCAAGTCCTCTGCAGCCAGTGCCTTCCTGGGACCTAATACAGCAAAACAAATAGGATTCCTGGTGCCACTACATAATGCATTGCATTTGGATTACAGACTGTGGTTTAGGAAGATGCGGAAGATAACAGCACGCAGAGGGAGAAGGGACGAGTTGTAACCAGGGGAACAGACCACAGGGCTGCGAGATCTGTCAGAGCCCTGAGTGTCTGTGCCTTAACCAAGCAGCTGGATTTTGATCCATCTCCTCTCAGCGTCCGCGTCGCTCGCTGCAACTGGGGGATTTTGCAGACGAGCAGAATGGGGAGCAGGGTGGAAAGGATAAGATGCTGAGGACCGCCTGGGTGCTGTTCACAGCTGGCCTTCTATCTCAGGGAGCTGCTGCCTCCTGCACGACCCAGCAGCTTGGTCCCAGAATGGGAAGTGCCATGTGGCCTTTGACTCTTTCTTGAAACTTATTCAAAACACCAAAACCTAATTCAATAAAAACGACAACAAAAAAAAAAAGTATGGAAGTGTGTGGACACTTTATGGGGTTTATGGATTTTGCATGGGAGTGGGAGCGTCTGCACCCCTTTCCCCATCACTAACCCCCAACCCCACCGCCAGCCCTAACGGGTGCTCCAGCGATTGCCAGGAGCTCTGAAAGGGCTGCATGAGGTACCCGTGGGTGAGACGCTGCACAGAAGAACCTTACCCAGTCTGGTTCACTTGGGGCTGAAGGAGGCCCAGTCTAATAAGGGGAAATAAGGATCACTGAGCAAACCTGAGCCTATTTCATCACCAACCTCTCAGTTTTCAGTAGAGGTGTTTGGCTTTCTGTTTTTTTCTTTCCTCCTATCCCTACAAGAGGTTGGTACCTCGCTGCTACTGCAAACTGTGTCTGCAGAGAGTGTTCACACATTTGCCTGGGATTTCCATGACATCATCAGTCCTCGTTTTAGGATATATACCTCTAAGCTTGTCTGTGCACCCCGCATGAGCACATACTAACTATTACTGATTAAAGAAGAACAAACATCTGCAAACACTTGGATTATTACTCCTAGCTAGTTCTGTGATCCGAAGTTACCATCCGATACCAAACAATGGGTGAATCCCAAAAGGTTCAAGTTTCAGATTAGAAAACTAGTTGATATTCAGGAGAGTTTTTCCTGTCAACTTTTTACTGAGCTCACAACCTAGAACTTTTCAGGTCAGACACATTTTTGCCCAATTAACTAAGCAACTCTGCCATCGGGTTATAAAGAATACCAAAGCACAGAGAGGGGACCCATAAAAGCTTGAGTAGTCTTGTTCGCATGTTTTTGTTTCGGTGACTAAACAGCCATATCTTGCATCTCGACATCTATCACCCAAAGTGACATTCGGGGACACGGGCATTAACTCCCCGCCGGTCTCCGAGAGGTTGCTGCCGGCAGAGCCCCACGGTATTGATTCCTCGTCTCCACTGTCTCACCACTGACTGCGATGGTTCTCAGGGCAAGAAATGGGGCTCTTTAGCACTCCCAGTTGCATTAGGGGTTTCGATGATCTCAACTGTTGGGAATAGAGGGATGAGAGGAACGAGCTGCTTTGGAAGAAATTATCTCTCTAGGTATGACACTACAGTGAAATCTGAAGTTTGATGAATCACATCATGATTCAACTTCAGTTCTAGCCTGAATCCTGTCAGACAAGAGCTATAAGAGCAGCTAAGCAGTAGGATGGGCTTTGCTTATTGTTGGGGGCTTTTTTCCCCCCTCCCTTTATTTAAATCATTCCTTGTCCTCGTCAGAGAACATTCCTCCTCAGCATGTACAGGATTTTGTGTTATCCCTCTACAAGGCTCCATATTAAACCAACCACAGACAATAACCTCATACCATTCAGTACAGGAAGCGTCATAATCTGCCATGCATTAAAGGTCTAAAAAAACCCTGCCTAATGTTAGAAGAGTCTCAAGCTGTTAAGCTACTACTTAGCTACGGTAATTCACCATGAAGTCTCTCCCATGGCACAGCTAGAGAGTTGTTTTCACTTTCTAATAATGAACACGTGACTTAGGCATTTAATGAGTTCCCGAAATAACTGAACCAAAAGGCAAAATCCAAGAGGTTTTACTGCCCAGGGAGAAAAAAAAATCATAATTAAAATAGTGAATGGGCAGAAGAATAAAACAAAGGCCGGGGGTGATTATAGAATCATTTAGGTGGAACAGTGAGTGTATTGCTTTCCTGTCCCAACGGGGGTTTAAGCATGACAGAAGGCAGCTGGCCTTGCAGTACATACCTGGGGCTCCACACCCCTCTCCCCCTTCATCGTCCTGTGTCATCAGGAATGCTGGTCCCTCACCTTGGATTCAACACAGTGATGATTAAAAAGAAGTACCAACAAAATCATTCACTTTCCCTTGTGACCATCAAAACACACCGCAGGCGTTAATGGCACCTCTGTGTTATCACAGAATGGCCTGTCTGAAACCGTGTAAGCGGAGGGATGGAGAGGGTAAGTGGTGTGGAGCGTAGTATTTCGACTAACAAGGAAAGAGCCTACAGGTTCTAACTGTGAACTCTCTGCTATAAGCACTGGGCTGGATAGCCCCTGGTCCCAGTGTCTCTCCTGGGTCTGGAGTTGCCATTGATCCCAAAGAGCCATCACCAAGGCGGTTCTAGTTTTAAAAATTCTGGAAAAGCCTAGCTTTTAAGCGGTTTGGTTTGGTTTTTGGTTTTTTTGTTTTTAAATCCCAGCAGGGGACTGTGTTTATCTCCTGTTGCTGCACTGGAGCAAGAGCCAGCGCAGAGACAGGCAAGTTGTGCAGCATTTGCCTTCCCACCCTCCTGCACAGCTCAGCCTCCCAGCCTGTGCCGGCATACGGCTTGCCAAGCAGCAAAGCCCTAGGGCAGAAACTTCATTTGGAGAAAAAAAAGACACACAGCCACTACCAAAACTGCTCTGTGGGTATAGATGCAAATTCTGCTCTGCTTCGGAGTGAAACATGCTTCTGACACAGCAGCAGAGATGGGCTCCCTTACTCATCGGCTTTGGAGAGCTGGGGTACAGCGCATTCCTCCACGCCTCACGCTCTTGCGTTTGCCCAGAGTGGGGATGTCCTTCCAGCTCAGGGTTGCAGTATCTCAGAAGGATGAGCGCTGGCAGTGGTCATGGCGATGCGGGTGTATCCAGTTGCCACCACGAGGAAGGATGATCAGAGGCTCTGGGGTCCCCCGGTAAGCCCAAAGCCAGAAAGAGTCGGGAGGTTGGGGCGGGCCAAGCTGCCGATCTGAATTACACCCTAAGGATGGTCCCTGGCTCCTGCTTTCCCCTGAACCCAGCCCAGGCTTGGTTTGCAGGAGGGACCTTGCCTGGACCAAAGCCCTGCTAGGGACAGTGAAGCGGTGCGGATGCTCGGGTACCCACGGCAGATCCGCAGCCCAGCGCTGGCACCAGCACGGACACTGGACCCTCATCTGTAACCCACGGAGGGGTTACGAGGTTCTCATCTGCCCTAAGCTAGCTCACCTCGGGTGATAAACCCCTGTCAAAGCAGGCCTCCGCTGTACAGCCGGGGGCAACAGCCCCCACCCTGGTTTTAGAAACTGTCCGTGTTTCATTTTCTTATTGAAACGCTTCTACAGATTTAATTCCTTGGGCTGTTTTATAAACAGTAGAAAATAAGAGCTAAGAAAACTTGTGAATTTTTAGATGAAAACCTGCAGTAAGATTTCATTTCAAACTTAGCTTAAGGAAAGTAAATTACATTCTGGCCAAAGGCCAAGTTCTGAATTTCTAATTAACTTAATCAAAACTTTTTCATAGTCTAACCCTTGATAATTTATATAACCAATTTCACTGAAAAGGCAGTTAGAGTGAGCCCTGCACCAAATCAGACAGAAATAACTAGCGAGTTCAAAGGATTTGTTCTCATTAACCCTAGAGAAAATGAGTTCAGCGATGAGCTGGATGGGAGTAGCAGGTAGTAGCTGAAAAAATGTATTGTAAAATGTTGAGTAAACACTGGGCTGGGAGACTTTGCCAGAGACAGGCAGGTAATGTTGATCTTTCGCATTAAATAATACACGGTTTATATTAACACCAAGAAGTGACCAGCATACAAGAGAACTCAAGCATGTAAGAACTTGTATCTTTTTATTAGACCAACTAAAGTGACTGGAACTGAAATAAGTGCACCAGCATGCCTAAAACCTTGCCCATTTTTATCAGTCTTACCAGCCGGTCTGCTGAAAGATATGGCCAGTCCTTATGAACTCCTTTAACACCTTTAGACTAGCACGGCAATAACAAAATACCACGTCATTAATATATACAAGAAACCCACATTTAGGCTTTTGGAAAGCCTGTTATTACTGACTTTATCAGGAGGATAACTTTTATCTCCAGCTAAACAGCCAGGCTGCCTGCAGAAGCGGTCACTGGGAAGAAATTAATGAAAACATTCACTGCAGAAACAATTAAGTTAAAGTTAAACAAGACCTTCACACCCAGGGGAAATGGCATATGCCGGCCTGACTCGGTCCCAGAGGGCTGGAGTAGGATAAATTGTCTGCCCTGTCCTGGGGAGGTCATCTGCAGCTCGTCCTGCTCCCACGCACGACCCAGGGCACCCGCTCGCTCAGGATTTGTGGCAGATTTTGCTCTGCCGCACGATCTGCCAGCCAAAACCCACGCCCAAACTCTTTAGTGTTTTACTACAGAATATTCTGCTTTCTTTTTTTTTTCTTTTTTTTTTTTCCTTTTCTTTTTTAAGTGCATAATCCATACTATCACCCTGCAGAAGGAGCCGTGCCCGCGCGTGCTGATAGCCCTCACTTCCAGGCTGCAGAGCCGCCGAGTCCTGCCAACGCCAGGGACAGAGGCTCAGCGCCCACGAGGGGCCTCGCGCGCACGACGGCGAGAGCAGGTGAGACATTAGGGCCAGCGCATACAGAAGGGAATCTGGCTTCTTCAGCTGACAGCGGAGGAGTGCGATGCACCTATGCAAGAGGGCCGTTCTCCTGACCCTTAGCAGCTGCTAATTAAGCTTCAGCTCCGCATAGAAACCGGAGCATGATTTACAGCATTAGCTACGTGCACTCTGATCCACATACATGTTTCACTTCATAAATATATTCAGTGATATACTGAACCCAATGGCTCCTCATCCTCCTGCAAATCAGTCTTGATGATCTCGGCATGGGTTTCCCTTGCTCTGGCGACGAGGACAGGGAGCGAGCAGAGCCACTGCAAGCAGGAGGGCATCTCACATACGAGAGCCCTCGCAAGTGAAACGAGCACCTCTGGATCAGTTGCATGAGCAATGGTGCAGCGTTGGCTGCATCAGTCCTCTCTGCCTGAAGATCGCCCCAAGGAAGCAAAGGCTGGTTGCCACGGGCATTTCCAGTCTCAGATGCCCAGTAGAAGAGCATGTCAATAGTAAAACTTGGCTAAATTTATCAAGTTAATTACAAGGTTATAACTACCAAAACTATAAATTACACCTTTGATTCAAGAGGAAAAACTCTTATAAATGAAGGGAACTTAGCAAAACCAGTTTAGCTAAGCTTAGGGATGGAACAGAGAGAACGATTGGAATTACTTTATCTATTGGGTGCAAAATTAGTAGGAGTTTGCACCCTGGACAAAGAAGCGGTGGTAAAAAATAATGAAGAAAAGCTCCAGACTAACTGGATAATCAACCCTTTCTCAAAGGATACTAGGAGTAAGCAGAGAGAATGCAAAGAAAGAGGAAAATAAATGATCCCAAAGACAGCTGTATCTTAAACATTGAAAAACAATGTTATAAGTGAAAAATAGCACAAGTCAAACTGAATTAGGGTCTGCAAAGGAAATTGAAGCAACTGGTTAAAATGACAACATGTTTCCTCTATATAAATAACACAAAAACAAGAGAAGAAAGAAGATCACTATGGGTGGCACCAGGATTAAAGATAATCCAAGTATGCTCTGAACAGTACAACATTTTGCTTCAGATTTCAAGAGGAAAGGGGCAAAGGCAGGACGACCAGTGGGAACACATATATTAAACTGGAGCTGGTCACATCAAGGGCTGAAATAAAACTCAGAGGCTGATGCCTCTGCACAGGTCCAAGTGTCCTGAATCCAACCGGTTGTGACATCTAAGACTTCATGTTACATTTTCCTCGTGGAAAGCATCAAGGTAAGCTGAGCACAGGCTGCTGCTGAGCCTCATCTTGCTTTGTGCCGTACAGCATCAGGGCCTTTTGAAACTGGACTAGAATATTTGCTATAATGCCACGTAATCATGCATCCAGCTGGGAAGACGGCGACCAGAAGAATTGTAAAGGGCATAAGAAATCGGTCATCAGGAAGCCTCCCACGCTTTTCACCAATAATAGGACTATTAAACCCGGATCATCATTGGAACTCCTCCAGAACTGGCCTGCAGACCAATTTCATGCAATATTTTCGTTATGCAAAGCAGGAGGATTCTGAGTAAAATCACGGATGATATGAAGCAAGAAAATATCGTCAATGAAGGAGAAAGAAATATCACACAGGGGAAGTGGAAGGACTTTCTGGAGCACTAGGACCAGGATGGAGCTTCCTGGTGCGGAGAATGAGCAAGTTCATAAGAAAAGGAAGGGGGAAAGAATAATTCTGCAGTTAGCTGGGAGCTCTTCGGTTAGAAAAACAGAGGCTTTGGGAAGAGAAACTCGAGCGCACCAAAGGGTGAAGGTAACCGACAGGAAGCAGGAAAAGAAAACGCAATGTGTAAAACGTATCCGGCAAGATCCATTCAGCAGAAGGAGAAATCCGTGCTGCTGTACAAGTCCCTGCTGTGACCTCACCTGAAATCCTTTTATCCACATCTCAGAGAAATTATTTCCAGCAAAGATGCAGAGAACTGTAACGATGGTCACTGAAGCAATGGAGGACATCTATTACACGGGAAGACTGAAAGAGGACACTTTGTTTGACCTCGCAAAAAGCAAGCTGCGAGGAGAGGAGTTATTTCAAGGACAATATTGGCACAAGATCAAATGGGGATAACACAGCCAAGGATTGAATTTAGTCTGGAAGTCTGGCATCATCTTCAATGTTTCTTTCCTACAAGAGTAAAGGCAAGAAGTTACAAGACAAAACCTGGTCCCTTTCCAAGAAGGCCACAGGAAAATCTTGGCACAGGGTCAAAGAGGGCTTTGACCGGCGGAGTCTCGGTCTCCCACCTGCACGCACCAGGGTTTGGGCTCACAGCAAAGCCCCGTCATGAGCTATGGTCCTCTACAGGCAGCAAGACGTGCTGCCCCCGCCGCCTCCAGCAAACCAGGAGCGTGAGCGTGGTTCCTCCAGGGCTTTATAACCATTTGCAGTAGAGGGCGTAAGCTAGCCCTGTGTAACCGTATCCAGGTGAAAAATACTTTAAAAACCTGCAATGCAACAAGGAGGAAACAAGACAATTTCAACAAGATTGTCAGGAATAAACATCGACGGTGGTGGGGGAAGAGACTGGCCTGCTGTGAAAGCCAAAGTCAAGCCAAGCCAAAACCAAACCCAAACCTGAAGCTAAGACAAACCAATTGGACTATCCTGATCTGGAGTCCAGTAAAAAACCTTTATTTTCTTCAGCGAGCATTTCAGAGGACAGGTTCCTGGTGTAAGCAAAAGATTTAAACCATATTTCACGTCCACTCTTTTTCTGCATGGTTCAGAGATAAACAACTCAACTGG
Organism: Phalacrocorax carbo; assembly: GCF_963921805.1. NCBI lineage: Eukaryota > Metazoa > Chordata > Aves > Suliformes > Phalacrocoracidae > Phalacrocorax > Phalacrocorax carbo. Next base: position 6,838,676 of record NC_087534.1, on the reverse strand, counting down.
TTTGTTTGATTTAGGAGGAACAAAATAACACCACTGTTAAATATTTTAGGTGAGATTTCACACAGCTTCCTTTGTGTCCAACACTTGCTATTCCAGATAACATCCTGCTTGGATCAAGAAAATATTCCAGTTAAATTCAAAACTGTATCACACATCCCGCTGTTCATCAAGAGGAATATTTGCACAATACTGAGCTCGACGGTCATTGGAGTTTCACCACTGGAAACAGGGAACTGGCTTGCATTTTTTTTTCCTTATCTCAATTTCTGATAACATTTTGCAGCTTCTCAGTCCAGTCAATGAAAGTCACGTTCAGCTAACCTGATGGCCCCCAGCCCCATAGCCTATCAAACCAGCACGGCCCACTCAAACAGGAATCGACCCAGCACTGCCTGCGAGCAAGAGGTTTGTCAGAGGACGACGAACTTCTTACTGTGCTTCCAGGGAAGCACATCTGCGAGTCAAAAATAACATTACAACATGGAAAATCTATGCTTCCTCCTGTCTGACCCTAATCCAGGTGAGGCCAGCTGTGGCTGAAGGAAAATTAAATAAAATATTAGCTTGCAAAGTGTTGCATTAGTCCTATTAGAGGTGAAGCTAGCGGTTTCATTTAGGAGAAAAAATGAAGGGAAAAAAAAAAGCTAGTTTATGGGCTTGGGAGTTAGATTTCACCCTGAAGGCCTGAATTTGGAATTCGAAGTTGCTGAAGCCAAACTTTTCACTTCTGGCCCTCCAAGGGCGCTTTTAAAAAAAGATTTCTGAGCTCCCAGGCTAAAACACCTTTGCCTGGCTGCGGGCTGCGGCTCAAGTGCACGGCAGCCCTGCTCCGCTTCCTTTGCTAAAGCAACAGGTCATTAAAAATGCCCAGAATCTTTATTTTCAACATTGCTCTTTGCTCATCAGTTCTTTCAAAGCAGAGTAACAGCAGCAGCAACGTCGTGTTGGATCACTGGACTGGGCTGAGAATTAACCCCTTGCTGACCCCCCACCCCAGAGAAGCTCAGGAATAAATTAATAATCCTGCCATCAAAACAGGGCTTGAACAATAACCAGAAAATGATGGGTGACAAGGGAGCACAGAATGACAAGGGTAAAATATAGAAACTAGCCAGCCAGCCAGCCGGCGCAATTTCTACAGCAAGACGCCTAAAGCAACTTGCACATGAAAACGAATTTACAGACTGCATCATACCCTGAGTTCTGGCACAAATGTTTCATTTGTAAATGCCACATTCATTCCAGTCTCTTGTACGCGGTATTTACAAACGTTATGTGTTTGAAATGAGAGGAAATTATAATCTATTGCCCATATTTTTATTTCTAACGCTGCTATAAGTGTTACTAAGTATTTTTAAATGCATCCAGCTATAAAATGTATTCAAGTACCTCTGACAGAAGTGAGATTTACTGAGAATAATGGTTTGTTCCACTGACATAATTTATGGATATAATTCAAAAGTGTGTACAAAGACTATTCAGGCATCTTTTAGCGAGAAAGTGTTCAGGGTCGTGGCTGGTCACTCTCTGCTGACTAAATTACTGTCAGAATAATGGACACTTGAGATGTGAGAAGATGAGGAAGCCAAAATTTGTTCCAAAAACAGAGCTCTTTGTTAGATTTCTCTAACAGCCCTGAGGAAGCTGAGGACTCACTTTTCAAAGAAAGAAAGAAAGAAAAAATCAAGGTAATACTACTCCAATTGCAACTAAGATACAAAATTTTCCTGTTGTTTCTCCTATACCTTTGTACCAGAAGAGAACTTCGTACAGGTCGGTGTCACCTACAGGAGGGGAAAATGAGACCGAGAAGCACAGCGTCGCAGCCAACAGTCTAACAAGACCGGGATGCCATCCTCATGGGGAGAGTTTTTAGCCCTGCAGTCCATCCGGGCTCTGCGTCCCTTCGCAGAGCTGCAGCGGGCTACGGCTTTTTGCATCCTCCCTGTGCACATCCCCGTGGGAACACGCTCGCCTGCAGGAATCATGTGTGTCACTTTGAAACAGGCGGTCTGTGGACTTTTTAAGAGTACTTTCTGTAAATTACTTTTAACACATAGCCATTTGCTCGGTTCATTTGCCAGGTAACAATATTTACCCAGCGCTGGTCATCGGAAGAGGTCAAATCACAGCTAACAAGAGACGTTCAAATTGGCGCTTCAGCTCCCTCCACCTCAAAAATAGGAGGAAAACCACAATCCAAAAGAAAGGAAACCTAGCAGGAAAGCACAAAGAAACCCATGTTTCTTTTCTGAACAGGTATAAGCTGTCCAAAGGTGCTCTGGAGCCAGGCCTGAGGACTGAAGCCCTACCCCAGCTCCAGGTGGACCCTCACAGGCTGGTGTGCCCCCCACTCCCTGCTGTTCCCACTCCAACGTCTGGCTGAACCAAAGGCTCCTCGTGCTTCAGACAGAAGCAGCCAACACGCAATAAATCGGCTATCACCAGGGCTGGTGACGGCAGATAAAAACAGCCATCCCCAAAGCAGAGGCATGGCACAGGCTAGTAAAATGCCCCCTGCGAAGGTACCTTCTCACGTTGCCACTGCTGTTTGCAAAATTCATTTTTCAAGGCAGGCCAAATCTAATTTATTTCCAACACAGTTAAAAGCTTTATCTAACAGTGCACACATAGCGGTGAAGACGGTCTAAGCAGTCTGAATGAAATCTGGCCACCGAAGACTGGCAGGCAATTGGGTCATTTCATCTGCTACCGAGCTGTTCAGTAGCAGAGCTGGTTTATGGACCCTACAAACGCTCTGCCTCTATGCAGTATTTCCTGTACCCTAATGATTTAGTAATCCAACGATTTCATATTTTTAAAATAATTTCTTTGCAATATGACAGTGTAAGTTTAATGATCCATCCTACCCACTCCTTTGCATTTAATATTATAGGAAGCCACGTGCTTAATGCAGTATTGGAGATTCCCTTAGAGGTTTCCCATCCAAATATTGACCCAATCCCGTGTCTAAAATCCAGGGAGACGGGCAGCCAAGGAAACTTTGAGTTTTAGTTAATAAAAGTACACCGACACCATCCACCCTAACCTTCTGATCTTCCAAAGCAGGAGGTTTTCATTCCTTTTGCTCCCTTCTGAAAGCACAGTAGCAGCTGGTTTAGGTTAGGAAAAAGCTCTCTTGAAAGCGGAGGCTCTCTCTAAGAAGACATTTTAAACTCTCACATACAATCTCTGCACATACTGCCTCTGTCATCCCAACTCTCCCAGCTTGGAATAATTAAAAAAAAAAAAGGGAAAAATCACAACCCAACCATTGATCTGGAAATCCGTGAAACGCGTTGGCTCTTTACCCCTTACCTCTGGATAAAGAATTAAGAGTAACAACAAGCGATAGATCATTGCCTGTGGTAGCTAAGCAGAGCGCCTGTGTCAGCACGCTTGCTGCTGGGGTTTCTTGTGCCACTGGTGGCTGCCCCGCTATGAACTGCCCGCTGACCTGATCCACGTTGCAAATAACCCTAAAATACCCCGAAAGGCTGGAGGCAGAGGAAGAACTCGGGCAGTTTTGCCCTGACGCTGCAGGTTCAGCCTGCGAACACCCAAGCGTGCCTCACACCTGCTGCACGCGTCATTTCAACAGGATTTCCGACGTTATTAACACACACTTAATGATTCGCAATATCGAGTCCTGAGAATGAGAAGTTTTCAAGACAGCAGCCACAGATGGGCTTGGCAGGAACGATCTCACAGTAAAACAATGCAATTGTAATGCAATTAATCTCCCAGAGTAAGAGTAATAAGGGTAAAACAACAAGGCTTTTCTCGGCTTCAAATGCAGTTCCCTGCAGGTTACCGTCACACCTTTCGATTCTCAATTCTGGTAACAATAATGTTTAGTTTTTCTTTTTAATTGTATAAACTTCCCTAGAGTACTAGCTGTATGAGAGGAAAACCAAACTGTATTTAGTGACCTTCTACAAAAAGGGAAAAACGCCTCAGGGCAGGTTTTTTGGTGGCTTTTTTTTTAAGGAAAAACTTTTAACTGTTCGATAAATAAAACAAGCGGAGGGATTGGGTGCCGCCACACCAGCCATTTGTCTTGTCAATAAACTTACACAAGTGACTGTTAGCGAGCGACAAGTGAGCGTGAAAAATGAAGGCCATGGTTTGACAGGTATCTGATGCGTTTTATCAAAGTAAATTGGATCCAGAAATACAAAAGGTAGGTTTTTGCAATACACACTGGCTTCAGGGAATTAAATGCTTGCTTCTATAGGGCAAGACAGCAACGCCAGGGCAAAAGATGACCTCGCAGGGCAGCGTAATGGACTGCTCTTCAAACTTCCCATTACAGCCCCATCATGTCGGCAAATCTCTTCCAGGGTCCTGTAGGAGCTGCTTAAGGGTCTCTATTCACATGCCATCCTCCCCTTCCCAGCTCAAACCGCTTCCCTGTAGTTCCTCCTCTGGCAAACTGAAAATATAATAAAGTTTTTAAAACCACTGAGGTTACAGGAACCCAGTGACGAACAAAGATCCATTATCAAGGTACTTCGAAGCTCGACTCCCTGCACGCAGGTGCTGGAAGGTCTCCTGCACACGCACGCACACAAATACTCATTTTCCCTCACTGTTCCTTTGAGTTTCATCTGTTCCAGTGGTGGCATGGCTGCGCCAGTGGTTTGCTGCTCTCCAAGCACCACACACACATATTGGAAACTCTTTTAATTAGGCAGAAGCTCTGGTCTCTGAGAGCCCAAAGCGGCCGCGCGTTGGCTTTGGGGAGGGAAGCGCTCGTGCCTCCGTGGAAAGGCAGCAGCGACTGTGGGAAAGAGGAGGGACCAGAGACCTGACAGCTCTGCCTGATGGGCAGCCGCTTCACAGGCCCCACATTTTTTAAACGATTAATTGAATTTAAATTACTTCTAATACTGAATTTAATTTAACCCGTTTAAACCCAGCGTGTTGTCACATGTTGCAGGAGTACGGCTTGCCACCGCCTCAAGCATATTAACAGCAGTTCCTGAAACTATGAATAACTGGAGCCCAGTAGCTGATCCCTGTCACCTGCCCAGGGGTCTCCAAGCACCAGCAAATGCCCTTGTCTCCTTCCAGCAGGAGGTACACACGCGCCAGCAGGTTGATGATGGGGAAGGCGAGTGAAAAAGAGGCAGAAAAGCCCGGCTGTGGTTGTGGAGGGAGGCTGCGATGGTCCTGGGAGCAGAGCCCACAGCCCCATCCTCTAATCTTTGGTCTCACAGAGCCTGGAGGAAGCTCTGCTTCAGGATGGGAAACTTTGTGCTCTCCTGAGGGCAAGGACTACTCATCTCTTTTCTTCATATGTGGAAGCAAGTACAGTATTCAAAGTTGAAAAAAACCAACAAAATCTGTTTAAAACGAGCACTGGAAAGCCCCCCAATCATTTTGTACCAGTGGCAAGACCCAAAACTTTCTGTTGGTGGGTGGCAGGGTGGGATGAGAAAAAATTTCATTACAAGATGAAAGGTTTCACACTTCTCCCTCCAGCTAAAATCTGCTTTACTCCGAGCATGCTAAGGGGGTGTCAGCTCCCTCTGTCCCACCTACCCCACGGCAAATCCGCTGAGCCGTCACAGCAAAGAAAAAAAGGAGGCAAATGCCCCAATTTTGAAAGCAGTTTTTTTAAAGCATCTCCTCTGAGTAGAGTTTGTCATATGAAATGATAAAGAACTCAGAAGCCAACTTCGCTTCTGTCACCCCTGCTGGAGGCAGCAGATGGGAAGACCCTCCAAATACCGTTACTGCAAGTAGCATGTTAAAACACGAAGTCTGGCTTGGGGCAATAAAACCAGATCACCCTGACAAAGAAAGATGAATATCTTCAGCTGCACCCCATTTTTATCTTGAGCAGGTGAATACACCCACATCTCCTACAGCAGAAATCCATTGCTGTCAACATCATATACATACACACACTTACTTTTTTTTTTTAAATATGGAGCAGAAAGGAGTCAAAGATCAGTGGAATTTATTTTTCAAAATAAATGCCAGAAAAGATTCACGAAGCCCTCGGCTTTCCTGTTTCCTGCAGACTGAATCAGCTTCGGCCAACGGGTAGCAGAGTGGCAAAGTCAGCTGCGCATCCCAACAGATTCACAACTTCCAATTTTACCTGGAATGTCACAAAATTTGGCCTTTTACTAAAATCCACAACTATGAGACGCAACCGACTACAGGAAAAAAATTCACCTTTCATTTAACATTCAAAAGCCTGTTTTCCACGTTACCGTGCAGACCGGAGGGAAAACCTGCGCCCACCGCAGCCAGAGGGCGAAGCTTTCCCCTGTGAAATGTTCGCGGGTCCCAGAGGATTAGAAACCATCTTTTCGGAGGCTGCAGCTGGGAGCACAGCCCACCCCCAGCCCACCCCACCGGCGCTGGGCAAGCACCGCGTCTGCAGGGCCGAGGTGGGCTGCTCTGCCCAGCCGCCCCGCGCCCAGGCTAGAGCAGCGCCCGCAGCAGGGCAGCACCCCGCTGCCCCGCCGGCCCCCGGGACGCTCCCCCGGAGCAGCTCTCAAGCCGTCCCCGGGCAGGTCACAGCAGTCCAGTTGGACGCCACCTTTCTCAACAGTTCTCGAGTGCTTTTGAGAGGTTTTCTGTGCTCTGCAGGGAAGACACCAGAACCCCAAAGGAGCCTGAATGTGCAATGCCCTTTCTGCAGTGTATACGTGGGTGCTTAAGACTAAGCTATATCCAAATAATTCTGTATTTATATATCATATACACAATATTATTAATTATAATATTAATTTTAAATAATAATATATGTTTCCTATTATATCACAAACGACATATCACAGAGGAAAGCCCACTACAACCTCCTCCAGGTCCCAAGGAGCTCGTAGCCTCACTCCAGCACCTGCTGCACAAGCATCCATGTACAAGCCCCAAATCCGGCACCGCTCTCGGGAGGCGGCAGCTGAAGACGGTCTCTGTCCCAGGGACCTGCCTGATCTTGCAGACTGCCAGCGCGGCCTCCTGGGCAGCGCCGCCAGCTCCGAATGGAGCTCAGGTGGAAGTGACCAAAACATCAGGAAAACCCACATTTTCAGACGCATAAAAACTTCAGAAACGTGCCCTCACCCCTTTCCTTCTAGTCCTGGCCCAGGTGTGAGAAACACTACCAGAAAAGAAATGGCTGCATTAGCTTGATGCAAGGAAACATGGAGACTTACAAACAATTGATATAACAGTTTGCTCTAGCAACACATTCAACCGCTTTTCATTTATTTCTGCCGCTCTCTGCAGAGGACAAGGCTGTTCCCATTCCTCTTCCAGCCACTTCCCTCCCAGGGCAGCTTTGGCAAGTCTCTATAAACACCACGTGGACACTCACTCCGTACAAGGGGACAGTGGTTCTCCAAGCCGGGCCACCCAAAAGCCCTTCGACGGAGCAATTCGGGCTTCTTTCCCCTTCAGGCGTGATCTGAAGCACCAGCATTGGTGCCAAAGCCCTGCACAGGCTGCCGGTGAGCCCCGGGGCTTTGCGTGATCATGTAAAGCCTGAAGGTCCGGCAGGAGCCATCTGCACTGCTGGTGACCCCCGCCAGCAGCAGCAGCTCCACAAGCGCAGCCAGGGATGCCCTTGCTCCTCCCTCAATAGTACGTCGCGATTTCCCAAATACTGTTTCATTACAACACGTTTTTCAGCAGAGGCAGTTTGATATACAGATATAGGCTCACGCATATGGGCATGCATGTGTGTGTATATATAGATACGCACGCACATATATATATGTACATAATGCGTGTTATTCAGTGAAAAGCGCGCAGCAGGTGGCTGGTTCATGGTCAAGGCCACTGCACCACACTTGCTGCTCCCAGCCCCACGTGCCAGGGCTGGGCTGCTCTGCGCAGCCACGATGGGCTATTCTGAGCGCCGAGATTCACTTTCATCTGCCTTTTGGGCTTCTCAGATTCACATTTTTGAGACTTTTTGTGAGACGCAAACACGTATCTTTTTTGCAGCCGGTCCCACCACGAGCGCACACAGCCCAGCTGGGCTTTTGCTGGAATCAGTCAGGTATTTGTCACCTAATCAAGTGACATGCTTTCATCTGAGGTTGCAGCTTCCCAGCTGGTATAAACTGATTTGTGTCTGCAGATCTGAAATAGGCAGAGGCCAGCCTCCCACCCTACCCAGGGCCATTTGGCCTCAGCTCCTCCTTCAGCAGCATCAGCTTTTAACATGGCTGCTAATATAAGGGGGGAAAAAGGTATCTATTGCAAAAATACTCACAGATACAAGTTATTTTGTGGCGTTTTTGTACACAAGCATTGGTAGCTGATGGCACTACAGCTCAGATGACAGGAGGGACAGAGGAAGCATCATCTCCTGTGGGGTGAGGTAAAGGCTTTAGTTCCAAGACAGAACATCTGAGTGCCCCATAATGGCTTGTCATTATGCTGCTGGACATCCGACTAGAGGATCTAATGGCCTCAATGATGGCTTGAAACTAAACCTTTCTCTAAATGATTTTTCTCCTCCCTAACGTGTACCTCCTCTCCATCACCACGGGGCACCACAAGAATGAATAGTCTGGCCCAAGGTCTTTTGCAGAACCTTGTTTCTCCTCCTGGGCCCTCTTCTTCACGCACTTGGACAGCCACCCAGTGTGTGAAAGAGTGAATGAGAACACCAATATGCTCATTAAATTGCATTTTGCTCCCATTCTGCAAAAGTTATGACTGGCAGCACATGCAAGTCAAGACAAACAGCCCTCTCTGACTTCCAGCAATACCACCTTCCTGTCCAAATCATCACTAAACTGATTTCCTATTGTAATTAAAGATGCTGCCAGCAAATATTAATGCAGACTTCAGAAGTTTTCAGGTATTTCAGAGGCTAGAGTTGGTTTGATGACTATACTCTGATTCAGTACATTTTTCTGCAGCCATTTAAAGCAAGACTTCACCCTTCTCAGTTTCCTTTCCAACCCTCAGCTTCCTTCACTATTCATTTCATAGAACAGAATCATAGAATCACTGAGGTTGGAAAAGACCTTTAAGATCGTCGAGTCCAACCGTAAACCCAACACTGCCAAGTCCACCACTAAACCATGTCCCTAAATGCCACATCTACACGTCTTTTCAGTACCTCCAGGGACGGTGACTCAACCGCTTCCCTGGGACGCCCGTTCCAGCGCTTGAGATGTTTCATAGGACACTCATGCGTTTCAGCTGGGTTCAGTGATGTCCCAGAGTTTGGGGCAGAAACCTGACCCTCAAATTCCTGAATTTGACGAGAAGGACTTAATTTATTCCCTGCGTTAAAAATACCTTTAACTGGAAACCCATCTTCCTCGTGTGCTAATGAGTCTACGCGCGACTCCTTCTTGGCTAAGACTCCTTCCAGTTTAACATTTTCTGCCAAACTAGCTCTCTCCTGACAGCTACTAATTGAGAACTGTTTTGTCTTAACTCGCATTTCTACTCAATTGACCTCATGGGCTTCTTTCTCAGTAATTCCACAGAAAATGTGCTCAGTGAGCAATTCCCAAGTTTGCCTTTTTAAAATTTTTTTTTTATTTTTAACTTCTCAGTGTTACAGACTCTAGTCTGGAACATGAAAATTATTCCTGGGCTTTTTTTGCTATGTCTATTATCCAGGGTGTCATCACCGCAAATACTTTGCCAGCTGAAATATCACTCATAATTGGTATCAAAGTACAGGAGGGAAAAAAGGGGGAAAGGAAAGAGATCTGTTTGCTCTCCCAGAGGTTCCCTGCAATAACACCAGCCTGGAACGGGTGTGCATGAAAAAAAAAAGTGAGAAATAACTCTTGTTCATAGCTTTCAATACACATAATTACAAATACATTACACAATACAGCATATTAATTACACCTTTAGCTCTAGCCTTGTCAAGACGCTGAGGTTACAATGCACAGATCTGAGTTCAAGTTCGGCACAGAGAGCTCCTGACGTGGCCGTCACCCAGCAGCAGCCCCAAATACAACACCCTTACCTAACAACATTTAGGAAGGGTCAAGCCTGGGGTACCTGTGGCAGGTTGCTCAGCCCTTCCCTGTCCCGAACACCTGAAAATCAGCTGAAAGAGCAACGCCTGAGCGACCCTGCATGCCTCATGGTGGTGTGTGACCTCGGGGCTGGGCTCCTTCGTCCTGTAAGGCAGAGCTTAGCCTGAACTGGAGCTGGACTCTAACAGTAAAAGGGGGGAAATAATCCCCAGTTCGCAGTAATGATGTGTGCCTGATGATTGTGAGGAGCTTCGAAAGACGGTGTGTGTCACAGATACCGCGGCTCTAATTCCTCTCAGGTCCAAATACCACCAACTTGCTGTTAACCAAACTGTTGCAGATGTTTTAATCCAGACGAGCACGAAGTGATATGCGTAGTCTCTACACCCGGCTTTAACGGTCTATCAGGCTTTGCCTAATTACAGTCTTTCTTATTAAACTACATAGTATCTGACTTACCAAAATTCAAAATTTTTTGGATAAAGAAACCCGGGTCAATTGTCTCGCTGCCCTCTCCCTGAGCACAGAACTGGGGCCTCAGCCTTACCACGGAGAAACCTTCAAGTCAGAGCGTGGCCTCAGGGGACAAGTATTTTAGTACCTAACTATTATAGTGCCACAGGGAGATTTTAACATATCTGGGGTTTTGTGACCTCAGTAGAGATCATATTCCGAATTTTGCATCTTGACATGATGGTTATGGAATTTATGGCATAAATGTTTGGAAGATGCTCAGCTGGGAGCTACAGAACATTACACAGCAGGATCAAGTGGAGGGAGTAACCAACCATTAATAGATGGATTACTAATATCCTAGACAAAAATTTCTCAATTCCTTTTAAAATGCACACGCAAACAGCGCCTACCATGGTTCGTCATCATGTCATGGCAAGTGAAGGCTTGTCAACTGTTTCTGAGCTGAAGCATGACACCATGGCTGTTGTGTGAAGCATCGCTTCTTCCTCAAGCCCCAAACCAACCAGGGTCTCCTGGGACGAGCCGGGAACCAGCTCAGGGAGGTTCCGCACCTGTGAAGACCAGTCTGTATCTTGCAGAAATTAGATGTCCTCCATTTAACAGAGTAATTTAATTAAACGGCTCCATTTTTTAATATTGCTATTTAAGTACAGTAACTAGAGTCTTCATTTTTATGGATGTTAGGAGAAATATAAGTTACAAGTTACATGCAAACCACAGAGGAAGTATTTTAATTTCCAACATGCAGCGTTTCTCCTAACCTGAAATAACGATTTTAGCTTGTTTGTGCTCCCAGAAGCCATGAAGTCTGCAGGGCTCTGAAACATTAATTTAGCAGGAGGTGTGAGGGAAGTAACACAGCATACCCTCTGTATCTGCTCTCTCTCTGAAATTAAGAGGCTTTCCTCTAGGAAAGGTGCTTTAATGATCTCTCAGTTTTTTATTGATGAACTTTAGGAATGTCTCTTTATGCTGTATTTCAGGTTTTTTAAATCAGACTGCTAAGAGATGTCAAGCGCTGTAAAATACATTCATATCCTCCAAAGCAGAGAGCGGTGCTGTGAGGTTCTCCGTCAAGTTCCTCCAATTAACAAGTGAGAGGGTGTTAGCCACGAGGGAAAGACTCAGCCCTGAAAGCACAGGCTAGTGTCTGCAGCTCGGGCTGGTCTCTCTCCGGCTCCCATACCACCCACCCAGCCCTGGCTGGCAATTCGCTGGGGCACAAGCCTGAAAGCAGCCCAGCTCATCCTTCCGCCTGCGCTGTCTGCGCGGGGCCGCGACGCCCTCAGCGCCCGCGTGTGCCGTCCATACGGCGGGTTTCTTCCCTCCCTTTCTTTTCTTTTTCAACACTGGTGCCACAGTTTGAAGAAGTTGCATTGGGAGGACAAAGGCAGCCTTTGCTCGTTGTCATTTAGTATCGGTAACCCCTCGTCCTGTCATCAGTGTAAGTATTGGGGGAAAAAGAAATGTAACAGCTATTGGATGCTGATTTGATCAGCAGAGTCTGGTGGCCCTCAGTCCTCCCCCTCCCAGGAGCCAGGACTGCTCCCAAATGTCCCACAGTGAACAAGTACAGGGAAAATACCTGTTCCTGTGCAATGAGGCCTCTTAGGGCCGCGCTTGCTCTTCCAGAGCCGAGATAAGGCACATCAATTGGCGGGCACACGCAGGACAGCCTGGTACCCCTCACCAACACTTGAAACAATAAATTCCAGAGTTTGATGAACGTCACAGCTACTGTTTGATCATCCCCCCCCCCAACCATTCAGGTCTTAATTACACTCCAGCAGTTAGTGACCACCACAGCAGCAATAACAAAGACGCAAAGAGCACATAAACATGGATCTACCTATAAAAAAAGGAACGCAAATTGTGTTGCTTTGTAATGATTCCAGGCAGAAGAAGTGGTGTGAAAAGAGCCCAGCCATGCTCGGTTGCACAGTCACCGTGCTGGCCTTTCACCTGGGGCAATTTCGGTTTAATTTTCACTTACAGCCCAGGCAGGACGCAATTCGGGTTCCTTCTAGTCCCCACTGGACTTTTTTTCCCCCTCTATATCACAAAGCACACATTCACATAGACATTAATACAGTTGAAATCCTCAGAAATGCCACATAAAAGAAAAGGTCAGGATAGTGTAACATCTGCATTAACAGGGTTTTATGAGGTGCAGAAGAACCATCCCAGAATTGCCCTGCACGGGCCTGTTCAGTGGTCTGGCAAAAGTACAAGGACTCCTGGCAGATGGCTTCTTTTTAATGTAGGATGGGAACAGCTTCAGAGCCCGTCACTGCAGTGCATCCAAATATTCACAGAAAAGAGTGTTCTAGCCGTGCCCAAGAGTTAATTTTCAAAGGGGCAGGACTCAGGCTGCAGTAAGGAAATGTGGTTTTCTATTCTCCGCTGTACAAGGCACAGGAAAGGACCAAAATCTGCATTTAATTTAACCCCCTAAATAAATAAATAAAAGCAACCCAGCATCTTTTGACCTCCCCTTTCCAAAGCTCTGCAGCGGCCAGAGGGAAGATATCACGGGAGCAGAGAGGAACCAGCTGCAGCTGCTACCAGCAAAGACAAAAGAACAGCGGGGAAGGCTTTGCTGCGCAGCAAGGCGGGGGCGCAGGGAAGCCCTGCTCCCAGGTGGCTGGGATGGAGGCGAGGTTTGCCCCGCTGAGGAGCAGGAGGTCGATGTAACACAGCGAGAACTGCTTGTGCTGGAGGCCAGCGCACGCTGAGTGCGACACCTCCTCTCTTGGTCTTGCAGCAACGGGGATTTTCTGCCAGTGGCATCCCGGCATCGTCCCTCTGCAAGCTTCTCCGAGTGCCCATCGCATCGGGAGCACGAGCGCTGGAGCTGGAACAGCGTGCTGGGGCCAGCCCCATCCTGCTTCCAGGGCTTCAGGGCGGCATCTCTCCACCATGCTGTGTTTTCTGGTTCACCCCCCCCAAGCACTTGCGGTTGGGCGCAGCAGCGCTGAGGTGCTGCTGACCTGCGCTTTCACCACCTCTGAAAGCAGCGCTGGTCCAGAACTGGTTATTGAAGGGCCAGGGGTCTGGGAGATGCTCCAGCAACAGTTTCCTGCCTCTAAGTAATAAAGGGCACCATCAGACTAGAACCACCATTATTAAGGGTGAAGAAAGACACAAAAACAGACCAGGCTGAAGCGTTTCACCTTCTCTTGCAGAAGAGCTCGGCAAGTGCAGGCCGGCGGCTGGGAGCAGCATCCTCGCCGTGCGTGCTGCTGCTGCTGCAGCTGCCGTCAGGGCTGCTGTCCCGAGAGGCTTCCCTTACCTACGCTGGTGATGTGCCCTTCCTGCTAACTCCCCCACATCAGGGCAATCCAAATTTCTCAAAGCAATTGGAGCCAAGGCTGGGGACGAGCTTTGCTTCCCCCCCCCAGCACTGCCAGTGTCACGGGGTGTGAAAGGCACGGGAGAGGAACGGGGCATCCACGGCTGGACCCCAGGAGGCTGAACGCGCATGGCAGCCCAGAAACCCGGCACAGAGATAATAACTGCCTCCCTGATGAAGCCCCGTGAAGGGTTTAATAGAATTACTGCATTAGATTGTGGCTCCTGGACTGTCAAATGCACCTCCATGACGTACCCAAGCGGCCTTTAATCATTTTGAGTTTGCCAGAGCGTGGGCTTCTACCACATCACTCAAACACATACAGAGGTATCTCGCCCGAAATGCTGAAATCTGGGGAGAAACAGGGAAAAAAAGCTTTATGCTGGTAAGGGCAGATTTCAAATCCGGATATCTCCTTTACCCAGAGGCTGGCTACAAAGTCCAGTCTCCTCAGAAATGCAGAAACAAATTACCTGCATTGCAAGCACCCATATTATTATATTTGTTTACCTTCTTCTCCAGCCTTGTGCGACTGTTATGCTTTGTTAGCGTAACACAAGTGTTGTGTAACACAGAACTGAAATTTAGGCAAGAACTACCTTCCCTGCCCTTTAATTTATACCAAACTCAGAGTAGATTTAATTAACGCAACAATTTTGAGCATAATTTAAAACCACAAGAAACTTTAATTTTAAAAATTGATTTTTATCTAGTTCTAGCTATTTTCCTGAAGACAGCCCGATGCTTGCTAACTGGTGCAGCGATGAGTAAATACTAATTTAACCTTCCTGTTAAATTTGGTACTTTTTTGCTACCTAAAGAAAACAAAATATTCTCTAAGTGTTGTCAAGCAATTATAGCCCAGATTCTCTTATTCAGAAGCTATATTTGAAGTTCTAATTCATTTATTTGATATGCTTTATTATTCTAGGAAATACAGAATGGCATATATTTATTATTTAATAATTTTTGTCAAGCTGTCCTTGAGTTGAAATTGGAATTCAGTTGAAATTATGCAAAACCAGCATTTTGATTTGCTTGTCATTTAAGTAAATCAAATCAAAATATGCTGGAAAGACAGAAATAATGAATTATCAAAGCATATTTTGCATATAAAACTGAATACCTTCTACAAGAGGAGCAGAAGGCCAGTACTGTTACCCACGAACAGTAGTCAGTAAGCTGGCTCTTTCAGGTTAATGTGTGATTTTTTGGATGTATTTACGTGCCCTGAGATGCACATGAAGTGCGTAACAGGAGTTTTTAAAGTACCTAAAAAAAAGTAATTAGCAAAGTACTATTGAAATGAGGAGTTAAGTTCCCAGCCTCCACAGGCATCTACTGGAATTTTCAAAGACTTTTAGGTAACAAAATGGCTTTGAAGGTCTGACTCCAAGACTTGGGAGGGAGCAGAGTCCATCCTTCCCGATGTGTTTTCAGTTGTAGATTGGAACAAACTTTCTTGATTTTGTAATTCCTATCCTTTCGCTCAGTTTTAGATTAAGAAATCCAAATAAAACAAACAAAAGAAAAACCCTCCCAAATATTCAGCTGAAAACAAAAGTGACAAAGGCAAAAGGTTTAGAGCATGGACTTTGAAAAAACTTATATTGGAAATAAAATCAGAGCTACCTCATTTACAGAGTCTAAAAGACCCACAGATTTAATAAATGTATGAAAGTGTGTATGCAATAAGCCTGCGCTGACTTCCAATGCTTAAGATAACTCTTATCACTTGAGAAATATTTTTAATGTCTTAAAACTCAAAGAGGTGCCATTCACAGATTCTTCCACAGGAGTTATTTGAAATAGTCAACGTAAAGTCTAACTTGCAGCAGACTTTCAAATTCCCAATTAAACAGGCATCCCCCCCCAGTACTAATTTTTTCTTCTAAAATTTTGTTTTCAGTCTCATTTAAAACCCCGAAGCATCCAGAAATGTTTATGGAAAGTTTTTCACATGTCTAAGACAGCTGCAAGACTTCCAGCTTCACACATAATTCAGCGCTTCCTGCAGCAGCTCGGA
Source organism: Phalacrocorax carbo (assembly GCF_963921805.1). Taxonomy (NCBI): domain Eukaryota; kingdom Metazoa; phylum Chordata; class Aves; order Suliformes; family Phalacrocoracidae; genus Phalacrocorax; species Phalacrocorax carbo. The sequence continues at coordinate 6,822,841 of NC_087534.1, read as the reverse complement.
CCAGCATGCCTCGGATTTCTTGGCGGCTTTTCTCACCGATTGCTTTAACAAGGCTCGGAGGTATGAGACGCTGATAAGGGGGCGTCTAGGAAATATTAACAGCAGGGTGGGACTCGGAGAGGCAGCTCCTCGCCTCCCCTCCTCCCTTGGAGCGCTCCGTGCTGGGCAGCTCAGGTATTTCAGCATCTCGGGGCTGGGGGCAGCTGGTGGATGGTAATTGCAGCCGAGCCGCGAACGCGGAACATCCCGGCGCGGAGTGGCCGAGCCAAGACAAACCCCAGCCACAGGCGGAGGGGAATATGCAACGACGAAATAATTCCCCAGCCTGGGGTTTCACCTACGCCTCCCATCCCACGGGCAAGCAGCCCTCGCCCAAACTCCTACGCCAGCGGAGAGGCGATGCCCCTGCCCCAGCACGGCAGATCTCCCCCTGGCACGGCATCCACGGGAGCCCCTTCCCTGCAAATGGAGCGGGCGCGGGAAGAATGACTGGCTTGTGCTCTGGCTTGTAGCCAGACTTGCCACTTTTTCCCTAACAAGACAGACAGTTGACTGTAAATTGGCATAAAAATATGCATATTTGCATAAATCCTGGGGCAGGCCATGCATAGCTCATGCCTTCCCTTTTTAAAACGCAGCGCCTCCTCTTATGCAAAGATGAGTACGTGCATGCAATGAATAAATAAAAGATAACCTCGTGACATATTCCGATAGGAGCCTCAACTTTCTTTAATAGCAGTAAGATGAACAAAGAGGGAGGAAGGAGGAGGGCCCCTTAGTGCTATTTTCAACCATGATTAACGAAGATCAAAAGGAACATCAGAAAGTCAGACCCCTCCAAAGAGCGCGGTGCCGCGAGCCCAGCCAGAGCTGAAACTGGTGGGATGGGGTTGCACGCTTGGGTTCCCAGTGCTCTGCTGGGAACACCCTGCAGGCTCCAGGAACTCACGCAGCAGACTTAAAATTCGGTAAGGACAAAACAAAAATCCAGTAACAGATGTCTAAAGAGAGAGAGGGGAAGGGATCTGTTTGGACTTGTGAGAGTAAAGAAAATGAAGTATGCAAATCACTTCTCAATTTCATACAAAAACACCCCTTTCAAGGTTTGAGCCGGGGAATAGAGAAAAACAAGAGTTCGCTTCAATTTGCTCAGAAACCTGGAGGAAAGGACAGCATGAGGCTTGGCTCGTGCCGCCCGGCACATGGTGCGTCTGCACGGGAGCGCTGCCCGACGCACGCCCCGCTCTTCACAGCGCAGGCAGGGCTTCCTCCTGAGGTCGGTACGTCCAAGACATCCCGTGCAGAGGCTGAACCAAGTCAGGGTCAAGAAACAACCTTTCAGCTCCTGGCATGGCTGTCACTATTGCTCCAGAAAAGACAACGAAGCTTTTTCCGCCGCCTGTTGCAAGAGCAACCCGACGCGTGGCACGCGCTTGCTAAGGGCTGGGCACCTTCGCCAGGTTCCCCAACCCCAGCCTCTGCCATCGCACGGAGTTTTCCTCCAGGAACGCCCCTGGATAAGCAAGCGATGCCAGAGGATGCGCTTATTGATGAAACTCCCCTCAGCACGGCGCGGTGGAAGGAGCTCCCGCGGGACGGGGGTCAGCAGCAGTGTGCCCGACCACCACCTGCAGCCAAGGGCCCCTCTCCCCCCTGCCCTGTTTATCCAGTCCCCGCTATGCCCAGCCTGAACCTCGTGCTTACGGATCCTGATTGTCAACCTTAAAATGCTACTTTCTGAAGTAAAAGCAAATTAACTGGCATATCAAGAGTTCTCTCTTTCTACTTAGAAAAACCTTGAACCCGGCAGAAAAGTGCCAGCTCCCCTCCATGTTACCACCGCCCCACACCCCCCCCAAGGGAGGCTCTCCTAAAGATCCAGCTGAAGCCCTCCTCTGCCGGTGTATCCTAGGGGCACCAAAACTCACTGTATCATTGCTAGATGTGGCACAAAGACATAAACGACAGAAGAGACTCGATGCTGGAATTAATACAAAGCTGCTGACCAAACTTCAGCCTCGCCTTTGCCTCCTCCCTGGGCACGGACTCGGAGCTTTTGATTCCGCACCACGTTGCGCGTCGAAGCGCGCCGCCGAAACCAGAAATTCCCCCGCCGTTTCCTGGCGATGCCACTCCGGGGCATGCAGAGGGACGCGACGTGGAGGCTGAAGGGTTAAACGAATTCTCCCATTCAAGCACCATCTGATGTGTGCACATTCAAAGTGCTAATTATGTCTGACAAAGACAATGCACAAAGCCCTGCATGATACTGTAGATGATTTCAATGATGCCTGTATAGCTTGTTAGGATCATTTTTTTTGTGGGTTAAAATAGAGGATGAATATTTAAAACCTGCACGGGTATTTGTACGCAGTGTCCCTAAGCCCAGGGAAATCGGAAAGAAGACCAATTATCAGAAAGATATTGCACGTTCTGTACTATAAGTCCGTTATGTTGCTCAAAGGTCTTTCAAGTACTATTGGAGGAAGCCACAGGGAAATTTAACCAACCATGACGCGGGGACGCCTCCGTTCGAAACTGAGATGGACATAGCTAAAGCAAAAAAAAACCGGAGAGACATTTTCAAAAGCAGTTTTGAAGAGCGAGGCATCAGAGGCAAGGTCTGCAGAGCCGAGCAGCAAGGTTTCCCTCAGCAACCGTGTCACCCTCGCCTAAAACAGAGAGGCGGTACACAGCTGGGGCGCAACTCTCACTTCCTCCACTCTTTTCCAGATGAACAAGGAAAACATAAGGCCACACGCGGGAAAAGACGCGACGCCGGCGTTCAGCATGCCAAAGTAAGGAGAAGCTGCCGAGGTTAACGTGAGGACAGCTGGGACCTGAGCCACGAGCCTTGTCCCTCCTGTGCAGGCGGTTGAGCATAAACCGAGCAAGTCGGCAGCGCTTGCACTGGGGAGAAAGGAGACAGGTGCCGAAAAAGGAGGCAGTTGCTAGCAGTATATATATGCACATGTATATATGCAGATATACACGCATAATGGCAGCAACAGAGAGCCAGGTCCAAGCAAGCGCTACATTAGCACTGTTTTAATTATAGAAATTTTGCCTTTTCTTGATTTTTTTTCTTTTGGACTGTGTTTGCATTTTTATGTTTATGGAGGAGAGATACCCAGGAGGCAAATCTCAAAGTACCTGCGTTTCTTCTCTTCATTATTACTTGGCATTGCGGAACCCGGGAGCCCAAGGCACCGTCGTGCCCCAACACGCGGGTGTGCCTTGCTGCGTCTGAGTAAGTCCCTCCAACAGCGGTGAAAGGCAGAATTAAAATGTGGGTTTATAATTCTGGTGGCTTTTTTGAACTGCTATATATTGCAGTGCTATTTATTAGCAAGGTTTCCTGTGGAAACAAGGTTTATACAATCGCGCTTCTGCACATTGAAATTGCAGCTTAATTCAAAGTATGGGTATAAACCTCAGGGAACTATGTCTCTACAAAGGGGAAGGGCAAAAACTGGTGAAAAGCAGCGTTAAGTGGTAGATGTAGGTGGACAAATGCAGCCCCAACACATGGAGAAAGCAGCAAGATGGCCTGGTTGCCATCAACAGGCCCACCAGCGTGAAGCCGCCGCACAGAGGGTGGTCCATCAGGCTGCAGGTCGTGCCCAGCACACAGCCCCGCGTAGGGGACCCGCGGGGGGGTTACTGCAACGGGAGCACCGCGCGTGCTTCAGAGACCAAAGGTCTCAAACCCCTAGCAAAGCATACCTCATCCGGGCTGTCCGTGCTATTATTTTCTCGCCCTAGAAAAGCAACGTTGCTAAAACCAGAACAAGTCTCACACGGCAAAGGCACGAGAGGGAAATCAGCAACGCTGCTGCAAGTCAGAGACCCAGCTTCTGCCATGAGCGTGCCGCAACCACGGCGCAGCTCAGCTCCTAGATGAGGATAGAGGAGGTTTTGAAGAAATAAAGCAAAGGGGAACTTATCCAACCCTACGTTTCAGCACACAAGTACTTTGGTCCTTAGAAAAGCAGTTGCTAAAGGACAACATTAATGCAGTCACCACTTGCAGTAAGTTTCTCTGCCAGTACTCGATGCCGCGCCTGCCGCGAGCCCCGCATTGCAAGCTCGTGGTGTTAGGGGTGTTACGCAGTTGTTATGCATTAGGAGGGAGCTTGTGCAAGCGTCGAATCACCACATGGTGATCCTGAAAAAACTTCCTAGCTGTAGTGCCGAGCCACAGCAGGGACCCAGGGCTCACCTCCACCCGTCTGCCGGCGTAAGGCGTTATTTTGTCTTCACTGCAGGACGGATTTGGGGATGAGGGAAGGATGGGCAAGGAAACGGTACGAACAGCCAAAGCTTATTCAAACTCTTCCTAGAGTCACAAATATAAAAAAGAATCACTTCTGTCACTTTGACAATAATTACTTTACGCTCTCTGGATGCCCAAGGCTTTTTCTGTGCGTCCTGTAGTATTGGTGTAAATGTTATAGCTGGACTTTGCAGGGCACAGAAGTCACCCAACACTTAGCTGTCTATTCTGAACATACATCCTAGCTTTTTAATTGTCAAAATGCACCACGCCTTGCCTTCTACAGGTGGTGCTTTCTTTTTAAATCCAAGAGAATATTTCATTTTAGCTTTACAGTCTCACTGTTTTTCCCTACGCTGGCGTCTACCTCATGGTGTGCTTTACAAGATTACCAGGTTTGCAAAGTCAAGGTCTCCAAAGCTTGGAAATATGAAAACCAGCTTCTTCTGCCTAAACGTAAATAAACCTTGTTGTACATACGAATTTTGCTGCAACCTTTCTGAGACGATTCTTTCTTTCACGGGCTCTCTGCCTCCCTCCGGGCACCGAGGAGACGCTGCGCAGTCAGCGAGCAGAGATTCAACAGCCCATTCTGTGTTCGCTGTTCAGTGTGTGGCCTTGTGCCTTATTTACTATAATTATTTCAACATCTGTTCTGAAGACAGAAATTTGTTTATTTCCTCAGAGGCTTTTCTGTGGCACTCATTGCTACAGTGTTTCAATGCTTTATAAAATATTAATGGATTTCTGTTCTTTTCCTTCTGTTATCAGCTCCATTTTCCAGACGGGAAATTCTGGCCCACATATTAAATTGTGAATTTGTTCACCAATCTGGGAGGAAGCTGCGGATCTCCCACACACGTGCAAACCCACTGCAGCGTGTTTGCACAACAAGCTCGGGCCAAGGGCCACGCGCAGGGCTGGGGGTACAGCCCGAACCAGCCGGGAGGAAGCAGAAGACCCGTCCAACATCGAGATGCGATGCATTCAGAACCACACTGAAACTCTGGGATTAGGCTTGAGCTTTCCAAATAAAAGCAATACAGCAATAAGAAGGACACTTCTTTTCCTTCTTTGCTGTCCACTTGTTGCATTAGATGCCTGATGCCTTCCTGCTTCTCCAACAGGAGTTACAGGAACAGTAATATTCCTAATGCCCAGCCACCAATTCCCGTCATTTCAAGCCCTGCCATGAGGGTCAGATCACAGACTCACAGACTGGCGGGGGTCAGAAGGGACCCCTGGAGCTCACCCCGTCCCACCCCTGCGTGAGCAGGCACCCCCAGAGCAGGGGCACAGGGCCGCGGCCAGGCGGGGGGTGAATGTCTCCAGGGAAGGGACCCCACAGCCTCTCTGGGCAGCCTGTGCCCCTGCTCTGGCACCCGCACAGGGAAGGGGTTTGTCCTCATGTTCAGGGGGAGCTTCCCGTGTTCCAGCTTGTGCCCGTGGCCCCTTGGCCTGGCGTTGGGCACCACTGGAAATATCATACTCAGCATATCCTTATCCTTTGCAGTAACATCTTCCAATTTGAAGGTCGATGGCATGTACAAAAAGCCTTTGTTGTAGATTAAGTATTCTCCATCTTTCTTCACAATTCCTTTTTCCCAGCCTTCTGACCATTCCTGTTCTTTCTCTCCAAGCGCTCTCTCCACCTGGTCCTCTTTATTTAAATTGTGGGGTACCAGAACCAGCCCCCGAAGGTGAGCAGAGCAAGCTGACTTCGTGCATCACACCCCGCCGCGCTGCACCACGCACTCCGCAGCAGCCCGATGCTGGTGCCCCGCAGTTTACAGCCCACCCCGGCTCCTGGGGTGCTGCAGAACCCGGCCAGCCGCGCAGCAACCCTGCGTGTGCGCAGCTGATCCTTCCTGACTATAGTTAGAAGTTTCTTTGTGCCCTTATTGGGTTACATTCGGATTCGTCCACTTTGTCGTCGTCAATTTGATTTCTGATCCTGCCTTTTAGCCTCGCAGCCCATCTCAGCTTTGTGCCATCTGCAAATCTAGTGTGTTCTCATTAATTACAATAATTGATGTCACCAGGGCCAGGACAGGCCCTCACAGAGCCCCACTCCATACACCCTTCCATTTTGATTGGAAATTGTAATTAGTCTGCAGATATGGCTGTCTAACCCGCTTTGTGCCCGTTCTGTAACTGCTTCATCAAGACACAGAAGACACTAAGTCAGGAAAGCTCTAACATTCCCACAGGCATCTGCAGCTAAATCAAGCATAAATAAAACCCCTAAACACATCCTATCTACCAATTTTCCCCTGCTGCACAACCTGCTACACAGCAAATCTCCGCCTTGATACCTCAGAAATAGCCACTGCCAGGAGAGATTGCCTGGGCTTCTGGTTTTTGTAGCTAAGTACACCAAGAAGTTCATCAGCCCAAGGTAACTGAAAACCAAAACCCCACATTTATCTAATACGTTCTAGACTGTTCGTTCTCTATTCAAGCCAGAGACCCTCTCCTGGCGGTGCTGTTTATTAATAATGATAGACACTGGACTGCAGCTGATCTTTTCAAGTGGCAGATGCAGAAAAAAAAAAAAAAAAGACATTTACTGCTGAATAATGCTTTCTTTGGTTTCTCTATTAAATACAGCCTAGCCAACTAACTAGTCATTACCTTTCACAAGCCTGCGCTCCTACCCTCCTCCTGCAGTATCCCCGCGGTAGGTCCGTGTTCCCCATCTGAAGCGTGGCTGCGGCCATCTCAAAGTAGATCATCAAATCACTGGTGAGAGGAACGCTGCGACCGACCTCAGGAGAAAACACCGCTCTGCTCTAGAAAATATATCAGGTAGGTTTCTATGTGCCAGTGCGCCTGCATCGAACTTTGCTTTATTCTTTGCCTCAGCAGGGTTTGGACCTACAGCTTGAAGTGACCTCGATTTACATGCTATATAACTGCTAATCTCGTGCCATGCCATGCCGAGGCTGTCCAACCGAGGGACATAATAACTTAGAATTACACCAGGCGCTCAGCTTCACCACAAATGAGCCAGCTCAGCCGCATTTCCTAGCCCATTCCTGACCTCCCATCGTATTTAGCTGTACTGGAGAGCCAGGCCTGGCCTGTCACCTCTAGCACTACCCACAAAAGGCTGAGCAGAAAGCTGAGATGCGGCCGTATGTTGAAAAGACACTTGATGAAAAGCAGAACTATGATTATTAATTATTTTTTTTTAAAGCCTTGCCACACTGGGCAGGATAACCTCTCCGTCTGCAAGGAAAAGGTTCGGTTGTTCTTCCTTCCAGCCTTGAAAGCTCAAAGCGAGGCAAATATAAACTGGCTAAAGAGCATCAACAGCACGAAATTCTGCAGCTGGTGTGGGTAACAATGCTAGTGATGATTCAGGAGTCGAGGCAGATCCAGCTCTCCGCATCAAGCGTTAGCTCTTTAGGAGAAGAGAGGAAAAAAGAAAGTTAAACTGTGTTTTAAGCAGTGAAATCAGCAGGCTCTAGTTGTCAGCATTTTTGTTTGTTTTTAGCGCAAATTTAGTAGTTGTGAATATCTCAAGAAGTTGCTGGCATCTGGGAATTTCAGGCTAAGACGGAGCCGACGCGGCTGTTTTCGCTTCCTGCCGTGGCACCATCCGCAGCGTGGCTGCGAGCCCCGTTAACGTTAATCTCGGCTTCCAGCAGGGCCTGTGGCTGCTCCTGCTCCCCGGCCCCCACCCAGGAGCAAAGGCACACGCAGGATCGTCCGCTCAGGGCTTCCCTAGCACAGCGCCCGCCCGTTCCGATGAGCTCCATAAAGCTCGCCGGAGCACAAGCTGGGAGATAAAAGGCCTTCGGCTGATGGGATGCTCCGTGGGTCTGGAGAAGGGCCAAGACCAAGGAGAGGAGGTGGAGGTGGGAATGATGCTCTGGGACTACCAAGCCCAAGCAGGCAGGAAACACAAAACTTCAAAAAGCATTTGGTTCTTTCTCCTCACAGCTTCGGAGCGCTGAGGGGTAACCTGAGCCGGGTCAGTAAGCTCTTGCCCTCAAGGTTATGGAAAAAAGCGAGTTCTGCTCCTCTGGAAGCTGATATTCCCCACAGTCACACGCCTGCAGGAGCTGAGAATTTCAGAAAAAAAGTCGCACAAGTCACAAACCACGCGGCGAGAGTTGATGCCTTCCATCCCTTGAAGAAGGGCAGGAGCGAGCGGCGGGAGGGACACGGCCACAGCGAGGAGAGGCCGAAGCCCGGCGGGGCAGCCCGGGCTACAAAGAGGGTGGCCCCTCAGCAGGGCTGCGCTGTGCCGCGAGCTGCAGCGCAGCCGCAGCCCCGCCGGAGGAGACCCCAGCCCGTAAACGCTGTTCAAAGCGTTTCATAGACTTGGCGCACCAGGGCCCGTACAGCCGTAAAAGCAGAGGGATTACACACCTTCCAGGTCTGGACCAGCTGGTCCCGCTCCACGCTCCCCTCCTCTCCCAGCCCCAGCCTCCACACAGGCAAAACCAGTTCAGGTCTTTCTGCTACCCTAATATAGGCATGCCCCTGCAGCAGTAATGAGAAACACACTTTCCTTGTGAGTCAGAAGGAGATTTAAAGAGTTTTTTTTTTTTCATTGTGCACAGATTTTTTAGGGTCAAGTCATTCCCTTGGTTAGCAGGTGGAGGAATGCATTAAATCATTCAATGTAAGCTAAGCTGTCAGCATTGATCTAACAGGCACGAAAATGTGAAATGCAGTTTTTACCCATTTTAAATGTATCATCTTTCGTATAAACAAAAAGTGTTCCAAATCCTCTGGCACCGGAGCATACGGAGTAAAAACGAATTATGGCACGGCACACTGCAAAGTTAAAAAGGCAATTTTCTTAACATCCAATTTTCAGCACTCTGCCACTATGTTTAAATGCAGAGGGGTATATTGCTGTGAACCGAAGCCCAACAGTGCCTACGTATTAGTCAAAGGAAAGACTTAAAATGCACAAAATAAATAATAATGATTGCCAAACTCTTCAGGTTTAGCAGTTTGCTAAACAGATGCACCAGGTAATTCAATTTAGTGGCTACAAAGAGTATAATAGCTTAATGCAGTTTCATATTTAGCACAGTGGGTTAACCATAAAAATACAATTTATACTAATGGATATTCTAATCAGAGCAGCTTCCAAAGGGGAGCTGACAATTTAGCCACTTCACTTTCTTACCAGTGCTATTTATTAATGGTGCTGGATTGCAGCTCAAGCAGCAGGAAGACTGTTCTCTTGATTCAAACAGCAAGTAATAGTGCTACGAGAGAACCGCTCAGGATTTTCTCAATACGTTCACTGCTTCTACAAAGCTGCCAAGAAGCCTCCCTTTAAGGAGTATGGTATCTTTCTGACTAGGAGACTTGAAGGGGCTTTCCTGGGCTATGAGGTCTAGCACTTTGCTCTCATGGGTAACTAAAACTTCAGCCATAGGTTTCTCCTTTCCCTCGCGCCTCTCAGAGGATCACTCTAAAACCTCACTGATGATGGTTTTAAAAGAAAGAAACAAACAACAAAGTCTAATTTCCTACACAAAGTTTATTTTTGACCTGTTAAAATTAGACCTGGCTGTAACTGAACGCATTTTTACCTGAAAACACACAGAGCTGGCATGCCACCACATCATATCCCTTTCCGACCGCCACCAAACTCCCAGAGAAGATGTGAACAGAAGAGGGACAGGTAGCAACACCTGCCTGGCAGCTAATGAGACCTGTTGGTATCTAACTGGGTGCTGGAGCCTTCCGTGAACGGGTGCTTTTCCAGGCTTCCAGCGTAGGATGGTTTGGGGCAGCTGAAGGCGCAGGAGAAAATACGTGGCAATAGTCACTGCTTGCCAGAATCACAAGAAAAACTGAAAATCTTCACTCGTGACCTGGGGCGGCCACTGATTAACATCACCCAGGAGCAAGCAGTTCACAAGTAACCGAGTGCCACATTCATCAGAAACAGGCAAATCCTGCTGGTTATGCTGAGAACCAGGTTTTCTTACACTGCGTTACCTCCGTTGCTCGGTCTCCACGTGACTAACTCCCATAATGTCAGTGAAAGCTTTGGAAAACCACGTCTTGTGCCTTTCTCAAAGCCCTGTCCTTTTGGAATAACCTGTAAAAGACTATTTTGTTGTTGTTGTTGTTTTTTTTAACTAAGAAAAGTCTCATCCTTTATTAGTTTTCAAAGCCCCCATCGCCACGGGACAGGAATGTGCGCCACTGTCTGGGTTATGCAGTGGGACAAGATGTAGGAAAAATCTGCTCATGGTGACCTCCAAAACCTGAAAAGCCCAAAAATAATGTAAAAAGACTTTTTTTTTTTTAATTTAAGATTGCTGTTTTTTCTCTAAGCCAGGCTGGTGGTCTGCAGGCTTAGTTAATATCCAATGTTTTGGCTTCTGCAGCCAACAGAAGGACTAGGACAAGGGCACGTGGCTTTGGTGCGGGAGGTGCCAGGCCCAAGAGGAGCGGTACATCCCCACCGCCCAGGAGCACGAAACAGGGTCACAGCACGAGAGTCTCGTGGGACAGTGTCAGGGAGGGTTTGGAAGGAACCGGGATGACCCTGTGCACCTCCGAGCCTTTTCCCAATACACCACCTTCCAGCACCAGAATTAACTTCTGACCCCCAATATTTTTAGATGAAACATCTCTATATAGCCAGTTCCTAGAATTCAAGGACAATGAACCAGACCATAGAAATCGCTACATTACCATTAAAATCTTAAGGTCTTATTTACTTTTTTTTTTTTTCCAGAAAAATCCATTTAACCTTCTCTTTATCTGCCACTCTAATTAATCAACTTACTACCTGCAGCAGGCCTGTGTTCCCCCTCAGAAAGACAAGAGCAAGGCTTTTCAGGTACGGGGCGCCCCTGGAAACTGCTCAAGGAGGCTGAAAATAATGAGGTGTCGATGCTGGACGTCAAGGTTAACATACTCTATGCATGTAGTACTTCATTCAGAAATCAATCAGGAAAGTGTTACTGCCTTGTAAGAGAGATTTATTAGCTTCTTGTAGCAGTGCTGACCTGGGGTGGTAACACAGTACCTTGGAGAAGAGGAGAGGGAGAAGCTCACACACAAGATCTACAAGAGAGCAGGAACTTTAAATTCCCAAATTAGCAGATGTTTGATTTTGAAGCACTATTAAAACCTTAGGCTGCATGTGTATTTAATGAATAAGTACCATTATGTTTTTAAAGAAGGAAGAATATCAGGTGATTGTAGGGATAATATTTGGTCATTTGATCGCATTAGCAACAGTATCAGGGGTTCCTCACTGAGGGGTAACTTGTAAGGCCTAAATAATATTAACTGAGACTCAAGGTATCACCTCTTAGAGCTGCTCAGTGCCCATCCCAGCCTCTCAGAGCCTGGCAGTCAGGGCACACAGAGATTCCTCCTTATATTGACCATGTCTTAAACTGGTAATGAAAGTTATCTATAACATATTTAAAAACCAAAAACAAAAAAAAAAAAAAACCCCAAAACCAAAACCTAAAACCAACTAAGGTTTATATACTGGTGATAAAAGTAACCTTAAAGTAATCTTTGCATTGCACGTCTGTGATTTTTTTTGTGGTAGCAGCGTTTTTGTGTAATGGCAGAAAATGTTTCCTAAGGGAGCAACAAGTAGACGCTCGATGAGTGGGTGAGGTCGATCGCCTGCGCAGCTCTCCCTCCCTTACGGCTTTCACTGTGACTGACCGATTCAGACAGAGTTGAGCAGAAGGTAAAGGGAGTTGCGTTCCTCCTCCGGGGGGGAGACCTTGTTCGGGAGAGGGCTGAGCTCACATCCCGTCGGGCACTGGGGAGTCATGTGGGAGGTGGCTCTTAGAGACCTCCAGGAGCTGGACTCCACGAAACATCAGGCAGATTTGAAATATACTCCTTGAAATTGCAGAAGACACACCTCCCTGCCCTGGCAGCTTGCTATCGACAGAACTGAACCTGAACCGAACCTGTTCAGCCTGTCCTTCCATAGAGGAGATATTTTGCTCTATGGTTCAGGAAGATCAGTCTGAAGATTAAGCCTTTATTATGCCGTGGCCATTCAATAAGTAAACGAAGCCCAAAGGATGCGTCCAAAATGGTTTGCCGTTTAATTCGCACGAACAAAGACCCTTTGGTTAAAGATTCTCACCAAAATCCTCACCTGGTTTGCGCAAGCTGTGTGCGGTAGTTTCTAAAATGCCCCTTCCTAATCACGTGCTGGCAAGGTGGAAGAAATTACAAGCGGTGTTCTAAGCAGCTGGGAAGCGTAGCAGTTGTTTTAGATTTTCTATGAGTTATTCAGAGATTATGACATCCATTAATAAAATACGCCACCTGTGACTTATAAAATTAACTCATGTTTTTTCCCTGGGAGTTTCCAATAACACTTCATATCCTTTTTCAATATGCGTACTATGCTTTCATATGATTTTGCCCTAAGTTTCTGTACATAACTACACTTAAATAAAATGACTTTACACATTGCATTAGGAACAAAAAAGAAGAGAGGAATCCTTGAGGACTTTAGTGGAAGTCTGCCTGACTGTGAGAAGGTAAATCCAAGCATCTGTTATCACTTCCTCAATTGTTCAAAAGCATTTTAGAAAGAAGAAGTCAATAAATGAACGTGATAAGCCCGTACCTGTGAGCATTTCTATAACATACGTAGCCGGTGACAGGGAAAGCTTCTTCCCGCGCCTCCTACAAGCACATCTCTATCCTGTCCTTCAACGCTGGCGGGTGGAGGAAAGGGCTGGGGGAATGAGGATGCTGTTCATGAAATGATCATTCAGCACAAGTTTGTTCTCACAGACAGCAAGAACCACCCAGGATTTTTTTTTTTTTTCTAATAGGGAACATCAGAGACCCTAAGGAAATACAGCCGCATTCGACATGTGCCAAATCCGCTGTCAGCTGATGGCTCCTCAGTCATTTCACAACAGAAACGCCCTGAGAGAAGAAAAGGTGATAGAGAAAAGCTGAAAGACACCTCTCCCCTGGGGACGGCCCTACAGGCACCGTGGCACACACGCATCACTTGGGGCAGTGTCACGTAGGTCACGCTTTGGACGCAGGGAGCTGCCAGCACGTCGGGGGGAAACTCACGTCGCCAGCCTTCAGCTGAGACCTGAGCAAGGGCGCAGGTCCAGCCGCCGCAGCTGGCGGCAGATCGGGGCTGAGGGGGAGACATAACCCCCTTGCAGGTGCAGTTATTTTAAAAAAAAAGAAAAGATAAATAAGATAAATGCACATTAAGGTGCCCGCTCTGTTACAGCTGCCGTGCTGACGGGCGGGTAAGGCAGAGCAGGCTGCTTCCCTCAGCTGTATGATGCTGAGTGACCTCGTAGCCTGGCCCTGGGAAACCTCCCCATTAAACCAACGAGCACCTTCAAGTGGTTGTAACAGTACAGGCTACAGGCTCTTTATATAGGGGGAGTTCTTAATACCCACGAATAATTTGGGTGTCGCTGCCTCTGTGCCCCTCGCACCTTCATTTTCCCGTGCAGGAGTCTGAACCTAAATCGGAATAATCTGTTCCCCCAGCCCCGCGGCCGGGGTGCGTTCCCATCTCCCCTGGGACAGCATAAAATTCAGGCCAGCAAAAAAAAAATAACCACCACTCTGACCCTCCCAACATTTGCATTTGCAAACCTTTCTGGAAAAAGAGCAAGGTCCATCTTTGTTTTCAGCAGCTTTTCCTGACACTGGACCCGCTTTTACATCGTCAGGCTCCGACGCCCGCGGTGCTGATCCCTCCCCTCTTTCAGAGCCCAGAGAGCACTAGAGTAAAAAGCACAGACCCCTGCCTCAGCGGCTGCCCTGACACCTGATGCCCGCACAGCCCAACCACACAGTTTTGGACACTGCAGCCTGCAAGTCGGCACGTATTTATAGACAGAGGGAGGCTTATTTGGTGTATCATGAAGTTTCTTCCATAGCCAGGGACGCTGCAAGGGGTTGTCAGCGGCAGTGAAAGTCCTTTTGGTACTTGACTCCCCAGTCTGACTTTATTGCTATTTATAGACCGTTCAGCGCTTTAGCTACTGGTTTTATTCTCTTTTGCCCCTTACGTTTTTTCCCCCTCCTTATTCTAAGAAGGTTTTGGTTTTCCTGGCACCCTTTTTATCACACACACCCCCACCCCCCACCTTCTACCCCTTCATTCAAGTAAATTTATTTAAAACCAAAACACCACATAACTATAAGAGTTCCTGCTTGACATAATGAAGTTATTCAAGATGTTTACTCAACAAAAAATAGATAGTGAGCTCACGGTGCTGTTGTAGGTCACAGCTAACTGCCAAGTTTACTGCACGTAGCCACAAGGCAAAACCTCTTTGTGCTCCTGTCCTGTCGCTCAGGGACCCGCGGCGTAGACACGGGTCTGTAAGAGGGGCAGGATCTGTGCTGAGCCGATGCCACAAAAGCCAGATAAATTCCTGTACATCGGTCGCTGCCAGTTCCCCCGCTGCAGCACAGTCTGAAAGCGAGGTGTCAGGTAGAGGTTGAGCCTTTCCTCTTAATAAGAGATCTCACGTAATTAAGTCTCCATAAAACGTAGCCTGAAGTGGCAGTGTGACAAGGGGAGCTTTGCACCGCGCACCTCTCTGCAGGGCAGCTCGCTCCTGCTGGTTTCCTCTGTCGGAGGAAGGACCTTTTTTTTTAATTTTCCCTCTTACAAAGCCTAGCAAAAAAAAAAGAAAAAAAAGTGCTAAGAAGTTAAATAGGGACACCACCAGCCTACCAGCGGCTTCACTATTTCTTGCAACATGTCATTTTCTTGTCTGATTTGTCAGAGAGTTTCCTCTTAAATGCAGAAACATAAAATTTAACAGTCTGGCTTCTATCTGCCTTCCCAGGCTCCCAGCAGCCTCTGACCGAGAAGCGTCCACCGACAGCGAGCTGCCGCAGCACCCGCCAGCCCTCGGTGGGCATCACTCCCCTTTCCTCCACAGAAACGCCTTAAAACGTTGGGAACCATCAGCCCCATCCTTACAAAGGTGGTGGAAGTGAAAGATCAAACGACACATCCTGAAGGTCTCCCCAAAGGTTAGCAGGAGGCAGAGCGGGGCTCAGGGATTCCCCCAAAACGCACTTTAAAATGGACACCAAAAATTAAATAACTTTTATGTCTATGCTAATAGAAAGCCAACAGCACCGTTAGCAGAGCACGGTCTAACACAAGGCTAAAGCTGGATGGCCTGTATTGAAAAGTTCAGCTAAGGGAATGGATGCCAAGAGTTCTACCGTGCTTCGGTTTTCTCGTCTAAGCAACCATCACAAAAGTTTAATGGGCTACTTTTAGAACAGGGCAGAAGTATCCTGAGGAGTTGGAGCCAGGGAAGGCTCTGTTATCAAGAAGGACAGCAGCCATGCATCAGGAGGTGGGTATTTAAATCACAAATCCTTTGGGACAGGGATTATCCAGTATAAGTCAACATACACTACCGGCTTTTTCCCAATGGCACGGTCGGACGCAAGGGAGTTTGCAAACAGATTAACATGTGCGTTTGATTGATGCTGTTGCCATGGCTATTAGCAATACGGTGGTCTCGGACCCCAAATTTTGCCCAATGTTCAAGGGAGGTTTTGTGATTTTTCTATAAATATGCATTTTTCACACACAAACACCGCCCTCTGCTGCATGCAGAGATTGATGCTGGTAAGCAGATTTATGAGCGTTGCCCCTGGCAACACAGTTGTTGAAGGTGATAAAAATTCTTGTGCCTCTTTGCTTTAGAGAATGCCAGTGCATCAAAATGCAAATGATTCAGCCTCCTGCAAAGGTCATTTGAGGTAAGGGATATGTTTAACTTCTGTGTCTTTGGAAAGAAAATGGTGAAAATTGAACTACAGCGTGTTTCGATACCTTGGGCATATGTTGTGTTGTCACCTCACTGGTTTCTAGGAGTATATCAAGAAGGCTGCTGCCCACTCCTATAGCACTTGCAATTTCTTTTATTTAAGAAGGAGGTCGAACTGCACTAAACCAGTATTTTTTATCCCCGAGTAATACAACACCTGTTTGCATAGCGAATCCCACCGTGCGCATTCACTCTTTTCCCTGGAGGCGCATGCCATTTCTGCTCAGGGAAAGACTTCTTATAAGAAGATACAATTGCCTCAACCTGGCAGAGGAGAAACGAGGCTGATCTGATTGCTTTTATTTGCATTTACACTCCTTCAGGCGAGAGCTGCTCAGTCTTTGCCAGAGCAATTCATGAGCAGCTGCAAAAATTCAGCTTGCCCACAGCAAAACTACTTATGTCAACCATCCAGACTGGGGCTCCCAACGAGTAATACCTGAGCTTGACCTGAAAGGAAGCGTTTTAATTGGGACCAGCCCTTCCAAATCATGATCAGTGGAAGGGCAGCAGCAGGTTACAGCTTGCAATTCCCTGGGTAGAGCTGGTGTCCCTTGGGTGGCCAGTCTAGCTCAGCACAAGGCCCTGTAGACCTGCAAAGTCGTGAATTTGGTTCTTTACATTTCCTTGAGAGAAATTATTGGTTTCTGTTTGTCTGGTTTACCTCAAAATGGATTTAGAGGAAAGCACCTGAGCTGTTCTAACATTAGGAATCGCATGGTTTATAACGTTCACAGATGAGAAAAATGCAAAAGTAGCTCCACAAAGAGCCGGCGCAGGTGCTGAGGTTTCCTACTAGCAGCTCAACCCATTTGCTAAAAGGTCTAATGAACCCATTGAACTGCTGCTGCTGCTGTGTCTTCACTCAGGAGTCCCAAGTGGTGCTGGATAAAACCAGAGCCGTTCTCCGGGGTGGGGAATTGGTGGTAACCTCAGCAGCAGCACACTCTCTGCCAAGCCGTGGCTGCAAAAAACAAAACCAGAGACTTATTCAGCTTCCCAGCCGGAGAACAGATTCAAGAAATATACAGTGGAAGCAAGATCTACCTCCTAGGAAACTGGCTAAGGAGCCTTTCATTTCTAGGATACCCAGACACGTTGGACCCGGTGGCTACAAGTCATTGCAAGAGGCCGCGTTTGCTGGGCAGCGCGAGCAGGTCTGAGGCCCTCACGCTGCTTCCAGGATGGGGGCTGTTTATCGTGCGCTTTGAGTGCCACAACGCGCAGCAATCTAGTCAGAGAAAAGTCACTTGGTCATGAAAAAAAACCTGTAATTTTTTTTGCTGTTATTGGTATATCCTGGTAAGGACTGGAATGGGAAACAGCTCACAATTACTGCTACCCGTGACGGTGTATTACTTCGATGTCTGGGATGATTCATCCCACGCTAAAATCAGAAAATAAGGAATCAACTGGGTCAAGTCTGATTCCTCTGAAATTGCCATTTCGATAAAAGAAAAAAAAAGGCCTTTAAAATTAAGAGATTCTTTCATGAGAGGGAAGTTCTAATTTCACTTTGCA
This sequence comes from Phalacrocorax carbo, assembly GCF_963921805.1. Taxonomy (NCBI): domain Eukaryota; kingdom Metazoa; phylum Chordata; class Aves; order Suliformes; family Phalacrocoracidae; genus Phalacrocorax; species Phalacrocorax carbo. The sequence continues at coordinate 6,805,216 of NC_087534.1, read as the reverse complement.
TCGCAACAGGGAAAAAACAGCCCAACTTAAGCAACGCTTGTTCCTTAGCATTTACTCCTCAATGGTGGCGACTGACCTAAAGGGAAATACATTTAAGTGAAGTAGCAGAAGCCATTCTCCAGGAGATGGAGGAAAAAGCTCTGCAAAGGTAGACTTCACAAAATGAATTGTGGTATTGGTTTAATCTTCCCAGCACCCTGGGACGAGCCTGAGGCTCCCAGCCAAGCACTGCAATCACAGGGAGGAGGGCGGGCTGGAGGGAGAAAGAGGAGGAATCAACATAGGTCAATTTGTTTGACTTTATAAGAGACAAGTTGGAGTTGTGTTTAAACAGACATGAGCAGAAACCAAAAGCATGAGCAATGGCATTAAAAAGTTGCTCCAGTTTGAAAAAAGAGCAACAAAGAGAGGAAATTTTGGGACAGATGCTCAATTGGGAAAAGGACATTTACTTTCAATAAATATTTTTAGTTATGTGCCATGCCCAGGAAAGGTAGTTTCATCTCTCCCCTTGAGAACAAGTTGAGGTGAGGGCGCAGCAGGTTGAAAGGGTCCTGCAAACCTCTGAGCAAAAGAGCAGAGCGCACATGACGGCTGCTGCAGAAAGGCCCCGCGGGGCGTGCGGGGTCGTGGCCCTGGCCCCGCGCCACGCAGGCACCACGTCTCGGCCCCGCGCTCCTGCGCACAGGGATGCTGTCTTTCCCGCGTGGGAGCACGGTGGGGCTGGCAAGGGAAGAAACCCAGCTGAAACCAAGAGCCGAGGGTGCAAATCGATTCCCGCTGCCAACTCGCCCGAAAGCACATACGCCGCAGTAACCGCTCTGTGCTGGTGTTTCCGTTCCCAAAGTAGAGGGTGAAAGCGGCAGAAGCTGCTCGGCAGAGCGAATGCCCTTCCCCGGGCAAGCCCAGCCCATCACCAAGCCCAGCACAAGATTTGTCCAAGCAGCTCTGCAGGTTGATTCCGGCTCCTTCGGCCAACTCTCCCAGAGCAGCCCGTGCCCACGCTGCTGTGGGCGAGTCCCCTCGTGGGTGGCCCCATGGCAGCACAGGCAGGGAGCTCCCCGTGCACCCAGGGACCACTCTACCACGTTGGACATGCCACCACCACGCCTGTCTGCTTCATGCCAGCACGGGACCATATCACTTCTCATCATACCATTGACATCAACTGCACTCCCCAACTCTTCTGGCATGAAAACATTTTCCACATCCCTATATTCATCATGGGAGATACCTGCAGTATCCGTGGGACAGGGTGAGCATGTTTCCTCAGGGACCCTCCTTGGCCTGAAATATTTTAACAATTGTTTGAGGTTCTTCATATCCAGGTTTAGATACGGTGTACGATGCATATTCAAAGTTTGCACCTGCCTTCAGCACTGATCATCTTGGACCAGGTGGGGAAAGGGAACTCAGGACCTGGAAAGGAAATTGGGCCAAAAGACATCGTAACCCCTTGCTGGGAAAAACCCAACACGATACCTGCTAAACTGGATCCCACCCAAGAGATCCATCAGCAGCTCAGCTGCTGTGACAGGGAGAGACAGGATCGTATTGGGATGCTGGGGTGTGCAAATGAGCCTAAAGGTTTGACCAAAGAGGAGGCTGAAGAATACCCTAATTAACTTGGAAAATTAAATTAAACTTCCTACATCTCATGTCTCATGCCAGGTTAGGCACAGAAGAGAAACCGGGTAAAAGAAAGGTACTGCAGAAAATCACGCTGATGATTCTCAAGACTGAGTGACCTTGCAGCAGGACCAAACCTGCACTTCTAGGTGGTATTAGGACATCCTAAGCCATGTGTGCTTATTTTTTAGAGATTACATCCTTCTTAACCATTAAAGAGTGCCTGTTACTGCCTCGTGATGACTGTTGAGCTGAAGTCCTTATTTAAAGTGACCAAACTCCAGTGTCCAGCCTGTCCCAGGCCAACGTTAGGTAGAAGCCCCGCTCCTGGACTCCATTTCTCAAACTTGCAGAGGGAGCACACACTACGGCATGAATCCCAGGAAAAGAAAACTCTCTTACAGCCCTTCCCTCCCCACTTCTGCAACCCCTTCCCGACAACACCTTTCCAGCACAAACACAGAGGCTGGGGCCGAAGAGGATGGCAATGAATGAGGGCAAAGGCTGCAGCCCAGTCGGGGCCGGGCTGGGCACACAGGCGTACACCCAGGCAAAGACCAGCACCCCTAGAGGGTCCATCCAACTTAATAAGTGTGTGAATCCCAACCCTAAACGGAGTGAGAAATCCCGTGCTCACAGAGTCAAAACACCTTCTGGTCATGGCATTGCTGGAATGAAAGAGCGCACGGAGTTCCCAAGAATCAGGTTTTAGTGCTTCCATTACAGTTCCACTTTAATAGCAGTCTTAAAGAGCAGGAGGCAATAAATGCAAAAAAGTGTGAATGAAACATTAAGGTCACACACTTATGATAACCACAAGGTAAAAAGTGCAAAAGTTAAAAGCTGGATTAAACTTCAGTGTTTCGTACATAAAAAAGTCCTCATTTTTTGCATGCAATGGTTGCATTTGAAGCAATAGCCAGTGTTAGTCAGCTGCTCAAAGTGCTATGAGATCTCTAAAATTAAAAATAATACAGAACGATTAACAGAACACTACAGATTATTAAAAGTATTTAACATCCCACCTACTGTCAAGTAGTCTTTAACGTTGGCAGCAGGAGCCAGATAGGTTTCATTTTTGTTTATACTCTTTAGAAACATCCCTCTTTTATTTTATTTTCTTTTTCTTTTTTTTTTTTTTTTTTTTGGACAGAGAAGCTGACTTTACAGGAGTTAAAATTTGAATCAACTTGTTGAGAAGAGTCAAGTTAATGTTTTGTTCCTGTTGGCCCCGGCTCATGAAAAGTATCTGCACCACAATCTAAATATATGGTTTTCATTTTTTTCCTTATTTTGAGGAAGAGAAGGGTTTTATTTGACAAAGTAAACATCATTTGAAAGCTGTCTCTGCTGCACCCTCTCCTGCCCTGCAGTTGGCTTGTTTGTTAATGCATCGCTTGGGGAGAAATACTGTTTATTAAAGAAAGAAAAAAAAAAGTTTGGCTGGCAGAAAACACTCCCCTCAGCCCCCCAAACCCCAGAACAACAAAAATTATCACGATGAACCTTCATGAACACCCCCAGCGCAGGGAAACCAGCAAAACCATCTTTCCAGCAGCCTGCTCCGGCACTAACCCTGCGAGATGGGACCAAGAGCGCCCGCCCTCGCCAGGCATCCGAGCGGAGCCGCCGCTCCACCTTCCCTCCATGAGACGTGCCTTAGCAAAGTACCCTTGGAAGTGCTTCCTAACTTATCTCAGCCCAGTGATAAATGGCTCCAGGAATCGTTGAGGGGAGAGGGAACAGCGAGAGCTTTGTTTTCTTGGAAAAGCATTGTGAAATGCCTTTGCACCCTTTCCTCCCGCAAGAAAATGCAAATGCTTGGCGTACAGAGACACCTGAAGACAAGCAGGATGAGAGCAAAGCTGTTCCACAGGTGGGAAAGCCGCTAAAGCTTTGGCTCAGGACCCCAAGACCTTCCTCGCCACCCCAAATGCAACGCAATCCTGAGTCTCCGGGGACATCCAGCAGCTCCGCTGCAACCCCCTGTGGCTCCGACGCGTCCCACAAGGGCAGAAAGCCGCCCCCAGAAGCCTTTCCGGCTTCAACGCTGGGGTCACAATCGTCTTTGCATGAGCTTCTTGGCATCGTTCAACCTCTAAAGCTCAGGGCTAGGTGAAGCAGAAGGGGCTGGGGCAGGAGTATAGCAGCAAAGTCCTCCTCACCCGTCAGGAAGCCACAGGCAGCGGCACCTCCCTTTTTGCCGCCCGCTTGCTACGAAGCAGCCAGGAAACGAAGCTGGTTTTCCTCGTCGGGACCTAAGTTTGGGAAGAAAGGCTCTGAAGGGCGAAGATGTCTCAGCGTGAACGCCCACTGCGGGCGAGGATGCAATACGGAGCCCCAGATGTTTCCAGGAAGGGCCTGTGGGAGTGAGAAGCACCTGTGCATTTGCCTACAGCCCCCGGCAGCCCACGCGTATCTTTTATAGCTGCCTCTGACTAATAGAGAAACGGCCCCTCGGCCGCCGGGGGCGGGAGGCGTCGGAGCTGCTGCAGCCCCAGCCCCGGCACAGGGCTGTAGGTCCTGCTCCGTGCAGGGACAGGGATGGGTTTGGCCTCGGGCAAAAGCCACGGCTACGATTCAGCCCGCGAACCACAGAACCAGGTAGAGAGGCAGAACGATAACATTTTTTTTCCTTATATAATTTTTTTTTTTTTTTTTACACTGAGCTACAAGCGTGTCTTCTTCCGTATCCGCAGCTTTTCTCCAAGGCGTTCCCTTGTCCAGCGTTTCCCCAAGCGCTGTTGTCCAATACAAGTCAGGGGGAAAAAGCCCGTAAGCACCCAACGCACGGCTCTAAGGTGTTTTTCCTGAAGTGATGAAGCTCCTCATAAAAATCTGCAATATCTCTGGAAAACTGTCTCCAGAGCAAAGTAACATTTACTGAGATACACCCCCCAAATAATAATTCCAATACACTCTTCCTCACAGTGGTTACCTTCTGATTGCGTTTTACCCTCTGGTGCACTATATTATCTTTTCACTTAACATTAATCTTTAACAGGAATTGATATAGAAACAATCCCACTGTATTTAAATGTTTAGTCTGGTACAGGGAAAAAGTATTCCCCGCACAAGTCCATCTTGTTTAACACGCAACCTTTTCGGTTAGAATAACCAACCTATTTTGGGGAATACGGAGACATAGCATATTTTGGCTGGAATTTTATCTCCAACTCCCTATTTAAATTGGCATAAAAACGCCTTTAATTTTGAACAAGATTTAAAAAAATAACCCTGATAGCCGCCTGAACCACTAGCACAGTAAGACTTAAAATTCTTGTGGTCTGAAACCCATTCAAAGATGAACATATTCTGGATTGTTTTATGTTGTTAGTCTGCCCTATAAATTCGTGGCGACACTACAAGTGCAACAGTAACTCCCCAAGACTGAAGGTGAACAGAACAGCAAAAAGTTCCCTATTTATTTTAGAGAAAAGGATTCAGTAATAGCTCAGCCTCCTTCAAACTGTTGGGGAATAAAACAATCTGAGGGTCCTTTCACAGTAAATACCCTTAGCTAAAGGGGTTGGGCATCTCTGCTAGGGCATCACTTATAATAATCCTCCAGTTAAATTGCTGCTGCTGCAAAAATTATTATTCATAATCATGAAAATAAAAGAATACCTGCTACACGCTACAGAGACATTGGGAATTCTGTGGACAGGGAGGGAAGACACTTCTGGAACCGGCGGGGATGGGAGTCACCGGGGCAGGGTTGCCTCATGCTTCTGCTCGACACCGCAGCTGAAATGTGGCTTTGTTGTGCGCTGCAAGAGGATTTCATTAGCCTGTGTGTGGGGTTTTGCGAAACGCAGGTTTGGTATGCTCCTCGGCGGGGCTGTGCCAAGGCTTTCGGAAACAGCGTTTTGCTGTGTTTATGGGATACATGCTATGTTGCAAAGGTTTATTGAACCTTTGTCAGGGATACTATCTATTCGGCAGCAAATAGGGCAAATAATCAAACATTTCTCGAACGCAAGCCTTTACCCGCTGTAACATAACTTGAAACATTAACGAACCCATGAGCAAGGTGTTCTCCTCTGCCCTGGAAGATGTTTAGCAAATCACGGCAAGAGCGTGCAACACGGCATTGCAGCTGGAGGGATGTGCCCAGCAGACCCGAGCGCGTCGGCGCTGCCCTGCTCACATCCCTGCCGGTGCTGAAGCTCTGCCAGGGCTTTGCCCGCGGCGGTCCCAGGGGATTTGGCGGTTGGGTGGAGTGAGGATAACCCCGTTCCTCTGTCTCATGGGAAAAGGCTATGTGGGGAGCATGGGCTGTTGCTCCCCTGAGAGCAACAAACTCTGGCTACAGGGTTAAACCCAATGAGGGCAAGAGATGTGGTATATGGACGCAGGGAAACGAGGCAAATACAAAGCGGGTGTGAAATTTTTCTTCCCCATCTGCATGTTCAATAGACCCTGGCCAGGCTGGTGCAGCGGATTCTCTTGTCTTTTCTCACTTCTGCTGGAGCACCTCACCATTGCCTCCTCGAGCTCGACCTGCAGAGCCCTGCAGTGGTTTTATCATGTGCTGCTTTTAAATTCACGTGTTGTTCACATAGCAGCAGCGACGCTCAGCAAGTGCCCCGCGGAGATGCTTGCCCGAGACACGCGCCGTGGAAAGTACCACCCCGGCCACCAGAGAGCTGCTGCAGCACGGTCTGTGGGAGCGGGAGCAAGACAATGAACCAAATCCAGTTCGCTTTCATCTGTCACACACTCGTTAGCCCTGCCTGACTCTAGCCCAGGGATCCTCATTTTTTTTTAATACATCGCAAGTGGGGAAATTCCCTGCGGCTCCCTTCGTTGCAGTTTGCAGCTTCAGCCCCCTCTCCAGTTACAGCTGGCAACTGCAAAATATCCCGTGGCGTCTCATCTATGTTCGCATGTATTTGTTCATACATAAAGGTTGGGTAGGAAAATATGTTTTTTAGGAAACACTGTGAAATATGCCACATAATCATAGAATCATAGAATCGTTAATGTTGGAAAAGACCCTTAAGATCATCGAGTCCAACCGCTAACCTGTCACTGCAAAGTCCACCACTAAACCATATCCTCAGTTTTAAGATGCCAATAACTGAGTTTATCAGACAACCATTTCTGAACTATTAGTCCCAACCACACATCCCCCACCTGGTTCGGGCTCTACAGGAGCCATCCAAACATGACTTTACTCATCCTGAAACTCTGCAAAGGGACAGAGTTGTGGCTGCGTGCTGTGGCTTCACCTTCCCCTTCCTTCTCTTCCATGGGCTGAAGGTTCATCTTTGCAGCCAAATCTGTCCTCACTGTTTGCTCGTGGCCCCCAAGTCTCAGGGAACATCCACCATGCCGCAAACTTCACAACCTTTATTCCCCCTGGGAGAAAGGAGGGGTGACCCAGCGGTCTGGGATCCAGTTTTGGGCCCCCCAGCTCAAGAAGGGCAGGGAACTGCTGGAGAGAGTCCAGCGGAGAGCTACGGAGGTGGTCAGGGGCTGGAGCATCTCCCTTGTGAGGAAAGGCTGAGAGACCTGGGCTTGTTCAGCCTGGAGAAGAGAAGGCTGAGGGGGGATCTCATCGATGCTTATCAATATCTGAAGGGCAGGTGTCAGGGCGATGGGGCCGGGCTCTTTTCAGTGGTGCCCAACGCCAGGCCAAGGGGCCACGGGCACAAGCTGGAACACGGGAAGTTCCCCCTGAACATGAGGCCAAACCCCTTCCCTGTGCGGGTGCCAGAGCAGGGGCACAGGCTGCCCAGAGAGGCTGTGGGGTCCCTTCCCTGGAGACATTCACCCCCCGCCTGGCCGCGGCCCTGTGCCCCTGCTCTGGGGGTGCCTGCTCATGCAGGGGTGGGACGGGGTGAGCTCCAGGGGTCCCTTCTGACCCCCGCCAGTCTGTGAGTCTGTGATTCAGGATGGAGCTTCCCCACGCAGCAGGATCACCCATGTGAAGCTGAGGCCACGCAGGCAGCTCTGCCCGCTGCAGACCCCCGCCGTGGAGGTGCCAGCTGGTACGGGGCTCCCAAGCCACAGAAGCTCTTGTGTCCCACGTGCACCCTTAGGCAGCTCTCTGTTTTCTCCAGCTGGGAGACGGGTTGCACATAATCCACGCATTAAGAAAGGTCGATATTGTTACATTAAAATCTTGCAATCTCGGGCCACAAACCATTGCTATTAGACAATCACTGGGTGGAGGGGAAATCAGAGGAACCAGTATTTCACCTGCAACCTTTTCCCCTGCCCTTTTACACGCTGGCGCTCATTTGCTGTTGTTAATTGCATGATGGAGCGTATGCGCAGCGCCCCTGAAACGGAGGAAGCCATCGTTTCCTGAAGGAAATGCCACGTTTACCCTGGCATCACTGAATGGAAATGTTTTCCAATTGTGGAGAATGAGCATAATTTTTATTTTTTTGTTTTTACAAGGCAGCTTTCCCCGCAGTCAGCAGGGCTGAGCAAGCCCGACACAACCATGAGCTTGAGTGTCTTGCATCGCATCCTTGCCCAACACAGAGTTCACCTACCCCCCACCCTCCATCTCATTTTTGGGGACTGATACTAATCCTCCTCCCGCTGCTGAAGATCCCTAGTAATTCCCCACAATAACTGGTGACTTGAGGATGTAAGGAGAGCAGAATCGAGCCATTCGCTGAAAACGTGGCCTGCTAATTCCCTCCGTGCCGGGGATTTTGGGAGGGTTGGTCACTCAGTGCCTGCTAAATCCTCTTTGCATGTTCAATATAGTGAGGATGTGCCCAGCCTCCTCCGTGCTGGATGTTTTTAAGACCTCTCTAAGGTACGTTTGCTTTGCATCCTCCCAGCTGGTGCATTATCTTTAATAAGAATATTTTTGCTATATTTTTAGCATATATAGTAGGCAATTGTAGCTTAATATTGTAGGCTGGAGTGTTGAGGAGAGAAAACATACATCTTCGTAAGAGTTGCATTCCCATACAGTAATCATACTGTAAAAATACACAGCCACAGAGTCTATTAAAAATGTATGTTTTGTTAAGCATTTACCTTTTTGGAGGAAGACATAGAGCCAAAAATGTTGTGGTATTATTTTATTATGTGAAATTCTGCATTTATTTCACTTGCACATGTAGGAATAACTCAGGGACCAAAATGTCTTTGCTTCTAAAATGGCACTGACAAATTCACAGTGCCTGAATTATCTATTTAATGAATACTTTAGCCTACAACATATCATATATGATGGGAAATGATGTCATCCGAGTCATTAATCTGTTTGCTTCTATTCCAGGATAGTAACAAGAAGTCAGACACAACTGAAAAAAAAAAACCCTTTCTGATCTTAGGGGAGCTCTGCTTTCCCCTGTGTGAAAGAGTTACGGAAAACCAGTTTTTATGTAATTTCACGTGGCCAACTTTTGAGCCCCGTGAGGGCCCCAACCTCGCTTCCCTGCCCTGAACCCTTAAAATGATGCAAGGGGAATTTCAGGCTGATGCGGGGCCTCAACTTGTAAGGGCGCACGCAGACTCTCAAATTGGGTTGGTTTGATCAAGATCACTCAAAGTTAATGAGCAGGGTAGCTCCAAATACTCCTGCAGCGCCACCGAGGTGTAAAGCAAAGCCTTACTGTGCGAATCAGGGTGCTGCAGCCCCACCGTGCCGGGACTGAAAAGGCCCTTAATCGCCTCTGCTAATGGGTTTCAGAATGATGAGTGGCTCACACTTGCTGCTCAAGCGGGAAGACGCAGAATTGTGCGACTTATTAATTTTGTTTAAAGTGCCAAGGCTGACATCCTGGAACTGTGGTCTCTTAAAAATCTCTTTCTTAATTGTTGTAAAGCAGCTTAAAGAGCACTTTAAGATGTCTCTATTTACAAGTTAAAAAAACATAACCCTATAACATCTTAAATCTTCTAGCAGAATTTCCATTCATTTGGGTATTTACCAGAGACCGGGTTATATTTCCCCCTGGATGAAAATGCAGATACAGTCGAGAGACTATTCCCTACAGGATCCAGCAGAAGTAAGCCATAAGTCCAATTTTGAACAATATAAATCAACTTCTTTGTTTCTGTGATTCCATATGGTGAAGAGAACGAGGTGTTTGTTGTTAAGCAAAGAAGCAGCAGGGCTATAACTTAGATATTAATAGGTTACGTGATATTTATTTAATCTCTCTTTTATTTTGAAAACTGCTGTATTTTTTCAGCTTGTGAAAACCTAAGCAGAGCCTCTTCTGGCTTCGGCTGACTTAAATATTTGAGTGTTTCCTACATTTCCCTCCTGAGGAATCCAGCTCAATATCTCCAAAGGTGGCTTTTGAAGCACCAGGAAAGTTGGGGTCATCACTGTGGAGAGAGAAGGGGGGCAGTGCCCTAACCTGGTCTCTACCTTCCTGCTCCTTGTCATCAAGGTCATTCCCAAATCTCGGCCCTTCAACTTCTACGGACTTTGTTCTGCTCAGAAAATGTGCCACCAGCTCAGCGGGGGAAGCAGGACAGGCCCACAGGATGCCCGTCTTCCCCATCAGTTCCCTGGATCGTTGCCCTCTTAGCGCTTTTCCTCCTGAAAAAATTAAAACCCCACCAACAGAAAAACAAATAAATGGATAAAGCCTCTAACAAAGGAGGCAAGGGCAGCTTCCCAGTCCAAAAGCCAGTTTGCCTGAAGACCTGCACATCTTCCTCGTGTTTGCAATGGGGCTGTTTTGTCCATCAGAGATGCCTGTTAGATGCAGATCGCTTCCTGCTGCTCCTGGGGATCCACGGGAGCTTTATTTAGCCCGAGCTGTCGGACGGACTCCGCGTGCCGTTCCTCGCTTACGCACCGGGCCAAATCAGGAAGAACAGGGATACAAAGCCAAACCGACTAACGAATAAGCTTCCACGACCTTAAAAACCTTACAGACCCAAAAAGTGTTAACAAAGCGAGGGGAGGGCAGTGCGGATGCGGGCCCCAAGTCTCTGGGAGATGGTTGGTCAAAGGCGGATCAAAGGGAACACTCCTTGTGCCTCCTGTTAGGATCTGCGCTGCAGGACGGAGGCTGCAAAATTGATTTGTGGAAGCCGCACGTTTGCAAAGAGGGCTCTAAAAATGTTATTGAAAAATGTCTTCATTCCCCAAAGCCTCGCTATTATTTTAAAGTGTAAATAAAAATAACAGTATTTTCTTACACTGGAGAGCTCTAAAACTTCAGTTGGGAAGGATGAAATCCTACTCTGCAACTCTAAAATTATGATTCATAGGTCTCTCTCCAACCTCGAAGCAGTTCTGTGACATAAAATGTGAAACTAAGCGTTTGTTTTTCATTTAAAAAGTCTCATTAAGACCAAAAACAAGCTTCTTCAGCCCCATAACAGCTCTAACATGTCAAACCTAATAGAACCTCTCCACCGTGGGGTGCCTTTGGAGGACACAGCGACATCAAAAGGACCCTGCTGTTTTGCAAGCCCGACATACTTCTTTCTCCCAGAAACATCATTCCAAGGCCCCAGTTCAGCACAGGACTTAAGCCTGTGCTTGCATCCACTTATCTGCTGCAGAGGCACTTCAGCACGTGCTAACGTCCCACTGACGTTGACAGCACTTAAACCTGTTCATAAAATTAAGCACTGCCTCGGTGCGTTGCTGGGGTGAGCTGCAGGATCAGCAACCCCATCCGCTGTCCTTAATTAAGAGTTTCTCTTGGCTTTAATAGGTGCTGCGTCAGGCTCTGGCATGCTGTGCTTGATTTTGATTCCATGGTCATTTTGTTATTTAATATAAATAGCATTTAATAGAGGTCTCTCCTGCCCCTCGGTGCAACTCTGCTCTTCCTATAGACACAACCCATTATACTGCATAAAACCGCTGCGCTCGCGCCCAGCCCGTACAATTTACTGGTGACAGATCTGGTGGCGTCTTCATGGCTGAAATTGCTCAGAGCTCCTGATTGTAAAGCTCTGCCTATTATAACTCTATCAAAACGTAGCTGTTCTGCCTGAAATTTCAAACGGGATTTCTGTTAGGAGGTGGGATTCCAATTATTTTATGAAACAGCTAATTACACATAGGAATTGTTAACAAGGCAGTGAGGATGAAAAAGTGAGCAGCAAACAGCAAATGCTGTACCTAATGATTCTTTTGCATTAAGGGTGATCTGTAGAAAGACACATTTAGTGAAGTCTATATTTCATGGGGAAAACAGCCTTGTCTGGGAAGCAAAATTGTGAATTTTTGACTTAGTTTTGACCCTGGCTCAACACCACTAAAATAACTGTGATAAAGGAGAGAGTGCTGAGTGGCATGTTTGGTCAGGGTAACATAGCAAATATTATCCTTGTCTTCAGCAGCACAGCTTTTGCACATTTCTCTATTTGGAAATGTTTTGCTTTTTCTTTTCTGGCCAGTCTTTCTGCAGCAGCTCTTGCTTGGAGTTCCTATTTGTCAATTGTCCCATTTTTGGCTACAAGCGCTCTGAGGTTTCAAGCTGAAGATGGGAAACTTGCACTTCTGTGGTTTGGGGTGTATGAATGTGAAAACCAGGGGATTTTCGCTCTGACCCTGGGTCCCGCAGCGTTCCAGCATGTCTGCCTGATCCCGGCAGTGTTTATGTCAGGACTGAGCCACCGAATACCAGGCCACCTCCTCTCTCTTGCTTTTATTTTTATTTTCCTGGCTGGTCCTGCTACCCACAAGATCTTGCAGGATAACAGTTGAAGACAGCAATGCCTGAGAGCAAAAACAAGGTAATTATACAGCAAGTCAGCCCTCACATAACTTGTAAACTTTATGATCTGGCACTTTCGTGACGTATTTATAACCCAGGGAAAATGCCTAACTCGAAAGAAAAACCCAGCAATTCTGCAATGGGCAATTACGGGTATCAGTAAAATAAGAGATTTCCAAGAAATGTCTTGGTTTCCTTCTTCTCATTCTCCACTGCAGAGGATTACATTGGTGGGGTTGTATTTCTTACTCTCCCTTTGTCTGTTCTATTGAAGGAGAAGGTCATTTTTTGACACCAGGCTGTAAAATGAAAGTTGATGAAGCCTGGTCCAAACAACCCACTTGCCATTCAACACCTTGCTCTGGCCCATGGTCTTACGGAGTTGCTCGGTGCTGAATTCCTGCTTTCCCAGATACCCAGGGCATAATTACCCCATTTCTTTGACGCCCACAAGCTGACATTTGAAATACACGAAAATGAATCAGGCAGAAGATGGGAGAAGTTATTTTCTAGAAGCTGCTCAGGCTGTATTCCCATCCGAAATAAGTGCTAATGATGGTCTTGGCGACCACAACCACCTTCTCGCACTAATTACTCCAAATTGCTCCCACTTCATGGATGGCATCTTCAAAGCGAGTAAAGAAAGAAGGGCCAGATCTGAAGGGGCAGAGCCTGGGCCACTTTTCTCAGGGGAGTAAAGCCGCTCTGTTTAACCCTCCCCAAACAGTGATGATTTTTTAACACATCTGAATGTCCTAAGCCTGGCAGAGCTTCTGCCATTGCTGTGGTCAATTGCTCCACAACCTCTGCTCGCATCCCACCGTGCTGGGTGGTCAGAGTCACTTCCACGGGTGGGATTTTTCTGTAAGCCCCGTGGCTGGGACCTAGATTTTTGGCAGTGGAGGCTCTGGTTTCAATATCTACTGATCAGGGGTGGACATGGCAATACCCACTGACGAAATGGGACTTTTTGTGCTTGTGTATGGTGCTGGGATTAATTGCACTGACCCTTTTGGGTTCCAGTCGTGTCTGGAACAAGCCTGCATACGCCGTGTCGGTGTGCTCAAGGTGGTGGCCCAATTCACACGCTTAAAACCACACGCTGCGTCAGGGACGGACCCGGCGCTGCCTGGTGCCACGTGCCGTCTCCTCTGTCGAAGCCGGCGGGGAGCCGGGATGCTCTGCATTGCTCAAGAAGCTTTCGGCATCTCACAGAGCTTATATTTCAGGCCAAAGCTCTCCGGCTGCAGCCCGCAGAGCCGCTGCTGTCAGGATGATGGACCATCTGCCGGTTCCCAACCGGTGACGCTTCCTGCTGCAGCAACCATAGCCCAGTTTGGGCTTGTTTCAAGGTTTCCGGATGCTTTTTTTTTTTTTTTTTGCATTACCACAGTAATAAAGCCCTTCTGAGGGCCTTCTGCTGAAAAACCTTCTCCGTGCTTCAACTCTGTGCTCCCGAGCTTTGCCAGGTGCACGTCATGCTGGTCCAGCCTTGCTCTGATGAGTAGGTGACACCAAAAGCCTTGACGGAGCAAGCCTCCAAGATAAGCATCCTGGAGCAGCTAATGGAAAATGGGCTGCCCTTGAGAGGAGGGACCCTCACTGAGGAATGAAAAGCCCAGAGAGAAAATGGGAAGGAGGTTACCTGGCACCATTCCTGTCCAATTAAAGCAAATTTATTGTCAATTTTTTTCCTTACTGCTGCTCTGTTATTAATTGTTAATGTAGCGGTGCATTTGGGCTGCTGTGAGAGGAAGGGATGGTGGAAATGGCTGAGATGAGGAGAGAAGCTGGGTCTGAAAAGGCGGTTTCTGTGCAAAAACCCAGAAGTGCTCGTTGCTGGCTCTGCTCTGCAGGCGCTGGCAGGAAATTCCTGCCCTTCGAACAAGGGGGCAAAGCGATAGCAAAGCAAAATAAAATGCATAGTGTCAACAGGTTTCTAAATTATAGTGATGTATATATGTGAAATGCTTGCGAGAAAGGAGACACCATGGGAACGTAAACTTGCAAAACACTCTTTAGGACTCGTGTGCTATTTTCTCTATAAATAGAAGCAATTCTCCGCTTCATATTGAAACATGAAAATGCTCTATCTTTGGATAATCACTAGATGCTTTTCTATCCACAGCTTGATCATATCAATCCCCTAGACATTTTTTAAGAAAACCCACCACTGAATACATGCAATTAGTGAGTCCGAACTACCAGGAGATGGACAGAATTGAACTAAGAAAGATGAAGGGAAAAAAAAAGGGTAAACATTTGAATTGGAGCAGAGAGAAGCTTCTGGCACATTATCTGCCAGTGAGATGGGGCTTCTCCTCTCATGCCTGTTTTCCAGAGGAACAACCTGCTAAAATCACAGCGGTTTGGGAAGATAAAATCAACCTCTTTGCGAAGCCCGGCTGATTGTGGCCCGGCGCTGCCGGCGTGCCTGCACTCACGAGAGGGATCCCGGCTGGGATTTCAAGGGAAGTGAGGGGAGCTAAAGTATTCGGCTCCTACGGAGCTGGGCATTCCCACAGCTCCCAAAAATCTCCCAGGCCACAGAGCTCAGACCTTTGCAGGCTCAAGCTTGACTGCTAAGGAAATGCCAACTGCAAGAGATGAAGCCTGACGTGCAATTTGGTGGTTGCCTAACTTGGGCTCAGCTTACAAAGCTATTACAGCTCTCCCATATTTTCAGTAAGCAACTTTGAGCTAAATCCTGCAGCCCCAGCTCAGGCGGGGCTCCCACTCCAGCTTCAGGGAGAGCTCGCCCTGTGTGAGGGTAAAGCTCCGATTAAGGGGTTGAAGACAGTGTGTGCATTCAAACCCAACAGTGACGGTGCTGAGCAAAGGCGGCCTTTGCTATTTTATTATATTCTCCTTTCAGTGTGGAAGGAGAAAACCTGGTTTTCCAAACCCTCTCTTGCAAAACAAAATATTTTCAAATTCAGAAAGAAAGCAGCATTCATCAAGCCTTGTGCTACATATCAGAGAAACCCCAGAGCTGCCCTGCCAACATCTGGCCCCGTGCCTCGGACTCGCAAACACCACTGCCAAGGTTTGCAGAAGTGACTGGGACTTTGAATGCCTTTTTATTTAGGTGGCTGCTCTGGGCCATACTATATATTAAGGTTCCATTTATAGATACTTTACAAAGTGTTAATAAATTTACAAAGTGTTAATAAACATGGATAATTATTTGTTACTGTTTTTGATAGAATCCAACAGGGTAAAAACTCCCCATAAATGATCTCTAATGCCGTTCTCAGATGAGCACATAAAACATGTCTAACACAGACATGTCTGTAATGTGGTCAGAACATCTTTTAATCATTAACTCTTTATAACCCATTTAAAAACAGGACCAATATAAAATGTCTCTTGAATCTGAGCAGCCTGGTGTTTGAAAATCCAGGCTCTTAGGGGGCTGTAGGACCCCCAGCACAGCAAGTGGGGCTGCAGGAGTCACAGGGGGCCACTGGGATTTTGGTAGGAGGTGCCTAAGGAGGAGACTCAGACATGACTGCCTTATTTAGAGCATGTCCAGGTCCAAGGGTGTCTTGGATCACATTGTCTCACCCCCGCTGTGCTCCTGGCTCCCAAGTCATGCGTCCTGCTCTGCTCTGAACTCTCTAGACCCAACCAGCCTGTCACACACAAGAGAAAATCCAGGCATGGCTGGCAGGGTGGTTTTCCCCTTGAGCTGCTCCGTACAGGCAGTGTAGATGGGACCACGCCACCTCCAAGGATATCCCCAAAGGACTTGTAACCCCGTATGGCTTTGTGTCACACCCCAGTGTGAGCACGAGCCGTTGGGGCCACGCCAGGCACAGGCAGCTCCAGCGGGCTCCGCAGCACCTCTCGCATTATTCCAGCCCAAAATTGAAAAAAGCAGAAGGAAAAATCACAGCTACCTATATCCGGCTCCAACGGGACGGGGAGTGTCAGGCCCAATGCCTGGAGGTGGCCAAGCACCCGGGGAGGTGACGCATAGGGTGTTGCAGGACATCTACTGCGATGTGTCCCACCGGCGGCCCCAACCCAGAAGATGTGAGACCCTCAGACCTCTGGGGTGATTCAAGGCTCTCTCCCAAGTCAGTAAATGCTTTTCCTCTGCCCCCTTTCCTTCAGGTGCCCCTTCAGAGGAAATGAGTTTGTCCATCTGCATTCACACCTCAAGCATTTTGGATCCCAGAAACCCACCGTCCTTTGCAAGCGTCGGTCACAGCTAGTAATACCTGTAAAGCAGTTGTTATTAGGAGAGCTGAGGATGCTTAAAGGCAGAAAAGAAGTGAAATAGCTTTTCCAAGTCACCCATAGCAGAGCTGGGGATTCATCTGTCCTGCTGTTTCTACACACTTATTAGCAAACTTTGCTTTTCGAAGCTTGCTTTCCTATCAGATAACTTAATTTCCTTCTGATTTCGCTCACATGTAACACGACTCCATCCCTGGGGAAAGCTGACCTTCCTTTCAGCTTTCCAAGAAGTGTGGTTTTCTAATTTTGTGCTCCATGCATATGGTAAGAATTTGGTTTTAAGGAATCTTGTACGGTTTTTTAACTTTTGAAGATGAATGGCCTTCACTGCCCAACTGGGACTCATTCGTGCCAGAGTCATTGAATGCCTTCCCATAAATGCAAGTGACATCCTGGATTATAATAATCCCTTTGCAGTAGGACAGATTTGGGTTTTAATGCATCCTCCATTTCCATGTTTGTTGTGCATGGCTCAGTGCCTCTACGGCAAGAGGGTCAGATGCAGACCAGAAAAGTTATAACATTTTCCTGCACAAAATCCACACAGCTTTGTGAAAGGTGGCGATGCAAAGCTTCTCCGTGATGAATGGGATCGTAGAAATTCTTCACCAGCAATAGGCATTTCACAGCTAGGAGCTGATGGCACATGAAGGGCTGGATGCTGGACTCCTCCGCCCTGCTCGGCTTGTGGCATCTCCCATGTGTCGCACAAACCAGCAGCTCTGCTCGGGCAGCAGGAGGTACGTATAGCAAACTCCTCCGGTGGGAGAGGATGAAAAGTATTTAGCAGCTGTCCCCTTCTCCTTTTGCTTGAGACCAGTGCAATCTTACTCCCACCTAAGTGTTTTCTGCTGGTTTATACTCTCTCATCTAAAAATTGACGCTAAGATCCCCGCACAACGCTTCTGAGGCCCCTCTCCAGCAACTGAGAATGGAATTAATTACTTAAACAAGGCAACAGGGCTAACTAGATTTAGGAACGGGAGTTGTTAGGCTCAGACCTCCAGCCCTGGTTTGAATGCATCCATTTGACACATGCCAGGTGAGGATCTAGGAGACCAGCTATTTATTCTCTTGCTGCAAGAAAAGCAGTGTATTTCTGCCTCTGGGAGCACGGAGACGAGCAGAGCTCTGATAGTACGGGAACTGCTTCCCACCCCATCATCACTGCGCCTCCCTGGACCCAGAGCCTCAGTGGCAGTGGTGTGGGAAGAGCCTGTTTTCAGCCTGGGAGAAGCTTCAAATCCCCCATGAGACTGATGACAAACCATCAGGCCTCTGAACCTTTGCCCCCGCAGCAGGAAAGCAACCGCAAGATTTCTTGGGGTGAAATCTTGGCCCCTATGGAAACAAGGGGAAACTCCCTTTGATTTACGTGGGGTTTGGCTTGCTGCCCTCAGCCCTGGGCTTTGCTGGATTGCAAAACTTATATCATCTTTCCATGGTGGGGAAGAAAATCTTCCCAGCTGTTAGGGTAATCTGCCTTTATGATGTTTCCCCCGGAGGCAGGAGCCTGAGCTGCTCAGGAGGGGGTTCCACTTCACTTGGCAAAGGGAGGACAAAAAAAAAGGGGGGAAGGAAGGAAGGAAGGAAGGAAAGAAGAAAAAGACTTTCATAGTTACAAAAACCAGCTTGAAAATACAGAGTGCACTCTAGTGACCCAAGAGAGCGTCTCCTCAGTGCAAACAAACTGAATAATTCAGCACGTACCCATGAAAAGAAAACAATCCAAACCCTCTCCCCAGCTCACATGACTTTTTAAGGCAATCCCCAGATCCCATACAGGAGTGCCGTGCGTGTGCCTGTCGCACTCGGGAGGGCTGTGCCGTGCCCTGCGATGCCAGCCCTGCCGCACACCCTCACAGCGGCTGGCTGCACGCAGCCTGTCCTGTTCCAGACCGGTCCCAAGCTGCTCCTTAGAAATCCCGACAGCTCCAATGCTGCAAACAGCTCCAGCAGTTTGTGGACGGAGCACCGCCGCTCTGCTGCCGCAACCCAGATGGCACCCCCTCCTCCAGCAGCTCTGTGGCCCCTGCCCCGGAGAACATGACCCCAGAGGGAAAAAATAAACCTCTTTTTAACAGGAGGGGTGAGGACAGCCAAAGTTCAGGAAATCCCCGCAGGTCTCTGTGCCGCCGCTCAGCCACGGCACGGCTCGGCCGCGGGGGCTCGGGGTGCCAGCAGCGAGGCTGCTGCTTGTGCTGACATGAGGCAGCTGGGTGCTGCCCTGCCGCCAGCTGCCTGTGCCCGCCCCGGGACGCAAACCCGGCAGCCTTGCGCCGTCGGGGGGACACGCCGCCTTGCCCTGTCTTCTGCAACCCACTGCGTGAGTTATGGGTTGAACTTTTTGCAGCACGGATGAAAGGCATCGCAACCTCTCCGAGCCGTCGGAGCTGGTGAATCGGTGCACGTCTCCAGCACAGAGCACATCTGTGAGAAGTAACGAGTTTTGTTTTGGAAATGGGCTGTCAGCAACCTCTTTGCACGACCAGAAATCGCCTCCCAGGGCCAGCATTTCCCCGGGCGTCACTGCAGATAACTGCATGGCCGTCCTGTCCCCTTCCTGCCCAGCACCGAGTGCTTCCTTCAAACTGGTGATGTCATGGTAGCAAATGGACTTTAATTGTGCCTTTCCACTTAGTAACCATAAGCTGAAACCTCATTATACACCTGCCTTGCAGCTATTGAGAACAGCTCTGGCTCCTTAAAAACTCTCTGACTGATATAGTTTTTCTTGCGAGTGCCAGAAAAGCAGCGTGGGGTTGGAGCAAGGGTATGCCCTGCGACAGGAGGCAGGCGTGGGTGCTTGGGGGGTGAACAGGGAGAAGAGGGAGATGGTTCCATAGATTAATTTCCCCACTGGTTTGTGCCTCCGGGGTTTGCTGAGATAGAGGTGGGCTTTTTGCAGTGAGCGACCCTAAATGCATTTCTTTTTGTGAGTTTTTCCACTTGCCTTCTGAACCCGTGTAAACTTTCAGCACTCACAGCATCCCAGCTGTGTTTGGAGGTTTTCCAGCAGCTCCTCACTCAGGCTGGGAGCCGTTCACCTCCATTTCCCTCCGCTGCCGTTGCCTGAAGGATCCTCTTTGAGCTGCTGATGAGCGAGAAGGTCAGAGGAAGGACCGCAGAGACACTGGAAAGAGGCAGTGAAATGCAGAGCAGCTGGTGAAAACAGAGAAATTGCTAAACCCACTAGCAAAGGTGGGGGGTCCATTTGGAGCTTACACAGGATCACAGGGGATCTGGGGAGGGGCAAGAAAGCCCTGCGTAATGCTAAAAATAATAAACTTTAAGTAGGAAAAAATACCTTGTAGTTCTTTTTCCCCCTCTGGTGTCTGGGGTGTGTCTCAGGTGTGAGGTCCCTAGAAAAGTCCCTGGGAAATGCCTCTCCCTCTCCTGGGTGAGATGTGCCTCATGCCAGCTCCCCGGAGCAGCCCCACGGCTGCAAGGCTCTGGGGCTGGAGCGGATCCGGCATTTAGCGACTGTGGGACATATTCCTTAGCCTGGAGTTTGGCCCAGGCTAACACTCCCCTTGCTGAAGGCTGCAGGGGCATTCATAGACTCAGTTCAAGTTCTCAGTGTCCACCACCCGATGCCGGGCCAGCCTTCGGGTGTGTTTCTGTTGCATCTTGGGGTAGCACAAGCAGACACGCGCTGGCTGGCATGCTGGAGGCACTGCTGCAGCACCGCAGCCTGCCGGGACCCTGGGGTACCCCCTGCGTCGCACCCTGCGCAGCTGGGCCTCCCTGCTGGCAAGGCTGCACGGGGTGGATGGAGAAAACCCCACGTTGCATCTTAAATCTGCAGTCCCAGCTTGGTTACAATGGAGACACAACAGCAGAAGTTCATCGAGCTCGCTCACAGGCTGATTTCCAGCCAGAGCCACGGGCTTTGGCTCCCTTCTTGCAAGCAGCCGGGCACACGTGCCGGCATGGCAGGCATCACGGGCATCCCGCGCTGACAGCTCTGCCCTGGTGAGAGCACGAGGTGCAGGCACCTTTCAAGCCAGACAGAAAAGCAGTGTTTGCCTTTTAACCAGAAGAGGAAAGAGAAGGACCCTTTGAAATGGAGAAAGCGTGGAAATGACTACAAAACGCTCGAGTTTTTAAAACACTGCATGTTGCAGCTGGCCCTGTAACCATACTGGGCCACCAACGACTTAGTGTCTGCCCGCGTTTACCTGAGCAAGCTGCCTGCCAGTCACTCCAAAGCTAACGCCCTGCACACCAGTAAATGAATACGGAGCCGCCTGCTTAAACATCCAGTAGGAGAAAATAGAATGGATCGTTCCGTGCATACGTGACTAATTGGATTAGGGGGAAATAATTTAATGATTTGGAAGGAATGAGTTACTGGATGGCTGATTCCAGCAGAAAGTCCGATGGTGGCGTTATGCCAATGAGAGCATGCTCTGCAAGCGAGGTCTCACTTGAAGGTTGACAGGCAACCAGGGAGACGTCTTGGGCATGGGAGAAAGCCCCAGGGCTCGCTCTGATCTCATTTCATAGCTCCATAGCCCTGATTTACGCTGATATCACCGAGGCTCTGATCAGGCCTTGGAAATTTAATTGTACGTACAGCTTTTCCGAAAGCTGTGGAGCACGTCTGTGGACTGTGGCTGCTCCACCAGTGAAGGTGGATGAGATACCCAGGCACTGATAGCATCTTCTGGCTGTCTTGAATGCTTCTTTGTGTAAGTTGTGTTCTGAGGTTTCTTTGAACTAAGGGTCCTAAGTTTGATGTGTTATGCTGAGGGCTTTCTGGGGGTGAAAAGGGGACGTCTAGTCCATGCTTCGGAGACATGGGTTTGGATGCCTTGTGTGGTTCTTTCTCTCCTACACTGCAGGTGCCTTCCTACGGCTCTGCAGTGAGCAAAAGGGCTTCTTGGCATGCAAACCCGCTCATTTCTTTGTATTTCTGCATCTGCTGCTCAAGGGTCTTGAAGTACTTTAAGAATATGAATTTCTAATGTGAGATCCAAGCTGGTGGCTCTCCCTTTTCGCACAGCAAGAGGTACCCCAGCTTGCTGAGATGAAAGGTATGGCTGAGGTTGCACAGCAAAAAAAAAATACTGTAAAGGCCAAGAATGAGAGAATGATGCCGCTGGCTTTAACTGCAGCTCCCGTATGGGAGGACATGGAGAACCAGGGAGGAAACCAGGATGCTCGGTCTGGGCTCTTGCCTGAATCAGCAAACGCAGATGCACTCTCAGCCCCTTGTGCTCCTGGACAAGGTTTCCTCCTTGTCACAAAGAAAGATTTGCTGTTATCCACCAAATAAGGGAAAATAACAAACAATTCTCTCCAGTGCTATTATTAGCTGTGTTCTTTGAGTTTTGCCAAACACAGGGATTAATAAGACAACTAATGAAAATAAGCTTGATGAAGATCGTGAAATATCCTTTCATTCATATGTCAGAGAAGGGCTTTTCTGTAACTACCTCTTTCAGAGAGACCTTTGCCTGTGCCGTCCTCCAAAATCCTTGGTGCTGGGGCTTCCACAGCCGCTCCAGGCAATTCCCCATGCCCAGAAATCCTCACCGTTACATACTTTTCCTTGGTTTTATCTTCCAGCGTCCTCCTTCCTGTTTACACCTATTATGTCTCATCCTATCTGCCCTGCACGTGGGGCTCGTATTCCACCCTTTCTCTTTCTGGTAGTCCTTTGTGCACTGGAAATTGTTACTGTGTCTTCCCTCAGCCTTCTCATCTTTAGACACCTCAGCCCATGGTCCTTCTTGTTCTCTTCTGTGCTCTTTCCCATCAGCCCGCACCTTTGCTGAACCGCAGCACTACCTTTGTGTGCAGCAGTATAACGTTACTGCCACATGTTCAGTTTGCAAACCATTACCATCTCGTGTGTTTTGTAGAACCACCCAGATATTCTTCTTGTATCTATACGATTATTCTTACCTGGTGTGCCTAATCTTTATCAAACAGCATTACATTTCTTTGGGATATTTTTCCACCTGACCAAGGTAATTTTGAGTCTTAACCCTCAGCTCAACATGTTTGTAGCTTCTTCCAAGTGTCATTGCATGTACAGCAGGTATATTCCCTTCCCTTCCCTCCCCTTCCCTTCCCTCCCCTTCCCTTCCCTTCCCTTCCCTTCCCTTCCCTTCCCTTCCCTTCCCTTCCCTCCCCTTCCCTTCCCTTCCCTTCCCTTCCCTTCCCTTCCCTTCCCTTCCCTTCCCTTCCCTTCCCTTCCCTTCCCTTCCCTTCCCTTCCCTTCCCTTCCCTTCCCTTCCCTTCCCTTCCCTTCCCTTCCCTTCCTTAGCTATTAAGGACAACAGCAAACATTACTGAGCTGCTCTGTGTACAATACCAGTAATACCAGTCTGGCAGAGAGCCCTGAATCTCTCTCTCCAATATGGTTTTCCAACCAATTTTTTACCGTTCAGTGTTTATCCTTAGCCCTTATTTCCAGAGCTGACATGGGAAAATGCCATACGTGGCAATACAAAAGCCTTCCTAAATTCAAGATAGATTTTTTTTTTACTGCTCCTCCTTATCGCTTTGCTCTCTCTTGCTCTGTCAAAGAGGAAATTAGATCAGGTTGGTATGATCTAAACAAATTTGTGGCAGCTGTACACATCACTGTGCATCTCAGGACTGTCCTTCCTTATTAGACTAGCAGTTACACAACCACAAAGGTTAATATCTTCAAACTTAATTTCACTAATACTATCCACTGTTTGTTACCCAGAAAATTAGTAAATCTCACAGAAAGCCAGAGATTCCTCCATGTTCAGAGTAGCCTTGTACAAGCCCTTGGACCCCAGACTTCCTGAGCTGTGGTCGTGATGTCTGCTATCAAAGCTGTCTTTCAAATATATTGTAGGTTGGAAGTTAGTAGTGGATAATTTACCAGTCACACAATCCGTGCTAATTGCTATGCTTCCCTTGTGGAACAAAGAGACTGAAAGAAAACGGGCAAAAAGACTTCTTTAGGAGAACAGTAGCTAATTCTCAGATTTCTGTTATTAGCATTTTCCTTATTTGGAAATGTTCCAAAAATACGTTCTGATCAGTCGAGTAGGAACAAGAAATTTTGAAATCCTCTAATTCCTTGTGTGTCCTTGACTGGGATGTGTATTAATATGGATATACACAGCTCAAGAATTTTTCACAAGTTAATAAAATTCATCGAAGGACTTTTTTTGGTTTCATTCATGGAGAAGCTGTACTACCTAGTATTGTTTTATATCTCATGGGATCTATTTACGCGTGTATTCAGGCAAGTAAAATATTTCCCAGAAACTTCTGGTGGCCATTTAAGACCAGTAAGCAAAAATGTTCATTTGAGTCAGCAACCCTCATAAGGAAGCTCTGTGGAGTTTTTGGAATGTTGGCAAAGAATTTCTGCCAAGACTTTACATAAAAGGAACATAAAAGACCTTGAACGTTGAGTGTTTCTCCACCTTTTCCTCGGCACTTCAAAGGAGCTGTAATAGGAGAAAGCTTGGTATTGGGAATGGAGGTGGTGATCCTTGGTTTCCATTTCCAGACATTCAATGTCAAAAAGCTGCCTGAAAACATTTGGGTTTGTTTTTTTCCATCAAATACAAATGTTGTGGTTTAATGTAATGAAAAATGATGTCTCTGTTCGCTCATTTTGAGTGCTCTTCCTGCATGATGGCGGCTTCACCGCAAGTACTGGTAAAGATAAATCACCATCCACATCAAACCAACAGTGTGGTTTTTAGCACCTCTGGTTTCTTCTCATAAGGTAGCTTCTTGCCCATGGACATGTCGAACTATCGTTCAGAACTGGATTTACACTCGTCGCAGACTGTTTACAGACTGAACAGCAGTGATGCCATCCTTGAAATTTCCATACGTTCCCAGGATCATTAATCATCGCCCGATAATCTGAAACAATTGAGTTGACAAGTCACTGGGATATGTCCTTTGCCAGCTAATCATAGATAGGGCTAAGATGCTGCCCTGCAAGCTGCCACGTCTCTTTCCTTTCCTAGGTGCGTGCAGGAAAACACAGGTGTATTTAGCTTTGGGGGCTGAGGGAAAGCATGGGAGCATCTTCACCCAGTGTATCAATAACACGCCCCCCCCCCCCCCCCCCCCAGCTACCCGCCTGATAGTTTCAAGACACAAATCTCATATTTAAGATCTCATAGTCTTTAAAGTGCCTGAAAATATAAGAATTCCATCATCTTGGGAATCCAACCCTTAATTCGCCGTATCCAGGCCTGGCTGGGGCACTTCAGGTAGGGATTTTCTGGCCCCGAGGACAGTGAGTTATCAGCTGAGCATCCATGTGCCCACAGCTTCTTCCTTGTAACTGGAAGAAAATCAAACCCTATCGTATTTAAAAAAATAACATAGGGATCAGCTTTCTGGACTCTCAGTTTCCTAAGAATGAGAACAGATGACTTTTGAACCTTTCTTGCATCCTCAGCATTGCCATATTAAATTCAGTCATCTTCACTCATGGTTTAAAAATATCTCTAAGGAACTACAGGAAAACTGCAGAGAAGTTAGAGAGCCAAGTTCTCTTCGAGGTACTTTCTCCCAGGTGGCAAGACCACCTTGTGTCTGGCTCATTCCTGAGTCAATCCTTCTCATAACCACCTCTCTGGATGGTTTTCAGAGCTCAATAGAAGATAATAGTGTCAACAGATAAATTCAGAGGTGCAGTGAGGGAGCAATTTTTAGGAGATTTAGAAAGGCAAAACAGTGAGTCAGATGGAAGGTCACAGAGAAGCTGACCTACGAAGCAAAGGTTGTGTATGAGAAAGATCCCAAAAGAGCATCAACAGGAGAGCAAAGATGTAGAAGCTGCAGAGACATGAGGAAGAGGAGGGGGAACAGGACGGGACAAAGCCCGGCATCTTTGCAGTGACAAGCGCAGCAAGGTGGGCATTTCTGATGAAAAGGAAAGAATGGACGTATTATTTTAATTAACACGTGCAACCTGTGAGTTACAGCCCAGGTTCACCTGGCAGCTCTCCCAAGCGACCACCCAACTTAAGTGATCTGCTTTCTTCTGTTTTAGCTCCGTTACCACCTGCTGCTGATGGGCCTGGATCTGAGGAGAATTTCCCAAATCATCCAAAATCCCAAAGAAAGGAGCCAGAGCTGTGTTGGTTGGGGGCACAGACGGGACACACCACCAAGGGTAGTTCAGGAAGACCTGATGTTTGACTGGGGATCTGGGCCGTCTGAGAGACTTCACCGGCCCCAAACATAGGTTAAGTAGGAAAGGGAAGGCGTGGGGCTGGCGAAATCAGGAAAGCAAGCTTTGCCTGCGTCACACTGTCTCTCTGGTGAGTTGTACAATGTTTATGGATTTATTGTTCTCCCCCTTCCCTGCCATTCGCACGCTCTGGGCTGGACAGCCACCTCGTAAGGCTACGCTGTTGCAAGCACCATACGAAATGAATAAACACAAAACAAAAGTTCACATTAACATGGGCAGTTACTGTTCTAATTGTATCCCTGTGTCCCTAGGCCAGCAAGGGGACAGGAGAACTGTTTTCCTATGCACTAACCAGGCCAGGCTGTAAAGTTTTGGTGTACCAGAACAAAGAGAGGCAACGTAGCAACTGGGCAGAGTAAATAAAAAATTTGCTTAATTTGTTCATTTTATGTGACAGACTTATTTAGCGGCTTTCCAAAATTCAATCAAAAGAGCTTCTAGCAAATACAGATCAGGAATAGACCTCAAGCAGTCACTGGTTCGGGTCTTTGTTAGGGGAAGGTAAACAGAAAAAATTACATAATTCTCTCTTTTAGAAGATAAACCATTCATCCGGTTGGACGAATCTCTGTTGCAAATCCA
The DNA here is from genome assembly GCF_963921805.1 of Phalacrocorax carbo. NCBI lineage: Eukaryota > Metazoa > Chordata > Aves > Suliformes > Phalacrocoracidae > Phalacrocorax > Phalacrocorax carbo. Next base: position 6,778,870 of record NC_087534.1, on the reverse strand, counting down.
GGGATATAAAATATCAGAGTTTTCCTTGCTGCAGCCCCCATTACATTCACAAGCGAGTAAGCGCTAGTCCAGCAGAGCTGTTCTGCTTTACACCAGCACAAATCTGGCTTCGCATAAGGAAAGCCCTTCTTCTCCGACCACCTTATTGGTTTGGGTCCAGGTCTGGGGGAACAAGCCTGGCACCTTCACTTAGTGCTCATGTGAAAAAACACCAGCGTCTTTCTCTGCTCCTACGGCAGCCGCGCACACGGGTATGTGGAGCTCGCCTCCAGAAACACAGGGAACGTGCTTGTGCAGCGCTCTCTTCCTGAAGCGTGGGTCCAAAGCCTTTCCAAGAGGACTGCCAAAGCAAATTTTCTTTTCCCAATTTAGAGGCTGAGCATGCAGCAATGTGTCTCGGATCAATGTGTCAGCCGCACCCCAGCCAGGGGATAGCCCTCCTGGGGCTGAGCACAGCAGGGCCAGTAAATTACTCTTCGTTAATTCTTCTCCTAGGAAGTTGCACCATGATGCACATGAGGCCACAGCGGCGATCCAGCACGCACAGAGCTCCTGACTGCTTTTTTCCCTAGAAATCACAGCAATGGAGGAAAAGCAAACGGGAAGTCCTTCTACCCCTCTGCACCCAATGGAAGAGGAACTTAAGCCTTGACATAACAAGAAGGGTCTTCTGAAGTCACAGCAAGTTTCTATTTGCAAACCGGGAAATGGCATTTCCAAAAGATGCAGCAGTTCCCAAAAGATAAAACAGGAAGGTTAGTGCCCTCCACTAACCCCTTTAGGCTCCTTCCTCTGCCCTCACAGTGCCTGGGCCCAAGGGCACATGCTTTCATTTGATGTGTTTGCACTGTTGTTGCCCTGCCCTTGTTCCTCTCCATTCCTTTTCTTTGGGATTGGTTTGCGTGGTTTTTCCACAAATAGGATGCACAGGGCATTATGGAGAAGTTCATTACTTCTCAGATTGGCCCGTCCTGCCTGGCTCACTCTAAACATATCACAGGCAAGTTCAGTGGTGTTTGGCTTGTCTGGGGCTCTCAGGTTTATCCCAGGATTATCCCATGCGTCTGACTTGTTCAGCCCATGCAGTCATGGCACATACTCGTGCAGCAGAGCTTTGCTTTGTCTAGCACCCATGACCTTATCAGCCGTGGCGCTCTGTAAATCATACAGATTAATAGTCTCATGGAAATTAGATGGTTCCTATTGTACAAAGAGACAACCACAGTGTACACTTATAACTGGGCATGGACTTAACACCTCCTGGGCAGCTCTGAGGGCTCTGATGCTCCTCGTGTGGCCAAAGGCACATCAGTCTCCCCAGCATCAGGACAAGGCTGAGGACTCTGCAGCACTCTCAGATCCAGGTCTTCCAACCAACTTCTAAGCAACTTCTCCAGAACAACTCATGATTTCCTTCCAGGAAAAGATTTCTGGGACAATCCAGCAGCTGTATTTCTCCAAGGAGGGATAGAGTTCAACTACATACTTTTTTTTTCTGCAATTGCGGCAAACTTTGTTTACAATTGAGATTACTTGGAATTAACAGTCCTAGAAAAACAATGGCTCAGATGGACCACTTGCTTCCAGGGCCTCTAATCTTCTGCTTTCTGCCTGGTATCTTTTGGCTTGAGTTTCATTGTGAAGTTTCAATATAAGCAGCTTCCAGAGCATAGAATACAAGTTGCTGTCCAAAAAAAAAAAAAAATAATAAGTGCAGCTACAACTACAGACAGGCATCCAGTAAATAACACTGCGGAGGCAGCAGCTTGCATTCCTGGGGCCAAAAGCAACCCTGGAGTAAAGGCCACTGAGTCAAATAAAGCCCTGCTGTTTCCACTGAGGGTGGCTTTGGCCCTGTATCGCAGCAGATGTCAGAGATTATTCTGATGCACGGTGTCACGCGGGCGCAGCAGATTCACATTACAGGGGTCAAGCTAATACCAGTGCAGTTTTGGTTGGAGTCGACTCTGTTGCTCCTGACTTTACACTGAATGTCAAATTCAAATAGACCTTGTGGGTCTGTGGGCAGGGTCCCAGCAGCCCCTGGGAATGGGGTCTCCGTTAATTTGGAGGTTTAACCTCCTCCTGCTCACTAGTGAAGCTCTGTGCTTTCTGACCCCCAACTTCTGATGGGGAATTTGTGGCAGAAGAAGACTTAGCAGCTTGCAGTGACCCTCGAAATAAGTTGTTTGGAGTTAAACCGGAGTCACCCAGCCTCCCTGTGCCTCGAGAAAAATACTCCTGCCCCAGAGAGGATCCAAACGAAAAGCCATTGCTCTGCTGAGCTTCAGCTAGGGGTGTCCCCAGATTTCCTCCATGTCTTTCTCCTGTGGGGCTGGGATATGTTCTTGCCGTGTGGGGTGCAGTTTTCCACGCTTGAGCTCTTCTCATCCCCCCTAGACACACCAGTGCCAGTGTGCAGACCCATGGGGCAGGGGAACCCCCAGACCCCACCATGTCTGCATTTCCCCCATCTAATACCCTGCCAAGGATCTCCCCTGCAGGCAGAGAGCCACTGACGCAGCCCTCCACTCCCTGCCAAGGGGTCCCCAGGCCTTCGACCATCAGATGGAGATGGTTTGATGGAGATGACGGAGCTGAAGGGGCAGTTCACGCTGCTGAGGCACTGGGGTGCCCTCTCTGTAGCAGCATCATGGAGAAAGAACGGCTGAGAATATCGTTGGGATCAAATGGTTCCAGTGGAGGCACCTCCTTCCTCCCCTGGGGACCGGGGGATCTGGAGGCACTGCCACAGCGAGTCACCCGGAACACTCTGAGAGCGGCCCCAGTTTCGCGGCAGGGAAGTGCCTGCGCTTGCCTCCCTTCCCCTGCCCAGGGTGATTCAGCCCTGCCCACTGCTGCCTTTCCAGGAACTGCTCACTGCCTCCATCCTCGGAGGGTCCTGTGGTCTCAGCTCAGAGGGGAACACGCAGCCACCCAGGCTACATAATACCATAGCGTTAAGGCAAATAATAATAAGACACCTTAGCAAAACTGCCTTTCCAAGGCTGCCGAAGGGCTCCTGCACCTCCACTGCTGAGAGGCAGCATCAGAGACACAGGCGAGGAAAGCGTGAGCTTGTCTTGTGCACCTTGATTCATATTTAATCCTCTCTCCTCCCTCCGCAAGGGGTGCGATGCTTCTGTGCATCTTAGAGAAGAAAACCTCTCCATCACATTGAAATGTGAAGCTTCCTCATTAGAATTTAATTTGCACCGATATAGAGGAAATTATCATGTCAGTGCAGAGAAAAGAAACAGTGATTCAGGGGAGAAGATTTCTGATAAATTGTTCCGAGCCCTTTTATCACCATAGGCTTACGTGACGATTTGTCTCGGGGAGGTTCGATCGTGGCTTTATAATGACCCTCCGTGGAAGGGACAGATGGCCACAGTGGCAGTGTGAGCCCGTCCTATTTTTTTCCAAGTAGCTGTAGCAGTTGTCATGGCAACCCCCATTACAACAAAACCCACAAATATATTTTCAATTAATTCCTGAAAAATCTAAGAAGTGGGACACGTTTCTCACATGCGACGGTGACACCTGTGTTGGCGTTTCCGTGGCGGTTATTGTTCTCCTGCCAGACGCTCCACATGCAGCGGTAGAAGCTGTCCCTAGCTCAGACATCTCCAAAATGGGAAATTTGTCAGCTGGGAGTGATGACAACCCTCTTCCAGCCCTCCCAGTAAGGCTACTGAGGAAGCTGTTGGAGATACCCATTACTGGGTGCACAAGCAGCCCAGAGTGGGAGGTCCCCATCCCCATCACCCCGCCATAAGGGACAGAGGCAGCACTTTCTTAGCAGAGGTGCCGAGACCCAGTGAGACTAAACACCAGACCAGGGCGGTGTTTAGGTGCCTCGTTCCCATCCGAAAGCACCGGCGCTGCACAGTGAAACACCCTTGGGCTGCGAGTGGCCCAGAGCCAGGGGGAAGGCCACCTCTGCAGGCAGCCTGAACGAGGCTGGAGCCTTGATTCATTCCCCGAGCTGTGGGAGATCATCTCCCCGGAGCTGGCTTGGGCTTTTCTGTCTTTCCCGCCTTGCTTTCTGCAGTACCATGTCCAGACCTGATCTTTTCGCTCAGCGTGTTTTTTAAATTATTTATTTATTTATTTCTAGTCACTTCTTTCCCTTTTTCAAATCATCTGCTGTCATTGAACATTTGAGTCCTTATTCGGAAAGTCAGATGTTTAATAATTGCTCCATGCCTCCCCAAAGTGTTCCTCCCCTCCTATTGCTCATGTTGTCACGTCTTTCTGAAGAAGGAATTTTTCTTGTTCTTTCCGAGCCTGCTTCGCAGAGAGATCATGAATTACAGAGCTCCCTCGCTTTGATGTCTTTAGTGCTTTGGGCTAAGTTTCCCTGTTCCCTCATTGCCTGTTGCACTGGGAAAGGATTGTCTCATTCAAGGCACGGGGATGCGGAGATCTGGGAAAGAAACATAGGAGTCCTTGAAGGAAAAATGCAATTACCAGCACGAGGCCTCTCCCCAGGGTGAATCAGAGCACTTTGATGCTCGTTGCTGTCCGCAGCAGGCAGATTCCGGGCTTCTGGCTCGGGATGCTTGGCTGCCCACACCCTCAGTGCACGCCGGGACGGGACCGAGATACGTCCCCCTCGCTTTGCTCCCGCGCCTCCGTGGGCCAGGAGGAGCTGCAGCTCGCCTTGACCTCCAGCAAGCCTCGGGCAGCCTGGCTTATCCGCACCTGGGAAAGGGGTGCTGCAGGTGGCCCGGAGATGCTCCGTCCTGCCACCAAGAAGCAGGTTTAGGGCCGTGATTTCTGAAGAAGGACTCACAGCCCCGTGGCCATGGCAGCAGGAGGACAGCTGAAAGCCTGGCAGAAGCTCAGCATCGCTTATGCTAAACTACCCCTGGGCACCATGAGCAACTGCCTGAAACAGTGCTCGGGGAGGCTAGGGGCATGAGGGTGGTTTTGTGGGAAAGCCTGATGGGCTGGAAGCTCGGCTCCAGATGAAACTAAGTGAATGGAGAAAGGCTGAAGGAGGCAGGAGAGGCTCATCGCAGGGCAAGGGTAGCACAGCCTTTTATCTTTGGAGCTGAAGGGCTTTGGCTTTCAGAGATAGTTCAGGCTCACTGGCTCAAAGCCCTACCTGCTGCCACCTTCCAGCCATCATTTCAAAGCACTTTCCTCTATTATTCACTTTTCTTAATAACAATATATTTTAAAAAATCCCATATAGAAAAAAAAATTGCTCACCCTGTTCAGGCCTATTCGTTCCCAATGGTTTTGTCCCAGAATAAACACAGACATGTTTTGAAGTTTGTTGTGAAAAGAGATTAACTCTAAAATCTGCTTCCTGGCTTTGAAGGCTGCAGACCAGCGTGGCTTTTATTATTTACTAGTCATTAGACTGAGTGACATATAGAAGAAATAATTGCTTGGCGTGTTTGAGGGTTGAAGGATGTTAATTAAGAAGTAAAACGTTTGTTTTTTTCTCGCTCTGAACAAAGCAATCCGAGGGATTGTGTTGTGCCGGCGTTTTTCTCCCAAGGGGCAGGTCTGATCTCACACTCCCAGGGGTTTGGGAATGTGAGCGTCTGCAGCCGCTCCGCTCCCACCACTGCGGTCGCAGCCCTGGGATGAGCTGCTGCCCCCCGCGAGGTGATGCGCCGCAGGGAGGAACGCTCCGGGAGCAGCCAGCGCTTGTGGCTGGGCGAGCTCGGAGCCGCGCGGGCGATCATGCACGGGCAGCGCTCGAGCAGAGCCGGCACTCCCCTCCCTGCAGAGCTCTGAGCCGCTCCAGACGGGCGTCGGGTGGGACCCACCTCGCCCAGCACCGACGGCCAAGGTCCCGCTGGAGACGGAGAACGAAGGGCAGTGCTGAGGGCTGGCTGCGAACACAAGAAGCGGTTTCCGTTTCTCTGCTGCCTGCCCTGCCGTGCTGCGCCCTTTCTTTACCGCTTGCAGCTGGTTCTTCCAGGCACATTCGTTGCTCACAACCCCTCTGGCTGACCTGGTTGCTAGAGCCACAAAGAGTTTCGCTGCGTTCACAGGCTGCTCTGGGAGAAAAGACAACAGACCCTTGACTTTGAGGCAAAATTCTCAACGGCACAAATGAACAAAATTATTTCAGGAATAAATTTAGTCCCTGCCCCCCAGCCCAGCTTTTGTTCATGGGGTGGATAGAAGTGTCTGTTCTGGGAGCCTGGAGGGGAAAGACTCTGCCATGGAGTGGGCAGGGCGAAGATCAGGCTGGGGAGCTCGGAAGGCCAAGGAAAGACCCAAGGCAGGTGTGACATGACGATGAAGGCGAGTGGTGCAATGGCAGCGTATGATGCAGAGCTGCATCCTCAGTGTGACTCACCCCCACCTCTGTGCCCACCACCCTGGGGGGCTTTGGGCACCGAGCTCAGCACCAGAGGCCCCCTCCCCGGGCTATTCCCCTAGCTGTGCTGTTTGCTGAAGGCGTTGCAGCATCGCGACCAGGCGGTGCTATGTTGCCTGTCAGCAGTTATTTGCTTGCTCCCTACTCTGCCATCGCGCTGCCTCTCCTGCAGTGCCTGGATCTTCTTTTTGAAGCTCTCCAGGTTCAAGGTTTGATGTCAACCGTTGTCAGAAAAGGAAGATAGAGAAGAGAGAGTTGGCTCCGTGGGAGAGTGGCAGCAACAGCGGAGCCATGGAGAAGATGGAGAGCAACCAAGCAGCAGCATCGTCTCCGCAGCAGGCTCAGCTACACGCCAGCCCCGTGGCACGGAGGGCTTCTGAGGGTGCTGCAAAGCACCGAGGCTGTTTGTTTGCAGGAAATAGCAATCGGAGGTATGGCTGCCCTGCCAAGTACAGAAAGATCCCGGCAAGGGTAGGTTACATAATGCCGCCCGCTCCCTCGGGCGCTGCGCCAGCGGGGTAAGGAGAGATGCGGCGACCTTTCGGCAGTGACACTTCGGGAGCACTATGTGACTAAATTCAGCTCTGCCACACTCCTGACTGCCGACGTTACACGTGAGAAACGCTGTGGTTGCCGCTTGCAGAGTGCCTGGAAAATATGTCCTGCAAAAGGGGACGGGAACATCACATTACGGCCCGCTGGGTAGGCTGTCCCCTGTGCGGGAAGATGCGCTGCTCGGGGAGGTAACCGTGGTTCGGGAGGCAGAGTGACTCAGCTCAGCATCTCATTGCTCCTCGCGGGCCGCCTCACGCTCCAGACGCTGGAGAAAATCCCTGTGCGATGCAGCCATGCCAGTGGAACTGGGGGGTTGTTTGGGCATGGGGGGGTCCTCCTCCATGCTTCACGATGCAGAAGGAGGTGAGGGTGGTGTCTCAGATCTCTCCTCCTCAAAGTGTCCTTCCTCTCCCATCCTTGCAGCCCTGCTGTCGCTGGTCTCCATCCCTGCGACACCTACCGGTGCCTGTGCTGGGCAGTGGGGCAAGGAGGAAAACACAGCAGGGCCAAACAGGGCAAAATGGAGCAGGCGGGACCGGCACGGCGGTTCAGGGTATGGTGCAAGAGTAGCATCGAGATGATCTCCAGAGGTGCCTTCCAACCCCTACCATTCTGTGACCATTGCAGCGCTTGGATCATCATTTCGGTGGCACATACGCAGAGGTGGCACGGCTATGGCACCAGTACCGTACGTCAATAGTACAGGTACGGCCCACGGCTCTGATATATCACCCCTCTGCAACGCACTGGCCCCAGAAGTCCTGTGCTGCTTTATGAGCACAGTATGCTGACCTGAGTGCTGGGATGTTTATTGTATATCCAAGCTGGGAAACAAAGAGGGAGGGAGGAAAGATGATCAGGTGCTCCGCAGCAAAGCGTGGCAGTTACTGCAGGACAAGGGGAAATCCTTTGGCCAGAGCCTACCAGGTGGGCTGCAGAGCCAAAAAGCCCACGGCCTGGCAGATCAAAGTGCTCTGGCTGGGTGAGAAGTGGCTGTTTCTCCCTTGGAGGGGAATAGGAGGGAAAGAAAAAGCAGCAACCTTGGGACAGTTGCTGCTCTTCTAGCTGGCACATCCAGACACCCACTTGTGTGCTTGAAGAAATTAGATCTTCATGAGGATAGTGAGCTCCCAGGTAAGGCGGAGTTGAATATCCATGGTTTGCCACTCACTCTTGTACTGAGCCTTAGTCTTACTATTAAGATTCAGCCATATTTTGGGGTAAGAAGCTGCCAGTTTACTCTGTTCTCCACTAAGGAGACTCAAGGGAAGATCAAACCTCGCAGGACCCTCTAAGAAAGTGCTGTTCCAGGGTCCTCTGGACTTATCAGGGTTCTAGAAACCCCAGTGCCCCAAATACTGCACAAAAACTGCAGTGATCTATCTGCCCTGGTAAAGCTCCGCCAAGTCAGACGAAGCAGACTCGCAGGATGGAGGCGAAACGTCTTTGCAACACCACACAACAAGTTCATGCCAGAGGCAGACCTGTGCTATGTTCTCCCAAACCCCAGGTCCCTCGGGGTCCACTTGTGTGCAGAGAAGCCATGGCTTAACGTCTGGGGAAAAAGGTATAGCATTTCCCCAACCTACTCCCCTTCTGAATCTGCTGGGAGAAATAAATGAAGACTAGCTGATTCCTGAGTCCTGTCTGCCTCTGAATTTCGAATTCCTGTTCAGCTCAGCTTGGGGCTGTGTTAATACAGCACTTGTCTTTCACAGCACCCTGAACACGTGGGTGAGGGGCCAGGCTGTGCCCTGGACAAGGCAGGGCCGTGCAGGCGCAGGGTCTGCCTGCTCGCAAGCCGCATCGGGGACTTGCGCTGGCAAAATGAAATGCCAGCAGTGATTTGCAAAACCAGCTTGTTGGATGATGCCTTCCAGCTTGTGGAACTCTTCTGATGATGTGAGACCTCTGACCCTGCATCTGTTCTGCTGCCCTACAGATTGTGGATAATGGTTAGTACTTCTACAGGGTTTATGGGCCAAATATTTTGCTGTCTCCATTCACAATAAGGTTTTGGGTCCCAATATTTAAGGTATTTCCCTTACACTACCTCGGCAGCCCTCACAAGGTCTGATAAGGAGGCAGGAGACACGGTTTGGGTATTTCGGTGCACTGACCACAGGGACCGTCCCCAACCCGACAATCAAGGAGATGAGGTGCAAAGAAGTTAGTGGGAAAAGCGATGCTTCGAGGAAGCTGGAAAGAGCCCAAAAACTCAGCACCCGAACAACCTGCAGGAGCAAAGCGCCTCCACGGGCGCAGCATCCGCACGAGCACAGGCAGGGCAGAGCAGCCCCTGTCACTGTCACACCAGGGACTGCTGCTCCCTGAGCCCACAGCGTCCTCCCCCTGCATGTCCTCCTCCGAAACCTGGGAGGGGCAAGGGAGTGGGAAAACCAGCTGGGAACACTGTGAGGCAAGGGAATAAAACTCTTCCAAATGTTGCTGGTGGGTGTTTATAGGTGCTATAAGTTTTCCTTTAAAAAGCTAAGCTTCAAATTGAAGTCATTCTCAACATAAAGAGCAGAAACAACCTTAAGACGAGCAGGAAGAAATAAAAAATAAACTAGTGTCAAGATGGATCTAACCCTTTTCTGGAGGGAACCGCACACAGCCTCTCCCCCTGAGAATAGAGAACGGGACGTGAAAATCAAAAAGGTCCATTTTCGGGCCGGTGAGATGCTTTCCCAGGCTGCAGCACATGCTTTCCCAGAGGTTTAACCCTGTGTGCTCCTGTCTTTTTTCTTTTTAACTCATCCAAAAAACCCTTGGTGAACTGTAAGTTCATCGGTGTTATTACAATCCTTGACGAGAAAAAACTTATAAAATAAAACCAGGACATAATATTTACTGGCCTAACAAAACAAACTGCTCGCATGACATGGTTTTAGCTAAAATGTCCCAGCTAAAACCATGACATCACACCATGCTGGAAAATTTTTGCAAGTATGGTCAGCTCCTGCCCCGTGCAATGCAGATTTCGTAGGGGACATCTGGTTTCCCTTTCAGCTGAGGTTATTGAGCAATCGAAAGGTCTCTGCAGCCCTTACAACGGCATTCATGGTTACTGGTGTCGCTCGCCAGGTACTGCATGACGCTAAATGCATTAAGGTGCTCAAATACTTAGGAATTTTCAATCATTTTTGTCAGTAAACAAAAACGGCTAAGGGAGGAGAGGTAAAGGTCAGAGCGTGATCCTGGAGCTAATCTCAGAGAGGCAGCTGTACCCGGAGCAGGCTCGGCACGGATTAGCCGGCAGTGGAAACTCTGAGCCTACTGCCTGATTTATCCAGGGAGGAATTTGCTACAGTTGGGGTAGGACTGCGCTGCCTTTTCTAACGGCACGGCGTACTGGTAGCTTTGATGCTCAAATCAGCCTGCAGAAATACAGGAAAGAAGCAGCCAGGAAAAGACCTGGAGGAGTTTTCTGGTGTAGGTTTCTCCCTGATACCTGTTTTTCCAGCCTGCTTGCTGTTCATGTTTTTCCTAAAGCGGGTCTGAATCTTCTTCTGGCGGCAGTTCTGTGCTCTTCACCGTGGGCTGCAGGTTGCTCCTCCCTTCAGCAGACACTTGATGTGTTTGAAAACTGCTGGGCATCCCATGTGCGTTGGGGCATCAGCAGCCCCAGTCCCCCACTCCCTCCCTGGCGGTCACGTTCTCTACGCCTCTTTTTTTCTCTCCTTGTTCACACCCTCTCTCTGTTTGGTTTATTTGTCTCTTGACTCACATTGCCGCTTGTGCTCAGCTTACAATCCACCAGCTCCCACTTGTTTTTCCCTTTTCCTCTGCATTTGCTGCCCAAACCTTTCTTTCTACGCTTTATCGGTGCAACCGCCTATCTCTGGTCCACGGCACTTGTCCCTACCGAACTGAGGTCCGTTTCTTCAGACCATTTCTCCAACTTGTCAAAATCATTTTGAATCCAAATCCTGTGCTCCAACATGTTTGCGGTTTCTCCCAGCGGGTGTCATCCCCGGATTCAGTGAACAAACTCCTCTGTCGTGCCAGTCATGCTAACCTGTTCATGCAAGCATGGCCCATAGCTGTAACCTAATCATGCCCTTGAAAGGGGCCACGGCTTGAGCACGGTACGGCAGCATCCCTCTGCGCGGGTTGCCGGTAGACGCTCAGACAAACAGTACAGAATCGTAAATCTTTCGGTGATTTCTGGAGTCAATTCTCTTTGAACATACCAAAACCGCTTGCAGTTCATTGTACACGTACGTCTGCGGAAGCGGGAGGGGGGTTATTTGTAGGAATATGACTGTCCTTTGCAGAACGCAAATACCTGCATAAGGATGCGAAAATATTGTGTCAAAAATGCCTGTATAGTTAATTTTGAGGTGCTGGCCAAAAATCAGAGCTAGTGTCACTGATTTCAGCAAACCAGTTACACGCCTTGCCTAACGCGCGCTTTGTGAATAATCATGGAAAAGTTTTGTGGGTGACAGAAGAGCTAAGTTTTGTTTGCACTTGCCAAATAAACAAAGGCTGGGGAAAGTCACATAAAGTGCTCTGTGTCTGCAGTATGGAAACAGGAAAAAAGGGTTTCGGTTTTGTAATAAGCTGCACGCAGGGAAATATTTGCCTGACTAAAATCCATAGGAGTAAAAATGCATGTGGAACAACGATGGTCTAGAAGAATGGCCGAGCTCTTCATTCAATAGAGCAGTTATTGTAGCTGCATTAAAAATGGCAGAAATGGCATCTATGGCAATAGCCATATCACTCATCTGAAAATAAGTCAGTCCTTTTATTGCCTTTTAAAGTCACTTTTTGGTCTTCCATTAAGTTCCCATTCAAAAAACCTCTGCAAGGTTTTCTGATACATCCTTTTAGACTTTTCAAGACCCAACCTAAATTCTCATTTGCCTAGATTCATCCCAAGAAATTTTACCACTGTAAATGACCCAAATTATTGTTGTCCCTTCACGGTAGGTAGCATTTCTACCTGACAGACAGCATCTTGTCATTTAACTGCGTCCGTCTGTAAATCCTAAGCACGTTTAGTTCTTTTAGCCTCCTTTGCAAAGCTGTCTCTCTAAAAATCCCCGGAGGAATTTGTTCTAATTTATCAGCATCGCTTTGATAATGAAGTGTCTATAAACAGATACACAACCTTCTCTGCAACCAGTGTGAACTGTGAAACAGCACGAATATTGCAGCTCAGAGCTCTGGCCCGAATGCTGAGATTATCTCCTGCCATTCAGACACTAATATAACTCCTCCTGGTCAATGGCTCAGCATGCCTACCCGCTTGGACTGACAGAGACTCCCGTAAGCTTTCTATACAGGCAAGGATGGGAGGTAAATAGTCTCACACGTGGCCACCTTCATTTGCTGGCCCCAGAGGTGAGTATCCACTCGCTGTCATGTCCAACAGGGACACCCTGTCCCCTGGGTCTGGATACAAGCTCCCATCAGGCTCCTTTGGCTCCACGGGGTGACACCTTCAGCCATATCTGGTTTGCAGCTTATGTCCTGATACTGGAATGACACTGAATCTGTTGCCATGACAGCTTGTTCTCCATCCAAGGATGGCATGTTGAACAGACCCTTTTGTTTCTCCCATGGCAGCCTCTAAATCACTGTAGCAGACTGCACTGTGGGGTCCCATCCCTGAAACGCGTGTGTCCCCCCAGGTTCCTAAACCTGATGGACATCTCCTCCTTGAAGCACGGCGGCACAAGTGTTTAGGTGATGGGGCTGGACAAAACCCCAACATATCTCACTCAAAAGCCTCCCCTTTCCCACCAGATGCTGTCATAGTTTATTCTGGAGGGAGAAGCAAGAAGTCTGCCCTGGCCCTGGATTGCAGTATGCTGCATTGCTACCTGGTGCTGTTTCACTGCAATGATGTAATGCTGTAGAGAGCAGCACATGTACCGACAGAGACATCTGCATCTGCATCACGCAAACACGTGCAGGGATAGCGGGGGGTGAACTGCCTTGTAAAGTGCTTGCTGCTCAGCCACCTTCACCTTGCCTGTTTCTGCAGCCCCCGTCCCCGGGGGACCGCAGATCTCTCAGTCTCTCTGTAACACACTGAAATAAGTAGGACTTGGGAGCGTGAAAACCGTTAAAAATGGGGGTTTTTGCAACTTGCCAAAGCTGAAGCAGTGTCTTATGTAGGGTAAGCTGGTTAAACTCTCAGACCATGGTTTGGCTCAACCCTGCTAACTGCGTTCACCCAGTCTGGCAGGTGTCGCCCAGGACCCTGCCGCCGCTGCCCTCCCTCCCTCCCTGGTCTCTGACTGACCGGGGAGGAGTTGTGTGGCCTGGGCTGGGGCTGCAGGAGCAACTGCTTCTCCCAGCCTCGGGGCGTCACCCCTCCTCTCCTGTCCCACCCCACCGATGGGCTGAGGGAGGGCTGTTCCTCCTTCAGTGTGGCTTTGGGGTCCATTCTCTGCCATTCCCTCCTCTCCCCTCTCAAGGTCAGGTCCCTATCGTAGAATCATAGAATCATTAAGGCTGGAAAAGACCTCTAGGATCATCAAGTCCCAGTCTTCCTCATCATACCTTCCTCCTCTTCTCTACCTTCACCTTCCTCAGCTTTTTGGGGTCTGTCCCTGTCTCAGACCCTCTCCACACCACTCAGACATTGGCCTGACCCTTTGCAGCACACCTCGTCTCTTCCCATCCTTTCCATCCCCTTCCCTCCCCTCTACGGCTGCTCCTCTCGCACAGCCGCCCCCGATTTCACCCCTTCCCCCCGATCCTGCCCCTCTCCTGCACAGCGCAGGGACGCTGCCGTGGCACGAGGGCTGGGAGGGAAGGACTCGGGGATGGATCAACCTCAGCCACAGAGGCAGGGGACTAGCAGGCAGGCAGGCATTTCTGCAGCAACCTTCAAATCTCTCCTGCAAACAGGCAGTTGCTTGACGTCAAGAAAGACTGTGTGCCTGGTATCTGATGTGCATGAATACAGCCTACAAGAGAGATGTAGCTAGGAGTTTTGTTGCCACTCCAGTAAAAAGAAAAAAGCAGGCTTTTTTATCATTTGAAGTGGCTTGTTTTTCATCCAGAGGTATGTGGAATTCAAACAGGGCAATAAACTTCAGTCTCTCCTCTTTAACGGGTTTTGCCCTGTAAAAGGCAACCAGACCTACCATGCCAAGACTCATGTGATGCGAGGGTCAGGCAGGGATCACTCTTCATTAGCAGCAGTAAAAAGCCAGTCCTGCCTCTTTCTTCCAGGCAATTCCCGGCTCTGGTGCAGCCAAAGGGAGGCCATTAACTGCGAAGGTACCGTTCTACCACGGGGCAGTAGCTTTCCACAAGACACAGAGGGGAAATTCCTCTCCATGCATCCCCCAGGGCTGCTTTGCACTCACTCTCCTGACACTTCGGCCACCCAAGTGCAAGCCAGCCTTCAGGGGTTGGTTTAAGCTCATGCACCAAAACTCCTGGAGCTCCTGGGACACAGCCCTGCAGAGCCCCGTGTCCCCACCAGTCACCTACACTAGGCATGGTGAAACCCAACAGCAGGCCAGAAGGCATCGCGGGGTTCTGAATGACTCGGCTGCCACCGCTCGATTTGCTGGAGCTCGCTTGGTTTTTTTAAGCAAGCTTTAGAGAAACTGTGGGCCAGATCCAGCTTGCTCTGCAAGGGGCAAGATGCCTTTTGCAGACATCAGTGAGAGAAGGAGCCGTCCCACTCAGAGACCACTACATGTGCAAATGGCACAGCAGGGTTTTATAGACTCAGCTGCAGGAGTGCAGACTTTAACCTGTCCCATCTCCTTCCCTGCATGATTTATTTTCCACGAAGCTTTGAACCAGAAGTCTGCCACGATTTCAAGAGAAGAATCCATAATTTAAAGCCAGAGGAGGGCACTGCTAATTTGGGGTGTGCTTATTTATAGATTGGTATCAACAATTATAAAATACGTGGACGGTCGCAGAATACAGAATGGCTTTCGCAAGCAGGTATTGGGAGCTTTACCCCTCTCCTCAGTGCCGCGGCTGGTCCTGCTGCTGTCCCAGGCTGAGGAGGTGTGCATGCAGCTCCTCCGGGAATCGGTGCGGGACGGGAGCTCCAGCTCTCGGCTCGGGATCGCAGCGTGTCCATGCTGAAGAAGCCACAGCTTTCCGCAGAAAACGCAAAGATGACAACCTCCTTCCCTGTAACCCTCCGACGTTATCTGCTCTCTCTGTGTTTCCCTGCCCTCAGCCCGTTGCGTTTACTCCTTGGATCACATATTAACATTGCCGTAAAGCCAGGTGACTGCTTTAGCCTCTTGTAATTAACCAGCATGACTTTTTAATCTATTAATTTATAATTGAAAACTAATAATAGCATACACTGGGGTTTGTCTGGTATTTCGGATCACCTCATAATCTCATGCAGTTCACTGCCATCCCAGGCACCCCTGAGGATATCAGCAGTGCTGTGGATGATGTGTGAAAAGTTACCTTTAAATTGCAGGATTGATCCCTCTAGCAGTCATGACAGTGAAGGGCAGCTTGGTCCACCGGGCAGAGCACAGGTTTGGGACCCTTAATTAGGAAAATTCTATTTACCCAGCGCCAAGTAGTTTAACAAACTGTTCCTTCATTTAGCTTCCTAATATTAGAAGACAATTATATGTTGGCTGAGAGAGGAAAGAGAGCTACTTGGCGTGGGGAGCAGGGGATGAGTGTGCTGGAGAAGCTCCGGGAGAAAGAAAAACCACATCAAGGCTGTCTGCCTTCCCCATCCTAAATTACAGCACCCGGAGAGGAATACGCCAGGGGTTGGGTAAGAGCAATGCAGGAGGCCGCCTCGTGTTGGAATATTTTTCTTTGCCTTGGGTGAGTAAATAATAATCTGTTTTGGAAAAAAAGCGTTTAGAGACACTGTCTAGAGCAGAGGCTGTGGGAGGAAAGCTGGGCATGTTTGCCAAGACAGACACACGGACACAGTCACTGGGCTCAACTTCAAGGAGGTCTGAGGTTGGGAGAGCTGCTGGGGATGGAGAGCTTGTGGGGATGGAGGGCTGGGGGCACTTCCAAGGAAGCCTCCAGCCACATGGTTCGGATCGTAGCCCTCAGGGACCTGCTGAGGGTCCTTCCTCTGAGGGGGACGGTGGCAGGCAGAGGTTTGTTGTAGCACTTTCAGTCCACAGAGCAAATCTCAAGTAGGCACATCACTCACCGATGCTGCCATGTCCTTTGCACTCGCAGGAGCAAACCTGTGGCTGACGAAGAGACATGACCGCACCCCCCAGAAGAGATGGTGGCGTTGCTAAATGAGAGGTCTCACATGGGCACACTTACACGGGGGCAGGTGAAAGGGATAACTGAAGGGTAAAGGTTAGTAAGGCAGGCAAACGAGACGAGGAACAACCTGAAACTTCATGAAGGGCGGGTGCCGTTGTCAGTGAGTAGCAGAAACTGTGGCCAGGAAGATGAAATTACGTCGGAAACGGAAGGAGGCACACAGCAAGGAGCGCAGGGCAGGATTGCGCAACTGATTTTAGATGTCTCGAAGCTGGGTGCTTATGTTGGAGCCAGCCTCCCTCAGCTCCCTCCGTGCCAGGGCAAAAGGCCGAGTGGTCCATCGGGTGATTGGCCTGCCATGCTTTGGGTGGGGGGAAAGGCTTCCTGGGGGTCCCTGTTTCTCTCCCTTGGCTACAGGTAGAGTCTGAGGATGAAGCACCTACGGCGGATGTTGCATTTCTGCTCCTCCCCTCACAGTGCAAAGCCTCATCCAACAGAATGGTTTTGCAGCCACAGTCCAGCTGACATTTGAACGTGGATGAGCCGAGAGCACATCAGAGTCTGAGTATGTGTCTAGGGGCTCCTTGGACTTCAAAGGACAGGAGACACAGACCACCCTCCTTCCAGCAAAGCAAGCTCTCCAAACAGCTGTAGAGTAGAGAGAGGCCAAATCGGAAACCCTGCCAGCCCCTGACAATACAGGATCTATATGCAGTTTCATGTTTGATGGCTGATGTCAAAGAGAATTCAGCTAAAGGCAGGAAGAGAAACACAAGGAAAACAAGAGTAGCTGTGCAGGGAGCCAGCTTTATGACTAATGCTACCTTCTGAGTAATGTTTAAACTGAAACATAAATAACAATAAATCCAGTTCCACTCCATCCAGAGGACAGAGCAGAGCC
Source organism: Phalacrocorax carbo (assembly GCF_963921805.1). Classification (NCBI taxonomy): domain Eukaryota; kingdom Metazoa; phylum Chordata; class Aves; order Suliformes; family Phalacrocoracidae; genus Phalacrocorax; species Phalacrocorax carbo. The sequence continues at coordinate 6,761,861 of NC_087534.1, read as the reverse complement.
CCCTTTGCTTGGCCAAAACAGGCCTCAGAGTTTAACCACAAGAAAATCCTCCTGAAGTTTTACTACTTACTGTAAGCACTGAAAAAGCCCCTCGGTTAGGAAATACAGCTTCTAGTGGATTTACAGCGTGAGCACTTGGATGGACTGTTTCCCATTCAGCTGCATTTTGGGAGGTGGGACAAGACGAGATGCTGGTTAGTACTGGGGGATGCATTTCCATCGAAGCTCATGCCCGGACCTGTCCCACAAGCCTTCCCTGAAGCTCTTTGGACAAGTGGCAAAGCTGAGGCCGCCAGTTCTTGTGTCATTTGAAGCTCCTAAACCAGGGGCCAAACAGCAGCTCATTCAGCTCATGCTGCCTTACTGTTGGACAAGGGGCTGGGTGGGGATGCTCTTCTCCCACCTTTGTAACTGCTCGTTTGTGCAGCCTGGACCTCCCTGGGCATTCGGCTCCGAGATCACAAAGCTGTGAGACCTGCTGCAAAAAAAGTACTCAGTGCGTCTGGCTACCTGCTGCTGAGCGCCGCGCCTTCTGCGCTGGGTCCACTGACACCTTCGGGACACTGCGGGGTTTTGGATCGCAGATTGCCTTGTCTGTTTAAAAAAAGGATGACTTTTTGCCAAAGAATGACATCTCTGATGGCTCAGGGTAGATGGAGACTCCTCCATGGTTTGACAGCATGGTCAGCTGGAGGCAGGCGGTGGAGTGTCCTGGGGGATGGGATTTGGCCAGAGAACGGAGAGCAAGGTCCAGAAAGATGCAGGAGACACTGCAGAGCATTTCTGGAATAAAAATTTAAAAAAAAAAAAAAAGAAGAAGAAGAAGAAGAAAAAAGACCCTATTGGTTTTCAGCCCAGAAATCTCAGAATTTTTGTATTCTATGGGAAAAATGTTAAGTTTTTCCGGATCCCTCTCCCAGGGGATGGGAGTCGCATTTTTTCTGCCTAGCTCTATTATCTGTCCATTTGTAATCTCTCAGCACTGTGTGCCAGGGTAGATCAAGGGGTATCCAGCCTTCCCAGGTGCAGGGAACACCAGAACAGGTCAACCCAGTAGTTTCTGAGACACCAGAATCAGGAGGAAAATGCCCAAAATGCTGTCTTGCGATTCTTGGTTATCAGGAGCCTGATTTGTGAGGCAGTATCATTATTGAGTGATTAGTGGAGCAGCTAAGGAGAGGATGGCTTTCTCCCCTCTCCCCTCCCCTGGGAGGTATAAATCCAAATGCTGTCCGTAAGAAATGCGAATTTTTCCTTTTGCTCCACACACGTAGCCAGAGAACCGCATCCAGCGGGCGCTGCCTTTAAAGAGAGATGATGATCAGCAGAAGACAGTCCAGAGGCGAACGTGATCAGAGGTCTTGAAAACACGACCTGTGGGGAAAGGCTGCGAGATCTGGGCTTGTTTAGTCTAGAATCGATGGAGGGGAGACATGATAACAGCCCTCAGCTATGCACAAAGTTGCTACAGAGAGAAAGGAATAAACTGTTCTCCATGTCTCTGGGTACCAGGGAAGGGTAATTTAGAGTAATTTAGGAAGAACACCCTGATGGGAGAGTAGGGAAGTCCCAGGTTTGGCAGTGGAGGAGGTTTGGGGTCTTACCTGTGCCTGGGGGGCCAGGCCAGCCTGGTGCCTCCCAGGGACAAGGGGTGCCATGATCTAGCAGGGGATGGCTGATGCCACCTCCTGGGCTCTCTCCAGCCCTGTGCTCTCAGATGGAAATTTTTCAGCCTACAATTCCTCTTCAGGAAGGTCAGTAGGTGAACTGCACCAGGTACCACTGTGATGCCCCCGAACACCAGACCACCACCACGCATCCCTGAGCTCCTCCTATGTACAGATTTATAGGGACCAAGAGGAGAAGCAGGGACCGGGCACCTGCTGAGCCCCAGCCCCACCACATGTCCTGACGGGGGAGAGGCAGCAGGAGCTGCAGAGGAAGAGCATGTCCCGATGCATGTCCCAGCAGGCACGGCTGAAGCCATGCTGGCTCTCTATGCAGGCTGCAACACACTGCAGAATACCAGCGAGAAAGACCTCAAAAATTTCTGGAAATGGGAGAAGCTGACATTTCTAATTCCTGCGTCATCTCTCAGTCCCAGCCATGGCAGGGCACCTCTGGGGGGTTGACACTTATTCCCAGCCCTCACTGGGAGAAAGCATCAGTGTCTGGAGCCAGCGTGGAGAACCCGTGTTCAGAGGCCTGGGGAGCGCATGTGGTTTTGCCGCAGAGGCCAAGTGCTTTGGAAGTGAATACTTTAACTGGGTGGTCTGTAAAAAAAAATAAATTAGAGAGAGCGAGAGATAACACGTCCAGTTGGAGCACACGCCGTGGTTGTACAACTGAGGTTTTTATTGCTCGTCAGGGACGCAGGCAGACCTGCACGGGGGTTACACTGCTTATCACGGCCACCCGTGGACCTGTGGCTCTGGGTGACAAAGTGCACTGGGTCACCAGCGGCTTTGTGGCATCTTAATTTAAGAGCTGTAATCCTGCCTGGATCCGAGTAACCTTCCCAAGAGAGCCAAGTCCAGCAGGCCCGACTGCAGCAGAGTTCTGGGTATTGCTCCTTCCGTGAGCTTTTGTTCTCAAACCTGTGAGTCGAAGCAGCAAGTTTGAGTGCATTTCTTTCAGATCTGTGTCAGTGCTTTTCCCAACAGCTTGGCAAGCAGCATAAACATCCATCTGCAGTTGTCACTGGTAGCAGTGCACTTCATCTGGAGGGAAGCTGGCTGCTCTCAGACGCCCAGTCACACAAGGAGCAAACAGTTGCTTTATTTCTGAGTGGGGCTACACAAACCATTAAGCACCTCATTAATCTCGTGTTTAATTCTCTGCATGAGGCTCACTGGTAAAAGAAATAAATTCTACATTTTAATTATTGAGGGAATAACTAGAGTAGCCTTCCTAACTCCCTTTCGTCCCTTGCCGTTGCACTATAAAACATGGAAGATGGCAACCTGCTGTCTAAGTTGTCCGTGTTGTCCGTCAGTGTTTCCCCCCACCTCCGAGCGCTGCACAGCTTGTGGGCGGCAGGGAGCAAAGAGCAACGCTGGCTCCTCCGCGTCCTGAAGCCAGTCGCTCCCATCGTCACCAGAGAGACCCAGGCAAAGCAGCTGGACACGAGCTCCGCTGCCTCCACCTCCTCACCACCACCATGCACCCTTGGGGCTGTAAATGTACCAAAACTCCAGCTCTCCCCTCTCCCCCTCCGTGGGGTGTTGGGAACTGGTTTGAGGAGCTCAAACTGGAGCAAATCACTGAGCTCTGACAGATGTCTTCAGGCTGTCACAGCTCTCAGCTCTGGAAAGGGCACCGGCAGGGTACGAGCAAAGGTCACAGCTTTGGCTTTCCTGGACTCCGTCCCAGCTTTAGTCCCTTCCTAGGCCTGCAGGCACGTCCAAAGTCAGCTCTGGATAGAGACAAACTGCCCCAACACAGTTTTGGCACCTGCCAGCATCCCAGACCCGCGGGGCCAATGCTACCAGTGCAGCATCGCGGGTGCCCGGGCAGTGCTCACATCTCAGCGCCTTCAGCAGGGATTTTTCCCTGCAAGGCCTTTCTTTTGCTTCCCCTCCTTGTCTTTTTTGCTGCTCTGGTTTAATAACTGATTTTTCACTGGCAAAAATAAAGTGCAGCCACCTGCTGAAATGGACGTGAGCCCAACACAGACTGTCCTTCCTGGGCACCCCTGCTTGGAGGAGGAGAACAGCCTGCAGACCGTACACCGTGACTGCGCCTCCTCCCGCGGTTCACAGCCGCAGCTGCCTGTCACAGGATGACTGTATCGTGGCGGGGGACACTGACACAGGCTGCCAAACCATGCTTCATGGGGCTAATTAGATCAGTCCCGTCGTGGCTGCTGGCGCTCACAAGCAGGCAGCAGTTGTTCTGCACAAACACAAAACGTCGGCTTTGTGAGCAAAGAGGCACGGCCCAGTGGGTACGGAGGAGCCCTGTCCCCGGCACCGAGCCATTGCTCTGAGGAGCGTGTGGGACCGGGCGTTAGCGTAGAACTACATCCCCTGTGTCCTCACAGCACCCCCAGCAAACAGCTCAGCTCTGGGAGCCCTCGTGCCCCAGAGCTGGCTCAGGCGAGGCGTCCCCTGAGGAAGTTCTGGTTAATTATCCACAGCCTGCCTCCAGATGAGACATCTTGGGGGAACATCATCCCCACGCTTTCTGCTGCCAATGAGGGCCTTGGGAGCACCCAGAAATATTTTGATGTGGCTTTGTGGTGGTTTGGCTGGCAATGAGGACCAGGAGGGCTGGATGCTCAGGACTTCCATGTGAGCCCAGCTCTGCTGATGACTAGTGCTGATTAACACCAATGGCAGATGTGAGGCTTAGTCTTTACTTAGTCATTTCCTTGACACCTTTTCTTTCTTGCCCTTGCTTCTGCTTTTCAGAGCCTGCTAACAGACTTGGAGCTCTGCGGAGGGCTCTGTTCATCTGAAAGGCAAAGAAATATTCCCCACCACCCCTGGCTCAGAAGTGCCAGAAACAACCTGAAGGGGTTTAGTTAAGGTTTAAAGGCAAAACATTGATAACTTAACCTTCTGTGATTATTATCTGCATCTGCTGTGATGGAAGAGCCCCTGCTGTGATGGGAGAATGCCTTCTTCACACCCTCACCCTCAGGTAGGACGATGCCCACCAGCATGGCCGGGAAAATGCTACCTCAAGGTAGACTTGGCCACAGCCTCTAGCTCAGCTTGGTACCAGCTCTGTGTCCCAGGGCACCTCCCTCCTCAAAGCCCTGGGGCCAGCCTGGGCAGAGCGGGGAGCGCAGGGGAGGCTACCTCGGCCTGGGAAGGACACCGCAGAGCAGGGAGGACGGTGGCTGCTCGTGACCAGGAGCCACTGTGTAAATCATTCACCCGCCCTTTCTCCGGAGATAAGATGAGCTGCTCGGTCGGTCGCCTGTTGCCAAGTCAGACATGTTACAGCCCCAATTCACCTGCACCTACCCCAGTGGCAGCATCAACTTGATTCTCTCTTCTCTGTCTCCCTGCTGATTCCTAAGGACCTCTCAGGACCTTCATTATTTGTGAGGCTCTGCTCAGCTGACTGACAGCTGCAAAAAGGAAAGGGGCTGATCAGCTCCGCTACCCCTTCCCTCCGAGAGGGTTTATATTCTGGGGAAGATGACCCTATTAAATACAGCTTACTACACTCAAAATAGAGGTAGTTGGGTGAAGGGTTAGCCTGGAAACACTGAAGACCTGCCTGGAAAACTGAATAGTCTGATGCGTGCATATAAGAAAAATCACATTTCTGGGCATGCACCGGCTCCCTGCCTTTCTGCAGGGTGTTTATAGGTGTGAGGATGGGTTAAAATCGGCTTTGGGCAGAGAGCTTGACGGATGCATGCAGCAAGCATGTCATCCACAGTGGAACAGGACGGGACCTGCCGAGACTGAGGCATAGAACTGACGCCTCCCTGGGAGCCTCCATCGCAGCCACAGGAACAGGCTGCTGGAGAGAGGAACCGAGATGGTGACAGATGTGCTAAAAAGGAAGGAAATAAAAAAGACAGGCAGTCTGCTCCTTCTACTGCTGCTGCAGGATTTGGAGAGTGTGGGCTGAGCTCTCTACCCCCAGGGCAGCTGCCATCTGTCCTCCCACCACATTGCTGGTCCTGCGTAAGAGGTCCCACCTGGCTCGCTTACTGCCAAGCTCCCCTACTGTCCCTTCTCTGAGATAGCTGAGGTCTCCCCAGCAGCCCTGTGTCAAAAAGGCTCCCTCTGACCACCCTGCCTAGCCCCCATGGGAAAACCCTCCTCAGTCTTGTAACACCCAAAGCTCCGTTTAATGGGGAAACCTCTAAAAAGCTGCCCCAGGCTGCGCGTTTCTTAACGCAACCTCTTTTTCCGCTCTCCCGTTTGTCGTGCATGCACCCTCCATGGGTGTGCGCGCGCACGTGCAGGATGATCCGTTGGTCTTTAAATATGATTTATAGGAAAATGAAGCAGAGGAATCTCCCAGCAGCTGTGCCTGATCAAGGGGAGCCCCTCACCAGGCAGCAGCCGATGCTACCTGCTGCTCCCAGCACCTCTGAGATGAAAGGAGAAAACACTTGCCTTGACACACAGCGCTCAAAAATGCTGGCATCTCCCAGGAAGGAGAATTTACTACCAGTGAACAGCAAGGCTGGATTTTTTTCCCCTTTCTCCCACCATGTGGCTTTCAGGCACACAAGGCGCTTTCCAAGCCAGCATTATCTGTGTGGGGATTACCCCTCAAATGTGAACAGGAGCATGACCAAGGCATAGCACTGAAATCAGTGGAGTTTATTTCCCCTTCTGCAGCACATGGGAGATGCACAAGCCAGAGGTGTAACAAAAGGCATATGGTTTGGCATGCAAAGGGAACACATGTTGGTTTGTTTTTTTTTTTTTCCAGGGACTTTTTTTATTTCTCTGGATCCACTACATTAATTACGAGGCTATATGGCAAGTCTCTGCAATTGCAAGTCTCCAGAGAGAAGGGAAAGTTTCACTGGTTCTCACACAGGTCTAGAAATGGGGAGGTTGGAGTTTTCCTTCTCTGTGTGTCCAGAGACACCTCATTTCTGAGCACCACTGGGTTTTTCTGGCCGTGCTGAGGATTATGCTGTTGCCTTCTAGCCTCACCTCTAGGCAGCAGGTGATTATGTGATAATCTCAAGCTTCACTGAAAAAGCCAATTATTTGTTTTGGAGAAAATGTGGAAAACTTGAGCCTTACAGACTCAAAACCCAACGGGCAAACAAAAGGAGAAAATAAAACAGATGGTTGTTTTTGCCATATTTTCTTGCATAATCACTGTTTTCTTCCAGATTGTGCTTACAAAACTTGGTTGCTGCCATTGTACATGTCGCTCCTAAACTTCCCGATGATCTGAGACTTGGCGGTGGCTGGCAGTGCGCTCACATGGGAGAGCCAGCCTCCGAGCAAATACTGTCACTTCATTAGCTATTTTTAACAACAAAGTTCTTGACTTTTAAATTGATCCTACTATATTTAAGGAGGAGGGGGTGCCTTACTCATTACTTCTGAATTTTTGGCATTAAAAATTGAATTTTTGCACCTTTCTGCCTCAAAAAGGCAAAAGGAGGGTAATTTTCATAACTTCTCTCCTGGTGTGAATTTACTGCAGGCTTAAATACTTTGACGCATTGTAGAGGGCTTTAAGAAAGTCAGCAAGAGAGCCAAGCATTGTATTTCATGAAAGTATTATATGTGGCGATGAAAAGGAGGGGATGGTGCTGGTCTCGCGACTGCCAGCCACGCCATGGACATCAGCAGAGCCTGGCACTGCTGCCCTGAAGCCACGCAGCAACGTTACACACGCTACATGCCTGCAGCAATCCTGCACCGGGGCATAGCCACGCTGCCCTCCCCAGCTGGGTCCGGAAAATGTGGCCCCTTTCCAAACCAGGTCATTCTTCATCTTAAAAGATGTCTGCTTGAGTTGAGCTGTTCCCATTCCCCCCCGGGGAAAGCAAAACCAGCAGGACTGGAACACCTGAGATTGAATCTTTTCTCTGTCTGATTTGAAGCTTGGACTGGTTTTGCCTCTTTCTCTAAGCAGAAGGCAGCAAGGTTTTATGTCGTCCTCCCTCCATCCCATTAAAGCCATCCCTCTCTGGAGACAAGCTCCACAGCCAGTCTCTGTGCTGGGGAGCTGTGTAACACAGGTGCAAACCCTGTCTCAGTTTATATTTAATCAATTATACAACAAGGTATTAACCCGAGGAGCCTGTCCCTCTCTTTGGTATTTCCTTCCAGCTGTGCATTGAACGAGGATCTGGGCAAGCAGCTCACAGGCGTGAATTGCGCGGGCTGGAGGGGTCTGTGTGCCGCTGTAGATCTCTGCAACAGTGACCACGGGTCACCATTGGGTCCCAGCAGGTCAAGCTGGATCCATCAACTGCAGGGCTCTGCGCCCAGCCTTGCGCTCACGGTGCTGGCCCCAGCAGCGGTTTGCAGCTAGGACTGGCCAAGCTGTCTGTGCGTAAGGAGGGGACGAGCACAGGACGTGGACACCTCGAGGCTGTGGCTTTGTGGGGCGACGGCAGCATCATCACTGCAGGAGTCGGAGGTAGTAAAGGCTGGGTTTGTAAGGATGGGTGTCTCTTGTGGCCATTCCCATCTTGAGGATGTTCACAAGGATTTCTTCCCTTCCCCTTTGAATTCTCAAGATGGCTTCAGGAGCTTAAAACCCTTGTCCTTCACCACCCAGACCGGCTTCCTGGGGTCCCACGCTGCAGAGGCTCCAGCAGAAAGCAGATGGCCAGACAGCAAGAGCCTCTTTTCTCTAGGTGACAGGCTAAAAAGGGGCTGTTTTCATCCTCACTAAAACAGAGAGGAGGCAGGACCCCAGGCAAGAAGCAGTCTTTTACAGAGCAGACCCTCTTGCTGACTGGGCCCAGAGAATAACCCAGGTGATGGTGACACCAGAGCACACCTTTCCTGCTGCTCCACATCTCTGCTTTCCCCCAGCTCCATCCCTGTGGACACCGCGGGCTCCTGCGTCTCCCCATCCCTCCAGCCTGTGGAGTCAAAGCAGGGGTTTAATTTGGTCTGGGGCATCAAGCCAGAGCCATCCCACGAGGATACAGAGCTTCAGGTCCTCAACCTCCCCCTGACTCCTGATGTCCCGCTGTGAGTTTTGCAATTCAACAAAGCACATGAGCTTCAGGGGGTTCCTCTCCCCTCACAGATGGGTCTGCCAGGCTTTCCAGAACTTGTTATTCACTCATTGAACAAGAAAAATTAATAATTGCACACATGGACATCAGAGATTATCATTTGACAGTGCTAGAGGGGGCTCAGCGAGGTGCTACCCCAAGGTCAACTCTTGGAGATGTTTGCAAGATGGGGACGCAACGAGCTTTGCTGCAGCCATTTGGTGGATCACTGGCTCCAAGGCAGTGCATGTGTGCAAACCTCACCAGGCATTTCAGCATCAGCTCCATCCCCTCTGCTCTGAGATGAAGGAAGGCAGTTCATGGCCCAAGTCTTTGAGTGTTGGCCAGGACAGTGGCTTTCCTTGGGTGTCTGTAGGCAAATAGCTTCAGGCATCTCCAAATCCAGGTGTTGACTTCAAGATATGCATTTTAAACTTTTCCTCCTCCCCTTCATTTGCCCAGTGTTTGTTTGTCGTCTTTTTTTTAGAAGATGCAAAAAAGGGCTCATTTTTACATAATCCAATTTTGATGGAAAAAAATTACTTTCTATAGGCACTTTGGGGCCCATTTAGCTTCCCAGTTGCCAAGACTGCCATATAGATTTGCCGATGACATGCCGTTGTTATCCAACCCCTGCTAAGAAAGGGGCACAAAATAAGAAAAGCACCTTCACAAAAAATTCCCAAATTGTTTGTCTTCTGGTAATGGATTAAATACAGATGTAGATTTTGGACCCAAAGAAAACAAAATGAGGAAAACCAGCCATACCTGCTTTTCTTTTTTTGCTTTTCTTTCTGCTCATATGTGCTCAGGGAAGGTTTAAAGAGAAGCAGGTACCATTCCTAATACACAGTGAAATGTTCACTTGTTGATGGGACACCTCTCATCTGCCTTAATCCCATCTCTCTACGTGTGAAGTAAGTGAAGTCCTTTGCTTCCCAGAACTAAGCAGACCACAGCCAGGACATTAAGCCAGGTCTTTAGCTGAAACAAAAATCTTATTTTTAAGCTGTCTAATATTACCTTCTTTTTCCTCATCAAAGGATACAAGGGAGAGAAAAGGTCCTGGAGGATGCATATAATTGTAACTCTTACTATTATTATTAAAAAAAAAAAGTTATTAAAAAAACCCCACCAGTAAACTGGAAGAAATCCACAATTATCCCAGGGCTGCCTTATTTTTCATTTTCGGTGGGGACGAGGTTCTTTTGTCTCAATGATTAGGGTTAAACTAATTGTGCCCTTGGCTCTTCAAGACAGAAAAAAAAGATAAATGCAAGAGGAGGATGGCAGGAAATCACTAATTCCTTGGAGCAGTCCTAAAATGGTGTAAATCTGCTTAGGTCTATTGGTTTCTGTGTGCTGTGCCAATTAGTGTTGGCTGAGGATCTGGCCCAGAGTTTATATCCTTTCTGATTTTTACTTTAATTGCTGTTTCTGGATATAATTGTGCAAAAAGACCTATTAATACTATCCAGTAAAAAGGAGTGATTCACTAGCCCCATCTATAGCATCATTGCCTATTAAGGCTGTCTGAAGCTCCCCTTGTAAGACTCTGCTTGGAGTTATAATTTTAATTGAAATCATTTGTGCTGAAATTTTCTACAATGGAGCACCCACCTCAGGCTGATTTTCTTTTTAAGGGGCAAGGGGAGGGAGTCAACTTCAGCCAAAACGATTCAGCAGTTTCTAAGAACAAAGTTAGAGGAAAACACGTATTGTTTTCCCCAGCCTGCTAATTCTGGCCAACTTTTGTTTGAAAAGTTGTGACCTCCCCATGCTTCGCAACAGGCGGCCTGCAGGGTGATTTCTGGGTGAAGTCTATGCCATTTGTTACCACTTAGGAAATCCAGGTTGTAACGCTATGGGGAAAAAAATTGCTGCAAATGCTTGGTCCAGCAAAGCAGCTTGGTGCAGTTTTGTTTAATCAACTGAATTGGTAGGATGCTGCTGGCAGAGGGAGACCTTTGCCCTATGCCACATCCTCGATGCGTGTCCCTGCCAGCCCCCTGGGCTCCCCATGGCCCCAGCTCCTACCCCCACCATGCCGGCCTCACCCCCACCATGCCACCTAACCCTCACTATGCTGGCCTCACCCCCACCATGCCAGGCTCACCCCCACCATGCCACCTAACCCTCACTATGCTGGGCTCACCCCCACCATGCCGGGCTCACCCCCACCATGCCACCTAACCCTCACTATGCTGGGCTCACCCCCACCATGCCGGGCTCACCCCCACCATGCCACCTAACCCTCACTATGCTGGGCTCACCCCCACCATGCCAGGCTCACCCCCACCATGCCACCTAACCCTCACTATGCTGGGCTCACCCCCACCATGCCAGGCTCACCCCCACCATGCCACCTAACCCTCACTATGCTGGGCTCACCCCCACCATGCCGGGCTCACCCCACCATGCCAGGCTCACCCCCACCATGCCACCTAACCCTCACTATGCTGGGCTCACCCCCACCATGCCAGGCTCACCCCCACCATGCCGGCCTCACCCCCACCATGCCGGGCTCACCCCCACCATGCCGGCCTCACCCTCACCATGCCGGCCTCACCCCCACCATGTCAGGCTCACCCCCACCATGCCGGCCTCACCCCCACCATGCCGGGCTCACCCCCACCATGCCGGGCTCACCCTCACCATGCCGGCCTCACCCCCACCATGCCAGGCTCACCCCCACCATGCTGGCCTCACCCCCACCATGTCGGGCTCACCCCCACCATGCCGGGCTCACCCCCACCATGCCGGCCTCACCCCCACCATGCCAGGCTCACCCCCACCATGCCGGCCTCACCCCCACCATGTCGGGCTCACCCCCACCATGCCGGCCTCACCCCCACCCTGTCGGGCTCACCCCCACCATGCCGGGCTCACCCCCACCATGCCGGCCTCACCCCCACCATGCCGGGCTCACCCCCACCATGTCGGGCTCACCCCCACCATGCCAGGCTCACCCCCACCATGTCGGGCTCACCCCCACCATGCCGGCCTCACCCCCACCATGCCGGGCTCACCCCCACCATGCCGGCCTCACCCTCACCATGCCGGGCTCACCCCCACCATGCCGGGCTCAGCCCTCATGGGGCTGGGGTTAGTCCCCCTCCAGATCCGTGACCCGAGCTCACCTGCTGCCCGGGGGTACATGACCAGAGCAATGGGCACACGTGTGCTGCCGGGGTTTGAACGGGGGGAAGCAGGCTTCCAGCAGCCCCTGTTGATGTTGGCTTGTGTTTAACACCAGAGCTCATCCGTACATGATAGGGGTTCAGCCCCATAGCTCCAACTGCACGGGCCACAGCTGGTCCGCATGTGAGCAGGACCCTCTGTCTGCCTCGCTCTGCTCCATGAGCGCTTGCTGAAGCTGCCACCAACAGCAGAGCCGTGGCTTCCTCCTGCCTCAAGGATTCACCAGCTTGAGGTCTTGCAGGTGAAAACTTCTTGAGTCAGATCCAGGGGAGTCAAGAGCCAGGGGTAGGGGTAGGCTGGAGCATGGAAACTGGGAACAGAACTGAAGATGTAGGAAAAGCCAAAGGGATTTGAAATCGGGATGGAGCAGAGGACGGCCACAGAAGTGGGGGGGGGGGGAACAGGCAACCCAGAGGTTCACAGGATGCCCAGGATCAGCTGCACAACAGGATGGGGAGAGATGAGGCGGTGCACCAGGAGATGCTCCGGGCGTGGGAGCCGCAGCACGGGGAGGGAGCGCCTGCTGAAAGCAGATGGCCTTGATGGGTGCGAACGGTGCTGGGGATTGTAGGGGCGGCTCCAGCATCAAGGGGAGAGGACAAGGCAGGCGCCACGTGGCAGAGGTGAGCAGAAGGGGCTGTAGCTTCACGGGATCATTTAGTGGGAAATGGGGTGGGCTTCCCCATGTGATGCTACAGGGAACCAAGCCAGGACCAGGGAAGGTCCAAGCCCTGCCTCTTTCTGTATCTGAGGGCAGCGGAGGCTGTCAACCAAGCATTTCCACTGTTGTTAGGGGCAGCACTGCTCGAGCACCATGTCAGGAGAGAGGCTGCATGCCGCCTCTGAGATTCTGTGACTGTGCATGCTGTCAATCTGCATTTCACTTGGTTTGTTATCAGTGGTGGCGTGTTGATAAACCACTTTGTTAACAGTTGGGGCATGTTAGGAAAAACTTGTTTTAATATTTAAAAGTAATAAAAACAACCGTAGGAAAAAATTCTTATAAAATACAAAGCAATATTAGAAAATTCTAAACTCAAATATTAATGTTTTCCAACAACAAATACACTCTGAAAGTATTTTTCCATGAAATGTTGCAATTCATATCCTGGCATTAAATAAATGTTCCGGCAACAAAGTCCTTGTGAGCTCTAGGCAATATTATCCTCATATTATAAATGGGAAACTGAGGCCCAGAGACGGGGAGTTTCCCATAGTCCATTAGTAAGTTTGTGATGGAGCCCAGAGATCCCTTCTGTCAACCCAGTGTCCCTGGGTAAGACTATCCAGTAGAGACGAGCCCTGCCTTTAATTTTCCATCAGATGCTAAATGTCCTTTTTCCATTTAGATCGGTACCTCACCCAATTCATTACATGCTTTTATTTTACTTGAGGAGATATGGGAATTCTCACTGATCTTGGAGGAAATTGCTTTTCCTTTTGTTAGGAATAATTATGATTGCAATTTATCTCCCCTTAATTATGAATGCAGGAGGATAAATTTGCCTGTTAAGTATTTATTGTACAGAACCAGGTAGTAAGAAGCAGAGCCCTGGAACTGCAGCCTAGGTTATATATCCCCTGGTTTCCAGTGTAACAATTTAATCTGCTACTCTGCTCCTCAGATCAGTTCTCCAATTCAATGTGCAGCACAAATTCACCAGGGATAATATAAACTTTTACTGCTACTGGCTTTGGGGCTATGAAAACCCGGAGTTTCAGCCTCTTGGCCTGGAGATCAATACTGAAACTTAAGTGGCTAACATCCCCATACAAGGCTAGAATTTATTTTCTGTGGTCGTCTATAAATCAATGACAATATAATGTCCATTCTGCTCATGCCTGCCTGCAGTTTATGGTGAGTAACCATCCAGAATTTGACTAATATACGAAACTATTTCTGTCCATCTGGTCCAACAGGCCAGGCAGGCATGTCAGAGAAGAGTAACTCTTCCAAGAGCTGCCTTTGTTCATAATAAATCTCCGATTAAAACCAAACAGATGTGGAGGGTGGATGTTTCGCGCAGACCTTCGGCCGCGTCCTGCATTGTTAGCCCAGGACCGAGACATCGAACTCGACTCCATGAAAGATTCCTGGCATTCTTGGATTGCTTCAAATCGAAGCCTACTGAGAAAACAACTCTGTACTTTTGGGCCGCTTGACCCATTGGGTCATGAAAATAAACATTTGAAGAAAAGGCATATTTCTGTTAAATTTATATTTACAAAATCCTAGGGCTCATTTCTTGCTCTCACTCACGAGGTGGGAAGTGCCCATGGCACAGTCCATGCTACGGCAGAGGTGGGGACCTGGTGATGGGACCACTTGTGGCTTTTTGGGTGATTCCTGCTCCTCAGGCAGAGGAGCTCCAGGGGAGAGAGGTGCCAGTGGGGTTGCCCCAGGGAGGTTATTAGGAGTAAGGAGAAGGGAGTTGCAGAGGTAAAGTACTGATTTCTGCTGATACAGGGCCTGACCTCTACGTACCTCACAGCAACGTGACCCCACAAAACCAACTATTTCTGTAGGGTTGATTTGGGTTTACAGACATAGATCCTGTTGTCAGGTCTGGAGAGCAGAGGGGCTCCGCGTGGCTGTCCGAGGGGGCTCTGCTTGCACAGTTAAACACAGAGTGCAAAGGGATCTTTTCTGAAGATGATTTCCAAATTCCCCTTATCCTCATCTCTGGCAGTGGCAGTTAATTACCAGTAAACTTAAAGTATCAGGAAATAACACTGCACACAGCGTGGATCCAGCATTTGAAATCCATTGTCAGCGGAAACCACGGACAACCACCCTCGGCTGAGAAGGGGCTGGCCGACACGATGGCCGGCGTTGCTCTCGCTGGTTACGCACTAAGGGAAAGGTAGCTTTGTCTCCGGATGCGTAACATGGAATGGTCGTGCCCAAAGAGGCTCTCCCTGGACACAACACTGCTCAGCTGGAGTCTGGGTCTCCGACCCTGTGGTGCTCAAGGTTGGATGCTGTGCATGATACCAACCTGGAGGTGTGAACTTCAGGGCCAGAGAGGACCACTAGCTCATCGCATCTGGCCTCAGGCAGAAAACGAGGCTATAAAATTTTACCCAGTTACCTCTGCTTGACTAAAGCATCTCGACCAGAAAAATATCCAGACTTAGCCTGGAGGTTGTGAGGAACAAGGACTCGGCCCAGTGTGGCCACTGGCTCCAGCGTTGGTCAGTCTCGGTGTCAGAAGCACGAGCTGTGTGCCCAAGAGACTGATGCCTGGTCCTGAGTCCACCTTCTGATGGGGAGGACTGAGGAACCACTGCAGAATGGCAATTTCTCTGCTTCCTCATCAGTACCGAGGGTTCCTACCATGGCACGAACACACTCCGCTCCGCAGCTTTCTTAAGAGCTGCCTCAATTACAGGAGCCTCTGGAGGCCCCAGCAAGGATGGGAGTTTTGTCCTGATGGATACTGTGTGCACAGAGTGAGAAATGCTCCATCCTGATGGACTTACAGGCTCTGTGGATGGGAGATTCAAAGGGCAGGAGAAGGACAAGAGAAAACCTCTTCCCGAGGATGATGCGCTGGAGCAGAGCACAGGCTGAAGCTACCCAATCAGCTAAAGCAGGCACGGACATTAAATTGGGAACTGGCCAGAGCATGCTCAGAAACACAGGAGTACGGGAGTCACTGCTCCCGTTATCTGCTCTTTCCATGGACCACACAAGCCACGACAGGCTGGACCTGTTTACAAACCATCCACCTCCCAGATCTCAGGGCTGCCTCTCAAAGCACCCATCCCGCAGCACAGCGCAAGGCTGAGCCTTCCCTTGGTCACTGCTCAAGCATGGCCAGAATTAAGGTGCAGCGTGCCATACATTTCACGTGTCTGGGAGGTAAAAGTCCGTTCATTATTTTGTTTCCTCTGGCAGCAAGTGGAGAACCCTTACAAACCTGAAACTCTTTTTTTCCGTAAGTGAGTGTGGGATGTTCTCCTGGGGTTGCCTTTAGTGTTTGGCAGGTGTGATGGATAGAAAAAGGGAAAGGAAACCACTTGTCTCTTGACGGTCTTGGGTTTAGCTTTTCCAAGATTTCCTTTCCAAATCTGCGCTCTGCAAACAACACTCACATTTATTACATCAATCTCACAACACTCGAGCAAGCTGGGACTAGACATCCCAAGCTGGGACATCATGGGCCCCCGCTTCTTCAGCTATAGCAGAATTGGCAATTCCAGCTAAGACTAGCCTCATGTTGCTTGCGAGGCTCTGGTTATGGGCAGAATCACGCACAGCTCACCCATCGCACAAAGCCAGCGTACTGTTTATGTCGGTGCAGGGCAGAGCTGATACGCCACACTTAGAGGTGTTCTGTGCGGTCTACCCAAGCCACGTTTCCTTGTTGAGCCGAGGGTTTAACACAGAAGATAAAACCGCTATTATCTTGGCTGTCCACCAGCAATTGGTGCCCGTGGAAGCTTCCTTGCCAGCTCCCTTAACCACTGTTGGTATAGGCTGCTGTGTGCCCCTTCGGCCAAGACTGCGAGGCTGAGAATCACTTGGCAGGATGGTTGCCGTGAAAGTGCTGCAACAGCCTGATTTGGGCTGCCTGGAAAAAGTGAAAAAACAAGCTTGTCTTTCTGCTTCCATTTGAGAAAAAAGGCAAATGACCTTGTCTGTGTCTGTTGTGCCAGTTCCCTTTGGACAGGCAGGAATTCAGCATCGCAGGGGTGAGTATCTGGAGGCATATCTTCAACAGTGTGGGCAGATCCACAGTGTGACTGCAAAGAGCACTCCAAATCCCAGATTCCTGAAGGGTCTCCAGCCACTCAGACTCTTTATTGTCCCTCCAGTCACTGTCACAGCTCCAGTGTAGGCCCACAGAATCATAGAATCATTAAGGTTGGAAAAGACCTCTAGGATCATCAGGTCCAACCCCCAACCCAACACCCCCAGGCCACCTAAACCGTGTCCCCAAGTGCCACATCTACATGTCTTTTAAATACCCCCAGGGATGGTGACTCCCCACCTCTCTGGGCAGCCTGTGCCAGGGCCTGACCGCTCTGGCAGGGAAGGCATTTTCCCTCATCTCCAACCTAAACCTCCCCTGGCGCAGCCTGAGGCCGTTCCCTCTCACCTGTCACTGGTGACTTGGGAGCAGAGACCAGCCCCCCCCTCACTCCAGCCCCTCTCAGGGGGCTGCAGAGAGCGAGAAGGGCTCCCCTCAGCCCCCCCTTCTCCAGGCTAAACCCCCCCAGCCCCCTCAGCTGCCCCCCAGCACACTTGTGCTCCAGACCCTGCCCCAGCCCCGCTGCCCTTCTCTGGACACGCTCCAGCCCCTCCAGGCCCTTCTTGTCCCGAGGGGCCCAAACCTGAGCCCAGCATTCGAGGTGGGGCCTCACTGGGGCCGAGCACAGGGGCCCCATCACTTCCCCATGTTTGCTTTATGACCTGGGTCATCCTCACAAGCCCTGCAACCTCACACAGCCTTCACCCCCAAAGATGTGCCCTTGTGTCTGTAGCATGTGTTTGGGCTCCAGATGGGCCCAGTATGTCCTGCATCGCAGTACGTGCTGACCACAGCACCCCGTGCCATCCGTTCCCAAACTGCACCTTGGTCTTCTGGGCAACGGGGAGCTTGACCACAGAAGCAGAATTTCCTGCTGGTTCTCCAGCCGCTCCAGAGAAGCCGTATGTATTTTGGGGGGATGTGTTTGCTTGTGTGTGGAGAACAGTTTCTTCCTGTACACACTTGGCTTGACCAGGATGGGGGGACCCAGCAGTGCTGGTCCAAGCATCGAGGCTTCCCCAATGCCCTGTTCCCTCTGCCTGAGCTGAAAGATATGATCCTGGCACTTGAGTCAAAACCAAAGGGTTAAATGAAGGCATAACTGGCCCTGGGAGTGTAACTGTCGGCACATGCTTTGAGAGCACAGATAAAAGGACTGGCAAGACCATATGTGCCTCTCGAAACCTGCCTGCATGCTTTCTTGTGTCTCAAGGGCTGCTTCCTTCTCCCTGGCCAGGAGACAATTTACCTCTAGGACCTGTTGCTGGGTGAAACAGCAAGATATTATCACCCTCCTGCATTCTCCAAGTTCACACTCCGCTTCCCAGGTGTTGCAGTTACTGCTGTTTTGTTTCTGCACCTCGGCTAACACTTTCTAAGGACACTTAATTTAATTCTTCAACAGTTGTTATCTCTCATCTACAAACACCTCCAGTTTGACACATTATATCCTCTGGGTGCTGGTGAGCAGCAGAGAAATCAACATTACTAAAGTGAAAGTGCCCTGCTAGACCTGCAAATAAAGCTGCATCCGTAATGGTTGCTGTTATCCTTACGTGACTCGCAGATACGGAATACTTCTGATAACTTGCAAAACTCTTCAGAGCACAAAACTCCAAGAGACGTTCCTCCTTCAGGTGACTGCTTCCAGCTGTAGCATCCAAGTCCCCGCTGCCTCCAGGTCTTGCTCTTTTCCCTGTGATGGATAGTGGTTGACCGAGGTCTTTCACGTCTTCATGGGGATTGTTTGCAGCTCACACTACTGGACTATGCTCATTTGCTGAAGTTTTTCAGATGAGTTTTGCTCTGACGATCTTGTCCAACACTTCTTCAACTCGCCTCCTACTGTTGCCTTTATCTGCCTTCTGTTGCACAGACCATTTATTTATCCAAATACAATCTTCCACTGGTTTTGACCCATGGAAAGGATCCTTACCTAACACGTTCAGCCTGGCTCCGCTGAGGCTTCACCAGGTTTTTACCCCAGGCACTTTTGCCCTTGACCCTCCAAGAGTACCTTCCCGGCTGGTCCCAGTGGGCTTTACCCTCCCTGTGTCTCTCCCAGTGGAATGTCCTCCAAGAAACCGCTGCTCCACATCCTCCCAGCAATCCTGCATCTGTCCACGTCTGGTACCTCACACAGTGGATGCACTGGCGCTAGGTTTTTCTGAAATTACCAAAAGAGCCAACAATTAGCTCATCAGCAGCAGTATCTTCTTTAGAGCCATTTTTTGCTCCTTGGTATGGACGTTTCTGAGGACACTCTGGCAAGGACACGGCAGTAACTGCCAGCTCCCTGCCCCTCCTTCCCACTCCTTTGGGTCACTGAGACAACAGATGCTGGAAAATGCAGGATTCTTGTGCTAAATCCTGCAGCTGAGAAGCCCTGAAAGTGAGAATCCTCTGACCTAGCCTTAAGCTTTAAATGTCACCTTAAACTCCCCGGATAGCCTGTAGAGACCAGCAGGCACCTCCAGATGGGGAGTCGTCTGCCCAGCCTAAGGCCACCACAAGGAGAAGAATTGCTCTTTAGAGGAGCTCCACTGCCTTCAGAGGAAGCCAAAGGGACTGGTTAACATTTGGTAGCCTAATTTTTAGGCACTACCTTAGGGCAAATGAACCTCCCTGCAGATGTCATGGGATATGGGAATCCCTGTTCTTCCTTTAAAGATGTGAGATCATTTCAACTCGATGCCATCCCACCGACCAGCCAGCTGTGGTCGGGGAAGGCTGGGGTCATCTGGAGGAGCATGTGCTGATGTGCTGAGTTTGGGGTTGCCTGACTTTGCTGATGGTCTCTTTCTCAGCAAAAAAAAAGAAAAAAAAAAAAGAATGTGAAAAGTACCCGCTTCCAGCATCTGTCTCAGGAAAAGCTGTGAGACATGCGCTCACACTGCTGGGTTTTGCTACCTTACATGGAACACACTGTGCAAGACAGATCCTGATGGGACTGAGGTTCACACATTTCCAAATCCGTCTAAAAAAGTTTTGATAGAAAATTCAAGTGAGATGACACTTTAACTGGAAATAACAGCAGCAGAGAAATCAACAAACTTCAGGCCTTGGAGTCTGTTCCTTCATTTTCATCAAATCCAGCATATTCGTCTCAAACCGTCTGGAGCAGACGTTCGGTGCATTTTTTTTATCCCAGAAGATACCACAAACAGTTTCTGTTTCAAATTATGAAGTCATAAAAGAAACCTCACCACACTGATGTTCGTTACTAATTACGTTACTTATGTTTTTATATCAGCAACTCCAAGCTTAAATCCATTTGCAATAATAATCAAAAAGCAATTCAGGTCAGATCTTACAATCCTTTAAATATATCATCTCTGTGCTTCCAATCGAATAATCAGTCCCATACTATATTCCTATAAGACATGGTCAGCATGTTCTGCAGGTGTTTCTGAGTGTGAGCATAGCTAATGCTAATGTATAGACTGCGGTGATCCTATGCTTACTCTAATCCCACGTCCAGGGGTGTAATTCAAGCTTGGGATGCCAGGATGGCAGCAGAAGATGGACCCTGTTTCGACAAGATGCAAGAAGTGGTTCATCTTACAGGTGGGGAGCTGAGGCAATGGATGTTTTTAAGGATAAAATGCAATAAAGCCCTTAGGCACCTGGCGTGGCGTTAGGAGGGGTTTACGGAGCCCAAGGTCCTGCTGGGCCACCGAACATGGGTCCGAGGGAGCAGGCTCTGGTGTGTTTAGGTGAATCATTGCTCTCCCTGGTGTCTGCAGGTCCTCAGAGATGACAGGGCAGCTGAGACCCCTCTCAAGAGCCCTTATATCTCAGGAGAGAAAAACTATTTTGAAAAAACCTCTTCTTACTTATGCTCCAAGGTCTCATTGCTTTTGTGGTTTGTGGATGTGAAAGGAAACCACCAAAGCTTCATGCCTTGGGGAAGCCTCCTGTTTCCATATGGGTGTCACTCAGATCCCTGTGACCCCGAGCCCACTCTCTCCCCACCGATGGCTGGGCATCCCTCTCACCTCCCACAGATGCACCCTTCTGCAGCATCCTTCCCTGCTGTAGGAATTCTGGGCTTGACCTGCCTGCCACAGCCCAGTAATTTCCAGTCCTCCTCAGATCATTCAGGAGTAAAACCATGATCTCCCTGCGTTTCCCCAAGCCCGAGTTGTTCTGCACTATCACTTACAGCCTTGGCTTTCTCCCCTCCCAAGCGCTACCTGGGGAAAAGGCATAACTCAAGAATTTGAGTGCTGTGATACCATGGAAACTAAGCGAAATTCCTATAGAAATGGGGCAGGTAAGAGAAACCATTTTTCTGAATACCCTCGGATATGGATGCCTGCCTTGAAAAATCCTCTGCCAGCTCCTCACCCAGCACAGACCAGTGCCAAGGTGTGAGTGAGGAGCAGCTTTTTCACGCCAGGTCAGAGGCTGGCTGGTAGCACCACGATCTGCACGCCCCGCTCCACTACAGCTCCCAGGGCCTGTTTTTTGCTTAAGCTGCTTTCAAAGTAAAAAAAACTAACTGGGAAAAGCCCCAGTCCCTCCCCAGGGTCCCAGCAGTATAAGTACAGCTCCTTGTCTCCGTGCCTGAGCTACCCTAGTGTGGCTGAAGCAGGTGTCTGACGCCGCCGGGGGGAACACGCCTGCCACGTCCCGCTCCTAGCTCAATGTGCTGCCACACATCTCAGAGACACGCTTTTCCCCCTATACCCATTTGCGGGGTGTGCTCATCTACCCCATTCCTGTAGTCAGGTTCTTTGCAAATTTATCTCTGAAACTCACTTACAGCTTTTCTCCTCCAAACACTGCCAGTAAATGCATGTCACAAGTGCGTCGCAAGGGGAGCGTTAGAAAAAAATATTACCTGGCTCCAGTTAAGGGAAAAATGAGTAGGTGCTTTTACACTCCGGACATCCACAGATGCAAAGGTTACTGCAGATGGGTTTAGGGTTGAGGGCTTGGTTTGCCTTCGAAGAGCCCATCAGGGAGTGCAGAAACCCCTGTGTTGTCCCTGGTGTTTGTGGCAGGTCACAGATCTCCTGCCGAGAGGATTTGGGTCTGCAGGATAAGGCACGGAAACACCGCTGCTGTGCTCGTGCTGGTTACCCGCCAAGCTAAGGGAGGCTGGGGACAGTCAGGCTGGGGAAAGGATTGGGCAAAATGCATTAGAAACGGTCCTTGCCATCATGCCACACTGAAAAGTTTTAGCAATATGAACTTGCCTGATGCATCCACAGAAAACAACCTATGAACGCTGCTTGTGCTGTGAAAGCTGTGGCCAGGTTTCAGGCCTTGGACACCCCTCCTTGGATGGCTCCAGTTGCTACACAAGCCCCACGGCAGCTCCTCAGGGGGTTTTTCAAGGCACTTGTTGGGGTAGGAACAGCCTTCCTGGAAATCCTCCAGTCCTTGTGATTGTGGGCAGAATAGAGGCAGTGCAGACAGGCACTGAAGGAGCCGATATCCATCTGCAAGGGAAAGCTCTCCAGCTGCTCCCAGCCCCAGGACCCCCCCGGCTCTAAGGCCAGGGGCTCAAGAGGCATCTGAAGGTGGGTATGGCAGGGGAGCAAATGCAAAGGGAAGGCTCTCAAGGTTTCTTCCTTCAGGTTTATCTCCTGCACTCATGGTAGCCCTCAGCACTCCCACAAGGCGCTGACCTTCCCTTCATTTGGCCTGGAAGAGGTTCCTTTGCCACCAGCTTAGCACTGAAGCCAGGCTGGGGTTTGTTGCCAAGCCCTGTGCAAGGACAGTTGGTCCGTCCTGCGAGGATGAGCTGCTCTAGCAGAGAAGAGAGCTGAGGCATCACTGCCCTCTACCTCTGCTCTGCATCCCAGCTCTGGAAGGGGAAGGGGCCGAGATGCCCACATGTTTGCTATTAAGCAGCAACAGCATTTCCAAGGATGGGTCCACAAAGCCCAGGGAAGCAGAGCTGCCAACAGCATCATGAGAAGTGTGTTCAGCATTCAACCATATCTGGCAGCCAAGTCTTGCTGGCTGGGTCTGATGGGTTCGTTGGCTTTCCCTCTTAGTGTTGGTGGTTTTAAGAAGTTGAGCGGCTCTGCAGGAAGCTGATGTGCTGCTGGCTCCCAGCCTTCATCTGGGGGGTTTGGAAACTCTGGGGATGGGCCCCTCAGGACAGATAATGGGGAAGCTTATTTGCAAAAAAAAAAAAAAATAAGACTTTTGATTAAAAGTAATCGTTGGTGCTCAGCGAGCAGGATAAAGCCCCTCTTTTCTGGAAGCTGAGAACTCAAGGTTTTTATTTGTTGAGTGAGCGGTCATTTTCTATGGAAAGAGTGTTTTCTGCTGGAAAGATAAGAAGTGATTTTAGGTCAGAAAAATGTTTAGGTGGAAAATTCCTCACTGGCTGGAAAGGTTCCCCCAATGTCCCTGGAGGATGTGGGGAGTTGGGAAGGGAAAAGAAGCAGCAATGATTTTAACCAAGCTATAAAAGAGGCTCTCGGCATCCTCATAAACTAGAGCAGCTCCCTCATCGTCGCCCCAGGGACTTCGTGGAAACCTAGATAGCTCGCAGAGTGGCAGATTGCATGTGGGTAGATCAGTATGGGGAGAGAGAGATATATATGGAGATCAACAGTATAGAGAGACGTCAAGCTTTTGGTTCATCTTTTGGCAAAATAGCTGTGTGCTTTCTTCCTTGTCCCTTCCACGGGGAAAATTTGGCCCAAAGTGACTGAAACAAGGGTGCCTGTGGCATGTACCAGAGCAAAATCACGTTTATAGGAACTCAATGCATATTCCAGGCTGGTTTCTGCCACATGGAAACCTGCTATTCTCGGGCCGCTAACAGAGAATGGAGAGGCCAGGCAGGTCTCTCAAACGCATGATTTCTTCCCATTTGCTGGGCAGGGACAGTGTCTGCTGCACAGCTCTTAGCTCTGAGCCGTGGCAGGGAGGAATCATTCCCACCCACCCACTCTTTCCTCCTGACCTGGGGAGAAAGATACTTATTTAGAAAGATCTGCCCTGCTTTTGGGCATGAAGACGAAGTGTTTGCAGAGGTGCCGGGTGGCCCCGTGACCTCCGGCTTGCTGCACTGTGACAGCTCAGTGCAAGGCAGGGGACCAGGGGCTCTGCGATTTCCTTGCACCACGAGTGGGTGGGAGAAGATCCTCTGCAGGGCGCGTGGAGAGGGTTTGCAGGAGGGCAGAGAAACAGACCTTTTCTCTCCCAGAACAACCTGATTTAGCTAAGCTTGAAAAGTATATTGCTGGGAGAGATGTCTTTTCCCAGGTCTGGCCAGGAAATTAAGGGACTTGGGCTGTTCCCAGCTCTGCAGCTGCTTTCCCCGAGCTGGTGCTTACCCTACAGTAGGGCAGAAGAGTGCCTCAAGGGGCAGAAAAAGCAGAAAGTAGACTATCATGGGGCAAAGAAACTGCTTTTCAAATAACTTGTTAAAAACAGTGGGTTCTGCTCGATTTCCTCTCTGGCGATGGTGCGGTGTTGGCACGATTGCCTCTGAGCTCTGGTCGCTCACTGACAGCCCAGCTCCCGCCTGAAGAGCCAAGAATAACCCCAAATGGGAGTCATTAATAGCTGAGAAACATGTCAGTGACAAAACCCAGAGTAAACTGGGGGTGGAATTGGGATGCCATTTGTAGGACTAATTAGGCATTGCATGGGGCATGGCAGCCCCCTGGGGGGATCAACGGGACACCTGCGTCACGCTGTGATGGAGGTCATGGGCAGCAGGACCGAGGAGGAGGAAGGATGAGGAGGGATGAGGGGTCATTGTTAACCCTGTGAAGCAGAGTGGTTTGCATCCCTTGGGCAGAGCCGGGGCAGGGGTGAGGGCAGGGTACAGGGCAGGGCTCGCCCTGGCCGCGCTGCCTGATGGCAGGAAAACAGGCAGCGGGGATGGATGCTTCCTCGCAGGCCACCTCCTTCCCCTGGCCATCTCCCCACACGTCACCATTTCTATGGGGCCAGCTGCCCTTGGTGTGCAACAGGAGCAAAGCACTGGCTTGTACACGCTGGTCTGAGCAAAGTCTTTACAAAGGGTTCCAGGAGCTTTGGATGGTCCCAAATCCATCTTATTTCCCAAGCCATGAGCAGAGTGATGCCAGGCGGGGAGGAGAAAACCCCTCCACTTGGATGCAGACAATGCCCAGAGCCTCCCACCTTCTCCGAGTCTCCAAAGCCTTTTTGCTCCACTGAACAGCAGTGGAGACTCAAGAACTGCTTCCCAAAATTATCTGAGAAACAATGGATGCACTTTTGCTGGTTTATAGGCAAGTATTGGGCTTGTTCATCCTGTCCTTAGGTCCAGCCATGCTATGGCTGGGTCACCCCGGGCGTCACCCTTCCCAGAAAGCTGGCGAGCTGCTGAGGGAAGTGTGAGAGCCTGGGAGAGGTGTCTGGAGAACTTGGAAGCCATGAAGACGGGGGATGAAAAGGAGATTTCCCTGAGCAACCCCATAGCTTGGAAGGTAGAGGCCTGGAAAGGACACACATGGCCTTGGAAGGAACTACGGCACTGACAACACAAACACCTGCATCTCAAGATATTTTGTTCGAGAGGTGAAGCACAGCATCACCTCCCTGAGTCCTGCCGGCTCCTGAAAATGCACCAGGCCAGGACCTTGCTTGTGCCCCCTCCCCTCCTGCAGGCCTTCCCCACATCCAGCACCCTTACTGGATGGGGGGACACGGGGATGGGACACTGAGCCCTCACCAATATCCAGATTTGAGGCTGCTGGAAGAAAGCTTCTGGTGAAGTGTGTGCTCACTGAGCAGGCTATTTTTTTTTTATATACATATCCATATATATGTATATGGACATATTTATGGGCGTGTGTTTGTACAAGTGACTGCACAGCCCGCTGCGGTACAGCTCCTCCTTCCTTCCCACCCAGTGCTCTTCAGCAGTGAAAAGATCTGCTCAAATTTTAAAAGCTCCAAGTGAAAGTCGCCCACACAGAAGACAACCCATAACCCCGAGCCCGCAGGGCTGCGCCGTACCCCGTGCTCCACCAGGTCGGGAGGACAGGAGCAGCAAACGTCACCCCAGGGTGCAATGCCTGCCTGGCTCCAGAGAGGTCCTGCCCACCTCCCTGGCCATGTCCGCTGCTCCCAGTATTGTCCAAGGTTGGAGGAGTCCTGCTGCTGGACACGTTGATCTCTCTTCAAGTATGAGCAATTTCTAGGGACTCCATGGCTTCAGCCTGGCTCCGGTGCTGGTGGGAAGGTCCTGCTCCAGGCTATGGCTTCTGGCGGATTTTGGTGGCTATGGGCCAGACGGTCACGCTTCAGCACTTCCCCTCCTTGCACACCCATCAGTGCTCTGGACACAGACAGCCACATTGGACTTCAGTTCTTCCAGAGGAAAACCAGCATCCTGCAGGAGCCTGGCTGAGGACTTGGAGCCACCAGGAGACACTCCCAGGTGGGACCCATTTCCTTCCCTCCCCTTACTACTCCCACCGTGTGCTGCGGTGGTGGGAAGCGGGAGTCTTTGCAAAGACTCTGTCTAGACCATTTGCTATTGACAGCTCCCCAAAGTCAGTGAAAGGCTTTTAAATTAGCTGAAAGGAAAAATGAAAACAAAATTTATTTTTAATTGCAAAACAAATATCTTTGTTTTGAAATACAGAAAGCACAGAGCAGCTTAGCCCAACAAAGCCGAGATAAAGGTTCACGCACAGCTTTGTTCCCGGGATGTTACACATCACAGCAAGCTCTGGCCAGCCCCACCGGCCCCAGCACATCCCTCCTCAACCCCTGCAGTCCCACTGGTGGCTCCTGCCATGCCAGCCTTCAGCCTTCTCCCCTGCTCAAGGGCTCCAGGTGACCACTGCTTTTTAAATGGGCATAGCTCAGACTGGAGAACTCAAGCATCTTCTGCTGTGGTTTATGTCCTCGCCTCACAGCAAGACACACCAGGGTACTGGCCCTTCAGCATTGCCACTGGGTGAGGTTCAGGTCCCTGGGTTTCCTCCTGGTAGAACCGCAGAGGCCTTGGTTGGGAGGGACGTTGGAGATCTCCAGTCCCTGCTCCCCCTTGGAGCAGGAATATCACCATCCTTAGAGCAGCTCAGCCGTGGCTTTGTCTGGCCAAGCCTTGGAAACGCCAAGGATGGAGATGACCCCACCACTCTACCCTAGGGCTGCAGCACCTTCCCAGTGAAGGACCTCCTGTACCTCCCAAGTCTCGACTGTGTCCGCTGTTCTGTGTTTTACCATCCTTCAGTACCAAGAATAATTTGGCTCCAGCATCCATCGGTTCTCTCAGCCCTTCAGAGAGTTGTAGGCTGCTGTTAGGTCCCATCTTGGCCTCCTCTTCCCTTGACTAAATAAGCTCCAGAGCCTTCCCTCAGCAGTTGGAGTGGGGGGCTGCCAAGACCTCAGCAGGCTCCCAAATGTTTGTTGTCACTCTCTTCCCTCGGGGGGGGGGGATCTCTGCTCTCTCCAGAGGGTCCCCATGACCTCTTCTTCCAAGAAACAGAGCACAGGCTTGCACAGATTTTGTCTGCCACCCCCCTGCCCCCGGGGAACGCAGACATTGTTCGCTCCTCCAGATGTTTCCAATACAAATGTTGTGTTCCCTCAATTTGCAAGCGCAGATTTCTTTGCGTTTGTTTTTAACTTGTCCCAAGCGACAGTCATGCAAATGGGGTCTGGCCCACACAGCTGGCCCCAGCGTGCCAGCAGAGCAACTCCTGTCTGTCCGTACGAGATGTCAGGAGGTCTCCAGGCTGCTCTTCCCCTGCTCCCCAACAGGTGTCCATGGTAAATCCCTGCTCTGTCAAGCCTGCTGGCCACCAGGCTTACACCTAATATGTTGCTGTAATTTCAGTTCGTATTCCAGTCAGTTTTCAAAGACACTTCAGTCATTTTCCTGGCTCTGCTAAACACTTACGGCTGTGCATCTTCTATGCTTGACGTCAGCTTCAAAACAGCGGGGGCAAATTACAGATGTATTCGGGGACGTGGGGGGAGGGAGGGTAGTTATTAAATTACTGCATGTCTTAGAGTCCCATAGCCCTGGTAGGACACAATATTTGCCCCATCAGCCACCCGGCTGATGCCAAGGTCTGCAGAGTGCCGTCCGGGTCCCTGCGGATGAGGCAGGTAACCATGGGCTTGCCTCCGTTCCTCCAAGCGAAGCACCATGGATGTGGTTCAGCTCTGCGTGAGCAAATGCAACACCTCCATGCAGCCAAGCCCTGGGCAAGTCACTCCTCAGCCACGTAGCACTCATGTCCCGGCACGTCTGTGCATCGTTTGCAGTGGGAGGCAGGATGCGCCCGCCTTCCTCAGTGGGCTCCCATCAGCCAACAGCTAGTGCTAGGAAGAGAGCCAGGCACGATGTGGGGAGAGCCAGCACGTCTCCAGCTCACTGCAGCAGTCAAGGATGTCCATGTTAGTAACAACTGGTGGAAGAAATAGGTCAGGGAGACAAATCTGCTTTTAGACCAGAGCATCCTGGCAGGATTGACGAGGCACTTCCAGCCATTTCTCCCCATTTTCTTTCTTTTCCACTTTTCTCCATCCCTGCGTAGAGCCTGAAATAGTTGTGGATCCAGTGCCCGAGACTCTAGGGATTTAGGGGAATCTGCAGAGTGTTTTAATCTTTTCCTGGCTCAGGCTTCATTCAGGACTGTGACCCTCTCCTATGATCCAGGAGAGCATCCCGAGCCTGTGTGTGAGCTGTGTCACCAAAATCCTCCTTCCCTGCCTGACTTCTTCCTCCTCCACAGGTCCACAAGGAGAGAGGGGCCAGGCATGGCCCCTGGGCACAGCTCAGCTGCGTCAAAAAAGGGAGTATGCAGCAAGAAATGGGAAGATGAATGGAAAACCAGGTTCTGCCCATCAGAGCATCTTGCAGAAGGGTCTTCCGTGGACATGATCCCCAGCACCCGGCTCCAGGGGCTGGCTCTTGCGGCCTGGACTTTGCGACGCTGAGCCCTGCATCTGGCAGATGAGCCCTGCAGAACGTTTTCTGACGTATAAGGCCGGCTCTCCAAACTGCTTTTCATTGCCTAAAAAGGATTGTGACATTTAGGGGAGAAAAAGCCACCGGAGCACATGTCGTGTTGGACACCAGCAGAGCCCCAGCTGGCGGCTGCGGGGACCACCCGACGCTTCCCTGCTCTCCTGGAAGAGCATCCTGAGGAGTCAGGAGAAAAATGACCAGATGAAGGTGGGATATACAGCAAGGGAATGGAACATTTTTTTTCTCTGTGTCTAGACCTGTTCCAAAAATCATTTAACAAATTCATCCACCTGGCAGATGAGAACATGACTTTTATTGTCCCGGTGTAACAGTGCTGTGACAGCTCTGCCTGCGTGAGGATGGAAGGGGGGCAAGTTGGGAGGGGTGAGTCACAACCGTCATTAGATTAAATAGCATGTAGAGGAAAAAATGGACATACTTGCTGTGTCTGTGGACATATTCTGATTTGTAGTTAAAAGCTAGTCCTTATTTTCCAGCTATATAATTTGATTTAATAAAAAAAAACTTATTTCTTCCTACAAACATTGTCCCTTTCATTATGTCTTCCTCAATAAAGCTCTCCTTGGTGGAGTTTAAGGTTAATTATTGGCTGCTTTATTTCTTCTAACCACTGCTCAATCACAGAATCTATGACAAACACATTCTTAAGAATGGAAGGAGTTTTATTTAAAGCAAAAATATGATTCACCCTCAAATTTTACATTCAAAGTGCTGTAGAACATGAAAATATGCTCTGAACAAAGGAGATCTTGCAGCCACATTTCCTAGGAAGCAAAAAAGCCATAACACTGAAATTATTTTGATTGCCATTTGACACAGACATATAAGCTGCCCATAAGAAAGCCTGGCAGCTTCTGTTGCACCCCAGCTTTCATAAAGTCACCCCACCACCAGGTGTGCGCTCACGTTAGAGAGTGTTGCTGGGTTGATCCATCTCGCTGGATCCAGCCCGCTGCTTCTCTCGACAGTCTTTGCACGAGAAAACCCCTTTATTATTCTAAGAAGGTGCCATTTCTATATGGCTTCAGCTCATTTAACAACACTTGGCCTTTACGAAGCTTTTCTAAGCGGTGTCTTTATGGTCTTTTCCACTGCCTTTTTTAACAAAGCCCTTTCTTTGATGAGCCCAACTATCGACTATGCAAATCCATAAGGATTTCTTCCCACATACCTCCCAGCCCCTCCTGCATCTCATTTTCCACTCAGCCTCCTTTGCTCTCAAGACCTTGCTTGTCTTTCTCCCCTCAGGCCGGAGAGCCCCGCCACGGGATTTCTGCTGAGGGATGCACGGTGTCCCTGGAAAGGAGAACAGCTTTGCCGCGGCCACATTCATGCTCCTTCCACAGTGCCCAGGGCACAGCCCAGCTGCAAATAAGATCCAGCAATCCAGCTGCCAGCTTGCTTCATTTTTCAAAACCATATCAAGGCCCATCTCACCCTCTCTTGAAAATAATGCACACAGGGAATATTGCAGACTGGGAACTGGCGGTCCGTGGCTGATGCTTGCAGCCCCAAGGGTTTGTTTCTGGGGCCAAATCTCAGCGATTTATTTCATTGAGACTATGGCTCGCACCTGCTTAGGGAAACAAAAAGCTGCAGTTCAGCACAGCTTGAGCTGCTCGATTCATAAAAATCAGGGAAAAATTAACAAGCACATGCCCACCCCGAAGCTGCCTGGCTACCGAAGCACGGGGCAGGGCGTAAAGCAAATCCCGGAAAGCAAACAGTCATTAAACCATCTTCACCTGGAGCCTGTCCTGTGTCAGGCTGCAGTGCTGCTGAGCGTTTCTCTTCGGCAAACACTGTTAATCTGGTTTCATAAAGAAAATGGGTTTATGCAGATATTTGGTGGGGGGATGCCAGAAGGAGACCCCCCGGGCTCAGGCAATGGCTGGGTTTTGTTTGGTTTCTGGTCCTACCTGTGGCCACAAAGTGCAACATGGGAAGGAGAAGAGGAAGCAGAGCGCTGAGAGGGCAGCAGGCAAGAGAGGGCAGAGCATTGGTCTGGGACTGAAACACCCTATTTCCTGCCCTACACGGGCTTCCTTGATGTCCTTGAGAAAGCCATCATGCCTCAGTGTCTCTGACTGTAAACAATGACAAAGACAATAAAAGTCCGATATCTTCATTAAATAATGCTCATTGATGGTCTTCATTAAATAATGCCACTCAGCACTCCTGTTCACGACTACAGGCTCTGAACAGAGGAGGATTATATTCATTTTCCACGTTGCACCAAAAAAGTCCCACCAACATGCTGGAGAACAGGACCGGCGTTCACAGCGCTCTTGCAGATTTGGAGAGGTTGATGTGAAAAGCCAAGCAGCCCCACACGAGGAACGAGCACCAGCCCCCGTGCCCAGGCTGAGCTGCTCAGCGGGACAACACGGGACGGCACCAGGGGCTGGTGGGAGCTCGGCGAGAAGAGCTGGGGGTTAGAGCCGATCACAAGCTGAGCATGAGTCAGCCATGTCAAGCTGTCACAAGCGATAAACAGCGTTTTAGGACGTGTAAACAGGAAAATAACTGCAAGACACACGAAGGTGGCAGGCTGCTCAATGAGGGGAGTAAGGGGGGCGCGGGCACACGGTGCCGCCTGCCTGCAGAGGCGCACGGTGGGCACGGGGACGGCCGCGGTGCGGGACCTGCGGGGCCAGTGCCAGAGGGGTTTGCCTGGGGAGGATGCCTCATCCCCAGGGCCGGAGGGATTTAACTTTTCTCTGGGGGATTTAAGGCCCAGGGAGAGAAATAACTGTTAGGAATTATGTACTTAGGGTTGATGAAGGGCTCATGCGTGTTTAGAGATACACCCCTGAGCTCCTGGGCAAACACTAGGTAATGTCCCAGGACAGCTGAGCACAAGCAGGGGGGGACCCCGCACACCCACGGTGCTCCCATGCCTGCTGCAGCCATGGGCAAGCCTGGTACGACACAGGGCTCTGGGGGCAGAACTGTCTGCCCCGGGGGTGTGGGTGTGCTCAGGGTGCTCCATCACGAGCAGTCGGATGCTCCCGTGCTGGCTGTGCTGGACCAGGCTCACGGGTAGCTGGAGAGACAGAGTGCGACCATGGCCGCATCCAGCCGTGGAGGCTGCAACAACCCAGGCGAGAGCCTGAGCTGCTCATTTATTTTTGATATCCTCGTGACAACCACAGCGCAAGACTGTGAGAAAAGGAGAGGCTGCCTGAGCAGCTGCTCTCCCTGGGGAGATGCGGGGACAGGCACCCTGGCGCCCTGCGCTGGGAAGGGACTCTTCCAGCAGATCTTTTTCCTTCTTCAGGTCCCTCTCTGGAGCAACCACTTTAATAAAGCACCTTCCCCTACCTCCTCCTTAACCATGTCTGCTCATTGCCTAGCCCCAGCTACCCTCAGCAGCATCGCTGGAAGCGGGGGCCGCAGAGACGAGCCGTCCTCACCCCGGTCCCCGCGCCCACAGTCGCTGGAAGCGTTGCTCGCTATCAGCTGAGCCTCACTCATTGCAGCCCCAGATGGTTTGCCGTGGGTGGGGACGCACCCCCCACTACCCCAGCCTCCCGCTGCTGCCCGCACCGTGCCCAGGGCTGGCAGCAGGGCGGGGGGTGAGGGTGGTGGAGGCTGAGGTGCTGCCGCTGCCCCTGGGGCACTGCATGTGGCACCCCGCTGCCACCTCAGCTCCCGCAGCAACTGATTTCCTTGGGCAACAGCTTGCTTATGCACCCATCTGGTTGGGTCCCAGCAGCAGAGATTCAGGGGTTTTCATGGTCTCTAGCACACAAATGTGTGTTTGCAGGTTTTTAAGCAATTTGGTAAAAAGTCCTCCTCCCCCAAAATCCAGGAGGCAAAGCAATCTGGCACCGAGGAAGAGCAACGTAAGGCCAACGCCACCAGCAGCCAGGTCTGGGCTCCTCTCTCAGCACCCAGAAGGGACCGTGGGTGTTGCTGCAGCTGCAGCGTGTGGTCAGAGAGCAGGAGCTCAGGGCATCGGTGCGAGGGGGGGCCTCGTCCCGCCTCACTTCCCAGCTGTTTCCACCAGAAGCGACAACATTACAGTGGCAAATTGCATGTAAATCCTCCAGCCCGGACCCTCAAAGGCACTTTGGTGCCTAAGACATGGAAGCTAAGCCATTAAATCCTTCTGCAAATCCAGGCTGCAGTCTTTTAGGAGCAGGCAGGCACTGCAGTGGCACCAAGGTTCAACCTCCCTGCACGCTGGAGAGCACAGCCTGGAGCTTCGCCCTCTCCAGAGCGCCAGTGAAGACTTCCATGCAGATAAAGGCATTTACTGACCCAAAAACGCACAGGGTTCAAACTACATTCCTGTAACGCCCTACTGCATTTACCCCCAAAACCTTTTGCACGTTTAGCGGCACTGCATTGCACTAGGATACGTCTGCACTTCATTGTGAACCTCCAACCTGACCTGTTTCAACTCCTGCCTTTGTACCCCTGCCCATTCCCCTGCCTGACCTGCAAACCACGTAAATGACAGAAAAGGCACAGAGCTGAGCAGAAATCGGTCCCCGCCTCCGGGCACGCGTGTGCTCCCTTCCCGCCCCAGCAAACCTCCAGCACTAACGCAGCGCTGTCATTGAGCAGCCACCCCAGCGCCACCGTGCATCCATGTCCCCGTGGCAGGGCCTCCCTGTGTTTGCACAGCCCTGCAGGTGATACAACCAGCCTTTGGGAGAAGGTGGATGAGGGGCTGCGTGCGCTCGGCTGCTCCTTCGCGTGGCTTGGTGGTGCCTTACTCAGCCCAGGCAACAAACCGTGCTAATTAAGTGCAAGCTCAGGTTGTGCCTGATTTAAGTGCCAGCAGCACCGAGCAGCCTGCGGGGATTCCCGCTCCCAGAGGTCCACGTGATGACGGAGAGCAGAAGGGTGGGGAGATGCCCCCAGCCCCTGCCCCGTCCCTTCCCTCCCTTGAACGGGGCAGCTGGGAGGCCTGCCTGGCAGGAGCTCTGCACGTGGAGCGATTCCTGCCAGCTGAAAGGCTATTTTGTCTGTTTATCCAATCAAATTTCCTCCAACTTAATGAAACTGCAACAATTCCCTTTGAATCTGATTTTTCAGCACGAAGGCTGTTTGCAGCAACCCGAAGAAACGGTGCTGCAGACGTTCCTCCGAGCACGACGCAGGCTGTTTGCCGGCCACGAGTGTCCCTGTGACAGACCCGCTAGTTGCGATATTACCTCACTTATTACTGACCCAAATCGTGCTGATGATTAACGGCCCACCTGCATTTGGATGCTGGGATGGGACCGAAGAACTGTGGAGCGACGGACCCACATGTGTTCGATGCAGTTCAGTGCATTCCTGCTGCCGCGGCTCCAGGGTGAGCTACGCCACAGCACGGGGTGTCCCATGAAGTTTTGGGTGTCACAAATACCAGTTTATAACCCCAGCACTGGCCTGGCTTTCTCTGTGGCACTGACCACTTCTCCAGGTTGTTTAAGCCCCTTTAATGGGGTATGAACTCCCCTTAATGGGGCTAGTGGTTCTGGGCTGGTGTGGGGCGCTGGGATTAGAGGTGGGGTTGGTATGTGAAGCTCAAATAGGAGTCAGTAACTGTTTTGGGGGATCGTTGCCTCCTTTATAGCCAAGGGGAGGTGTATGGAAGGGGATGGGGGCAGGAGGGATTTTGTTCCCTGCTGTTTTGCCCAAGTAAAACTGCTGCAACCATGGCTGGGGGGCCCTGGGGACAGAAAAAGCACTGGCAGCCCTCAGGTGCTTTTACTCCATAGGCTTTGCAGGTCACTAACACCGGTGTGGTGACTGAAGCATGTGGCTGTGATGTGACAGCACTTGCCAGCGAGGTCAGGCTGCCTTTTGGGGGCAAACACCAGGTCTGATGAAGCCATCCCCGTCACTCCGGGTATCAGCAGCCAACCCGTCTCCCAGCCAGCGACGGTGGGAACATCTTTGAGATGAGGAAGTTGTTTATTTTTTGCATTGAAATTCACTGCTAGAATTAGTACAAAAAGGAAGAAAATGTTCACTTTGTTGCACTAAAAGTCTCTCGTTGTCCCTCGCTCCGGGATTGCCCCTCCTGGGCTGCATTGTTGGCGTTACCGCTGCGGAGCGCCCGGCCGGTGGGAGAGTACTGCTGCAGGACGTGGGGAGCTGCACATCCCCGGCTGCAAGGGCAGAAGGGAATGAGTCAGGGAGGAAAAGAGGGGGAGGGAGGTGGCTTGTGAAAAGTCCTAGTTGTTACAGGGAGATGGGGTGAAAAAAAAAAGAAAGAAAATAAAAAGGAAAAAACAAAACAAAACCGCCCCGGTGCTCCTGAGAAGACCCCATGGAAGAGGGTGATGTAAGGGCAGCCGGTGCTTCCCACACTGCTGCCTTCATCGCTGACACAGACACGGCTCCGAGGGTCCCCAGCCTCCCGCGCAGGGTGGCGGGGACATCTGCAGCAGCCCTACGTGACGGGCGGCAGCGGGCCAGCTGGGAGGATGCTCTCCGGGATGGGGTTTCTCCAGGACCTGGAGCGAGCTGAGTCCTTGCAAAGCTGGGACATGATGTGCTGCCTCGCCGGCATTTTGGGAGGAGCGAAGTCAGAACAAAACACTGGAAATGGGACCCAGCTGAAAGAGCCAAAGGTGCAAACCGCTGTCAGAGGAAATATTTCCACTCCTTGCTCATCCCCCTGGGATCTTCTGAGCAGGGGGGCTCAGCCCCCCCTTCCTTGAGCCAAATGATGCCATGCTTGAGGGGATGTCTGGGGGCTTACGGCCCCAGTGCAGGCGCAGATAACATAGACGACAGCACAACAGTGGTGCTGCGTGGTTGGAGAAACAGCCCCCAGACAGCAGCCTCGCAGGACCACCGCGTGGAGTGTCCCAGGGAGCGGGGCAGCCCCAGAACAGGCAGTGGGACCGCGGGATTTAGAATTTAGATGGAAGAGGGTAGTTTTGCTGGAGATGGGAAAGAAGACACCTTATAACCTCTTGCAGTATGCAGGCTTCTACTATCAAGGAGGGATAAAGGATGGGATTTACTTTATGGGGGACTGAGCAATGTGGGATGACCCTGGGGCTGTTGCCTGGCGGAGCTCTGGGGTGTCCCATATGTACCCCACTCCCCCAACCAGCTGTGCAGGCAACAGGGAGGACTGCAGCGTCCAAGCAAACTCATCTCCCCCTTCGCCGACTCCATGTGGCCTGAAGAAGGATTTGGGGGCATTCAGAGCTGGCTCCATGTCTCTGGACCTAGTGTTAATTCTAGTTTGGGACCTGGAAAACCTCAACGTGGTATGTTCCTCACCAGCAGAAACCCACCTCAGCACCAGCAAGAGCTTGCAGGGACCTCTCTGCAGCTGAGGCTTCAGCAACTCCTGCACCAGGGAGTCCTCCCGGGCACCATCCCATCCTGCCTGCCCCAGGGCTGGTGCTGCAGAGTCAGGGCAGGGATGGATCTATCCAGGAGCTCAGTAGTTTCCCATCTGGATAAGCATCTCCCTGCCCCAGGGCCACGGCGGCTGAGGGAGGGTTTGTGTGTGGTGAAGAAGCAAGTCTGCACTTGATACGGGTTTCTCTGAGCACACGTGAGCCAGGCTGGAGGGATGGAGAAGGTCACTGGAAGGGGTGACAGCAGGCTGGGGACCCTCAGCGGGACATCGTGTCCCAGTGAGGACCAGCAGGACGGCCCTGGTGCACCCCAGAGAGCCGGTCACAGCCCCCAGGGCCACAGCTCACCCTCCCTGTGACCGAGCTGCAAACAAGAAGACAGCACTCATTTATTACCTTTTTTTTTAATGGCAAGTTTGGGGGGTTTTTTATCCCCGAAAAATGCCTGCAAAGCTATAGCAACTTGTGTTACAGGAGCATGTGTTGGAATGAGGTTAGCCGGGGCGAGGCTGCTCCGCTGCCTTAGGGAGCTGCTGGAGATACAGTCTGTTCCCACTCACATCGGCAGATATTTATAGATACAGATGTTTCTCTAGCAGCAGGGTTCAAGCTTGATTCTTCTTTTTTTCTTTTTTACTCCCTGTCTTCCTTTGCATCCCTCCTTTGCTCTTCAAAGCAATGCTGAAGGTAGAGAAAGCAGCTCCAGAAAGCAGCGGGGAGGCAGAGGAGTCACTCCCCACTCCAGGGCTTCAGAAATACAGTGTTTGAGTGGTCTGAGGTGCCCCTGTGTCCCTGTGCAAGGCCGGAGCCACCTGCTCAGAAACCCACAAACCACCACCCCGGACCACAGCTGGCAGCTGGCCGGGGTCAGAGCAGGCTCTACCTCTGGGTGCTGCAGGTGGAGAGCAACCAGGGAGCAATATCAGCCCCTTTTCATGGGCTGGAAACCACAGGGAGCGATTCTCTGAGGGCAGGGAGGGGGCTGAGTGTGGGGCCAGGTCCCCTGGAGCACCCCCGGTGCCTTCCCCAGCAGCAAACCTCCCCGTGCATTGGACCACGGGATGCTTGGTCCATGCCTCAGCAAAACAAAACGGGGAAATTTGGGGCTAACTGGTGCTGGGCCATTTGCTCCTCGCGGTAGTGGGGTTTTTCCCTCCATGGGGGCCCTCTTGCCCCCTCCCCAGGCCAGGGCTCAGCCCTGACGCCTGCCCATCGCTGCAGGGCTCTGCTGGGCTCAGACACACAGCAAGGAGTCCTCGCAGATGATGCTTGCCCACAAGCCCAACCGAGCAACCATGATTTCACAGCCCAGTACAGCTTATTCCTCCTGCTGCTTTAACCCCACCGATTCCCCAGCATCTTCCTACCCCAAGGAAGGTTGGCTGAACTTCTTGGGGAAGAGAAAAGACCCACTGAAATAAATCCCTGCCTCAGGGGAGACAGCACTGGGAGATGCTGCCTCTGCCTCCGAGCGTTATCTTTGGAGGCTGGGCAATAACTTCGCTCTGCAATTAATTATACATGCTCTGTGGTCCGTCTGGGAGGCATTAATGGCTCCAGATGCGGATCATGGGGCTCTGCGTGGCACTGTAAATATGCTGGAAGTCCAATTTGGATTTCCCCAGTTGCCTCATTTAAATGAATTATGTAAACGCTTTCCCCTCCTCTTTTGAGCAGAAGCCAGTCCGGCTGCTGCCTGATGTGTTAATCCCATGAATAAAATAAAAAACATGGGAGACCTTGTATTAAAGAGAACAAAATGATGCTGCGGAGCCCTTGGCAGCGCTGGCATTGCCTGGGCCCCAGGGCAGGCAGGGTTTGGGACTGCGGCTGCTCCCATCGCCCTGGCCCTGGGTGTTGCTGGGGGTCCTCCCTCTGCACGGTCCTAACCCCGCTGATGACCCGAGCAGCTTCAGGAGGGCACTGTTCCCATCCCCGGGTTTAAATTCAGTTTAATTTGGCAACACAGTGATCACAGTTATCTTTTTGTAAAGGAAACTACTGAGTGACTCTGCCTGGTTTCCCCAATTGCCCACATTACCATTATTTCCCCCACATCCATCATTCTGAGGTGTCCCCGTCCAGGCAGAGCAAATTAGAGCAATTAAAGCTACACCAGTAGATAGAGCCGGTGCCGGCATGTGGGTTTCCCGGCGTGTGCATGGTCTGATCCTGCTCCCCAGGCTGGGGCTGCGACTCAGGTACACGATGGGGAGGAGGGGACCCAACCCAGGGCTGCGATTTTCTGCTGAAAGTAAGGTGGCAGATATTTACTGATTAATTATTCACCCAGAAAATTAGAATGAAAAGGGCCGCTCCACTTCTGAAACAAAGTGGCTGCGAGTGCCGCGGGCTGTCCTGTGCCTGTGAATGGACCCTTTGCTGAAGCCACCAGGAGCTGGAAGCTGAAAATTCTATCTAAACCAGGCACACTTTGAAGAGAGCCTTTAGCTCGCCATCACTAGCAGAGCTGGAGCAACCCAGACCCTGCTGTGTATTTCTTAAATACTCAACCAGCCTCCCAAAAGGGTAGCTGCTGCTGCAGAGCGTACGCACAGCACAGGGACGTTTCCCTTCGGAAGAAACAACCACCATTAAAAGGAGGTTTTTAGACCATCACCAGCTCTGCGCCGCTGTTGCACGCCCCAGGGACGCAAGCTCTCCTTGGTGCATCCCTTCTCCATCCGACCCGTGAAGCAAAGCCATGGCCGGGGAATCCCGGGCGTAATTCGGGGCTGACCAGCAGCATGTGCCTCTTAGGTCATCACCCCGAGCTGGAGCGTGACAGCCGCCACAGGACGCTCCCCGCAGCCTCTCCCACCGACTGAGGTGAGCTCGGTGGTGATGCCCAGCTCGCAGGGGACTGCTCCCCATCCTCCCTGCCTGCAGACGACAGCACGTTTGGACTCAGAACCGGACCTTCCTTGCTAACAGGCAAACGCAGAACAGACACAGCTCCCCGTTCCCATGGCACGCACTGGGAGGGGATTGCAAGGGCCTAGACCGAGCTTGGCTTCTCTGCCCGCAAGCCTCACTCACATCATACTCAGGGCTTTTTTTTTGCCATCAATCATCGGGGAGGGGGGGTTAAATTGCATTAAAATACACAGCCAGTGCTTGCAATAGCAGCCAGGCTTCTCTGTGGCTTGAACTTCTGCTTGGGGTGCTCCGCAGCTGGACAAATGTGGTTAGATAAATACAGTCAGGCGGGACAGTCGCATCATCCGGGCAATGACCCACCGCAGGGAGGTTTTTCGCCGCTGAAACCCAAAATCAAAGGATGCCGGAGGTGGCGTGGCTTGGCAGCCGTAGCCACACAGCCAGGGTCGCCCCGACTCACCCCGCCTCAGTTCCCCTAGTCATTTTGGGGGAGCAACAATCATTACATTGGGGTGTATTTGCTTTTGGCAATTTGAAATGTCTCCTAAAGAAAACAACGAGTGAATATTATTCTTATTTACATAAATAACGGATAGGAGGCATGACACGAAAATAAATCTTGTAGCAGACTCTTGTGCAACCCAGACCTTCCCAAGTCAAGGCAGGGGAAGGAGCACATCAGCACCCGCCATTGGGTTGTTCCAGCAGCGTCACGCTGGAGCTGTTTGGATACAGCTGGAGAGCTGAAAGAGAGAACAAGGATTTCTTGTTTCAGAGAAAATCCCAGGGACGAGGCATTTCGGTGGTAGCTAGAGACTTGCTGCTGGCTCAGCTGGGCACTCGTCCTGAGTGGGACACCCTGTCACTGTGTCACCTCCAGCTGCTGCTCTGTCACTGCTGGAACCAGCGGGGGTGCTGCTGGCTCCGCAGAGCCATCCTCATCCCCACCAAGGCTCCCCAGCTGGGGACGGCATTTGGGAGCCAAGGGCACATTTCATGCAGCCACTGCCTTGGGTTTGTCTCCCGTTGACTTGCTCTGGTTGGGCATCTCACGAGGCGCTGCCCACAGATGAGGCCAGCAGTTACAGCCTGGGAAGGGGGGGACCGGGCAGCTGCAGCAGGTGCAGTGTTTTTCTGCTCTCCTGAAATGGCTTTGCAAAATTCAAAGCTCATCACGGGAGAGGTTTGAGCACGTCCCTGCAGGCTGTGGGGGCCACGTTGCACTGGCAAGTGTCCCTTGCCCAAGGTGCGTGTGGGGAGGTACGAGTTACCCGGGCGCCCGTCAGCTCCCCAGTGCGCTGCTGCGCTGCACAGCTGGTCTGCAGTGGGGGCTCCTGCGAAGGGGGGGCAAACACACTGCTGGGCGTGCATCTGCCCCCCCCCCCCAAGTTTCTGCCCAGGCCACACACCCCAGAGCCATTCACACAACCCAGCCAAAGCTGCTCGCGCCAGCACTGCCTGTGCAGCCCAGCAGAGGTTGCCTGCAGGGTGCAGGGTGCAGCGTACACGATGCAAGCCGCATGACACAGGGCACAGGGTGCGTGATAAAGGGTGCAGAGCACAGGATGCAGGGTGAAGGATGCAGGACACAGGGTATAAGGTGCAGGATGCAGAGCACAGGATGAGGGGTACAGGAGGCAGGGTGCAGGCTGAGGGGTGCAGGGTACAGGCTGAGGGGTGCAAGATGCAGGCTGAGGGATGCAGTGGGCAGGCTGAGGGGTGCAGGGGGCAGGGTGCAGGCTGAGGGGTGCCCGGTGCAGGCTGAGGGGTGCAGGGGGCAGGGGGCAGGCTGAGGGGTGCCTGGTGCAGGCTGAGGGGTGCCTGGTGCAGGCTGAGGGGTGCAGGGGGCAGGCTGAGGGGTGCCTGGTGCAGGCTGAGGGATGCAGTGGGCAGGCTGAGGGGTGCAGGGGGCAGGGTGCAGGCTGAGGGGTGCCTGGTGCAGGCTGAGGGGTGCCGGGGGCAGGCTGAGGGGTGCAGGGGAAAGCTGGGGGATGCAGGGTGCAGGCTGAGGGATGCCTGGTGCAGGCTGAGGGGTGCCTGGTGCAGGCTGAGGGGTGCCGGGTGCAGGCTGAGGGGTGCAGGGGGCAGGCTGAGGGGTGCAGGGGGAAAGCTGGGGGATGCAGTGGGCAGGCTGAGGGGTGCCGGGGGCAGGCTGAGGGGTGCCCGGTGCAGGCTGAGGGGTGCAGGGGGCAGGCTGAGGGGTGCCGGGGGCAGGCTGAGGGGTGCAGTGGGCAGGCTGAGGGGTGCAGGGGGCAGGCTGAGGGGTGCCCGGTGCAGGCTGAGGGGTGCCGGGGGCAGGCTGAGGGGTGCAGGGGGCAGGCTGAGGGGTGCAGTGGGCAGGCTGAGGGGTGCAGGGGGCAGGCTGAGGGGTGCAGGGCACAGGCTGAGGGGTGCCCGGTGCAGGCTGAGGGGTGCAGGGGGCAGGCTGAGGGGTGCCCGGTGCAGGCTGAGGGGTGCCCGGTGCAGGCTGAGGGGTGCAGGGCGCAGGCTGAGGGGTGCAGTGGGCAGGCTGAGGGGTGCAGGGCGCAGGCTGAGGGGTGCAGTGGGCAGGCTGAGGGGTGCCGGGGGCAGGCTGAGGGGTGCCCGGTGCAGGCTGAGGGGTGCAGTGGGCAGGCTGAGGGGTGCCGGGGGCAGGCTGAGGGGTGCCCGGTGCAGGCTGAGGGGTGCCGGGGGCAGGCTGAGGGGTGCCCGGTGCAGGCTGAGGGGTGCCCGGTGCAGGCTGAGGGGTGCAGTGGGCAGGCTGAGGGGTGCCGGGGGCAGGCTGAGGGGTGCCCGGTGCAGGCTGAGGGGTGCCGGGGGCAGGCTGAGGGGTGCAGGGGGCAGGCTGAGGGGTGCCCGGTGCAGGCTGAGGGGTGCCCGGTGCAGGCTGAGGGGTGCAGGGGGCAGGCTGAGGGGTGCAGGGGGCAGGCTGAGGGGTGCCCGGTGCAGGCTGAGGGGTGCCGGGGGCAGGCTGAGGGGTGCCCGGTGCAGGCTGAGGGGTGCCGGGGGCAGGCTGAGGGGTGCAGGGGGCAGGCTGAGGGGTGCCCGGTGCAGGCTGAGGGGTGCAGTGGGCAGGCTGAGGGGTGCCGGGGGCAGGCTGAGGGGTGCCCGGTGCAGGCTGAGGGGTGCAGTGGGCAGGCTGAGGGGTGCCGGGGGCAGGCTGAGGGGTGCAGGGGGCAGGCTGAGGGGTGCCCGGTGCAGGCTGAGGGGTGCCCGGTGCAGGCTGAGGGGTGCAGTGGGCAGGCTGAGGGGTGCCGGGGGCAGGCTGAGGGGTGCCCGGTGCAGGCTGAGGGGTGCCGGGGGCAGGCTGAGGGGTGCAGGGGGCAGGCTGAGGGGTGCCCGGTGCAGGCTGAGGGGTGCCCGGTGCAGGCTGAGGGGTGCAGGGGGCAGGCTGAGGGGTGCAGGGGGCAGGCTGAGGGGTGCCCGGTGCAGGCTGAGGGGTGCCGGGGGCAGGCTGAGGGGTGCCCGGCGCAGGCTGAGGGGTGCCGGGGGCAGGCTGAGGGGTGCAGGGCGCAGGCTGAGGGGTGCAGTGGGCAGGCTGAGGGGTGCCGGGGGCAGGCTGAGGGGTGCCGGGGGCAGGCTGAGGGGTGCCCGGTGCAGGCTGAGGGGTGCCGGGGGCAGGCTGAGGGGTGCCCGGTGCAGGCTGAGGGGTGCAGTGGGCAGGCTGAGGGGTGCCGGGGGCAGGCTGAGGGGTGCCCGGTGCAGGCTGAGGGGTGCCCGGTGCAGGCTGAGGGGTGCAGGGCGCAGGCTGAGGGGTGCCCGGTGCAGGCTGAGGGGTGCAGGGGGCAGGCTGAGGGGTGCCCGGTGCAGGCTGAGGGGTGCAGTGGGCAGGCTGAGGGGTGCCGGGGGCAGGCTGAGGGGTGCCCGGTGCAGGCTGAGGGGTGCAGGGCGCAGGCTGAGGGGTGCCCGGTGCAGGCTGAGGGGTGCAGGGGGCAGGCTGAGGGGTGCCGGGGGCAGGCTGAGGGGTGCAGGGCGCAGGCTGAGGGGTGCAGTGGGCAGGCTGAGGGGTGCCGGGGGCAGGCTGAGGGGTGCAGGGCGCAGGCTGAGGGGTGCAGGCTGAGCGGTGCCGGCCGGGGGTGCCGGTGCCGGCCGGGGGTGCCGCAGCGCGGGCTGCCAGCACCCCCTCGTGGCTGAGCGCCGGCCCCGCTGAGCCGCTCCCACGCCCGGCCCGGCCCCCCCCCGCCCCCTCCGGCGGCCCCCCCGGCCCAGCCCCCCCCCTCCCGCCCACGGCGAGCCCGGGCAGGGCGATGGGCCGAGCGGCTGCCCCAGCCCAGGGCTGAGCCGGGAGGCCCTTTCCCGGGGAGCCCCGGCTGGGGTGGGCGAGGGGCACCCCTCGCCTCCCACGGCTGCTGCAGGACACGGACCCCCTGCCACCGTGTACACTCACGTACGGCCACACACACACACGCCCCCAGGGTGCACCCCATCATGCGATGCACCCCATGCCAGCACGGTGTGTACCCACCGTGGTACTCGCCCCGTCCCCGTGTGTCCTTGGGCATGGCGTGTGCCCCTATACTGTGTGCACCCCCCACATTGTGCACCCCACTTTGCTTACCACCACTCCCCACCCTGCAGGCAACGT
Source organism: Phalacrocorax carbo (assembly GCF_963921805.1). Classification (NCBI taxonomy): domain Eukaryota; kingdom Metazoa; phylum Chordata; class Aves; order Suliformes; family Phalacrocoracidae; genus Phalacrocorax; species Phalacrocorax carbo. The sequence continues at coordinate 6,718,498 of NC_087534.1, read as the reverse complement.
GCCCCCCCTTTTTAGCAGCAAATCTTGGGGTGCCACAGACTGGCTGCAGAGTCCAGGGTTTCAAGCTGCCGTGCCCCAAAGCGATGCCACCCCTGCCTGCACCCATGGGGCAGCCAGCTGCGCCCCCACCACAGCGTTAGGGCTGTTTAATACATCCCCCTCCCACGCACGCAGCGCACACATCAGGAGAGACCCCAAAAGGACAAATCTGCCAGGTTTGTTCCAAACGAGACTTTATTAACAAGGCAAGGCGCTGGGGCCTGGCCAGCATAGCCGGGGGAGACCCAGCTTGTGCTCCAGCGGGGACCAGGAGCCGCTCCTCCCACGGGGAACGGCTGCACAGGAGAGCCCTCGAGGAGCTGGGGCCACCACCGAGGCTGGGGGGATCATGGTGACGTCTGCCTCCAGCCACAAATCCCCGAGATTCATTTTCCTCCAGGCTGTCTGGGGAGGCAACACCAGCCAGTGCCCAGGTCCCGATACCCGGCCAGTCCCCAGAGCCCCTCCAAAAGGCACCGCGGTCCCGGGGCACCAAGTGAGGCAACAGCAGCTGGTGAAAGCCAAACCCTCCCAAGGCAAGGTGGGGGTCTCCGCTAGAAGAAGAGGGTGTGGAGGCACAGCCAAAGGCACAAGACAAACATGGAGATGATAAGAGCTTTAAAAACATCCTCAAGTCTTTCTCAGCCCTTACTGAGTTTCCCTGCTTGGCACTTCATCCCTTTCAAATCAAAACAGAAGACCTGCAAGAAGGCACAGCCCAGCACAGCTGCTCCTGCGTGCAGAACCCAAGGCTAAGGCAGAGCTGGGGCTGTCTCCAGCCTCGAGGGACAAGCCACGATGGCTCCAACCTGGCAGCAGGGTGCCCAGGACCACCTCAGCTGAAGTCCCGGTCCGGCAGCACCAGTGGAGCCACCAACGTCCAGAGGTAGAGCAGGAGCCCGGCCCAGCTGGAGCAGATCTTCACCCACACGGCTGTCCAGGGACTCGTCAGCACCTGCAAGTTCTCATCAGGCCTGAAACAGCAAACAAGCAGGCGGCACCCATCACCACGCTGTGCCAGCAGGGTGGCATCCCCCTGCACGCCCCCAGCACGGCGGGCAGCAACCACACTGTGAAGGGGTGGAGGCTGTGATCACTGAGCCATGGGTGCAATGCAAAGGGCATGGAGGGGAGAGAGGAGGAGCCCCGTGCCTGTGGCCACACAGCTCCCCACAGCTCGCCCAGGGGATGCGACCCTGGTGCTGCAGCTTACAGCACCCCAGGGCCTGGGTCTCTGCTCCCCCCCCATGTCCCAGGGGGTCCCGGGCTGCAGCGGAGGATGCTGCAGCCGCAAGCTGGCAGCTCTATGCTACCTAAAAATAATTAACGGTGATTAGGGTGCACGTTAAGTGGGTTTGCACATGGATGCACCTCAGTGAACAGCTGTGCCCAGGGCAGGAGCTGGGAGGATGCCAGGAGAAGGGGGTGCAGAGGAAGGGGCACAGCCCCCGGCCCCGCCAGAGCTCTGCCCACCTGTACCAGTTGGTGAGCGTCATCATGATGTAGAGGGCAGCCAGGAGAAGGCAGAGGTGGAAGAAGGTGTAGTTGTAGGACACGCCGTCCTGCTCGTTGTCGTAGGCACGGTGCAGCCCGCTCTCCACGGCCGCCTCGCTGCCCGCCCCGGCTGCGCTTTCCTCCGTCAGCATCAGCTTGTTGACCTGCGGGTGGTCCGAGGAGCGGACGCTGCGGGCAGAGGGGCGGCAGGCTCAGGGCTGCCTGCCCGCTGCCTCCTCGGCTGCCCCCCAGCCCGAGCTCAGCCCCCCCATGCCCACCCGCCTCAGGATACCCTGCAGGGCCATCCCTGGGACTGGCACAGCAGTTTTGGGGATGCAGCTTCTGTGGAAACCCTAAAAGCTGTGACCATGACCCTGCAGAGCAGCCGGCCTGTGCCCCTGGGGACCAGGATGGCTTTGCAAGAGGCACTTAGTGTCAAAAACCTTGGACCAGGCTGCAACCTCCCCTCCAGCACTGCCGTTCCCTAAAAGCCACCCGATGCCTCCCTGCTCTGGGCAGGGAGAGGGACGGTGCAGTCCCTGGGGTCACGAGCCAAGTCCTCACCTGATGAAGAGGGTGCAGAGGATGAAGATTATCAGCCCCACGATGCTCGGGGCATCCCACCAGGTTGTCAGCGGCTGGGTGGCTGTTGCCGAGCCGGTGCTGTTCCTCACCAGCAGCGTGGGGTTACAGGTGTGGGCTAGGGGGGGACAGGCAGGGGGTTCAGCACCTTTCCCAGCCCCCAGAGACCCAGGGGGCAAAGCACCCACCCCAGTGCGTGGTCCTGCCCCGTGCACCCCCCTCCTGAGCCTGAGGCCACATCCTTCTTACTTGGTACATTGGCCAGGGCGGACCAGGTGACATAGATGGTGTAGAGGGTGATGAGGGATGCCTGCAGCAGCCCTGAGTGTGGCTGAGCATCCTGCAAACATAACAGTGGGTGCTCAGGGCTGGCCCCATATACCTGGGGTGGCCCCGCGGTGACACAGCCACTGGCCTCCCAGGTGCTCCCCCCACCACCTCACCTGGATCTTGGGCAGGATGGACACGGCAGAGACAATGAGGCAGAGGATGAGGTTGATGCTGATGAGGACCTTGCCCTCCGTGCATCCCTCAGGCTTGGTGTAGTAGATGTAGAGCAACACTATGGCCGCAATGGAGGTGGCGTAGAAGATGAAGGTGATGATGCAAAGGGCTGGGGGAGGGAGAAAGCAAAAAGGAAGGATGCTGGAGCAGAGCCCTGAGTCCCCGCCAGCTCAGTGTCACCCACTCCCAGGATGAGTTTCACCATCCCTAAACCCTCTGCGGTGCCAGCTGTACCGACCTGCATACCAGCCCTTGGCGTTGCTCTCGCCCGCGTTACGCAGCCACAGCTGGCTCCAGGAGTGGGCGAAGTCGATGAGGAGGACGAGCTGGATGAGGATGAAGAGGAAGGAGCCGACCACACCAAAGTAAAACCAGACTTGAGGGGAAGAGAAAAACCAGCTAATAGCAGGGAAAATGGGAATTGGGCAATAGCGGGGGCACGCAGCAGCAGGGATGCCGACTCCAGCCCTGGGTTTAGAATCATAGAATCACAGAATGGTTTGGGCTGGAGGGGACTTTCAGAGCCCGTCCAGCCCAACCCCCCTGCAGTGAGCAGGGACAGCTTCAACCAGATCAGGTCGCTCAGAGCCCCGTCCAGCCTGGCCTTGGATGTTTCCAGGGATGGGGCATCTACAGCCTCTTGGGCAACCTGGGCCAGTGTCTCACCACCCTCAATTTAAAAAAACTTTTTCCTTATATCCAGTCTAAATCTACCCTCCTTTAGTTTAAAACCATCACCCCATGTCCTGTCACAGCAGGCCTTGCTAAAGGGATTGCCCCATAACCCTGTGTAATCCTGTGCTGGGGGTTAACCCAGCGATGCAGAGGAGAGCGGGGGCAGCTCCTCACCTGAGGTGAAGGCACCATCGGGGATGTAGAAGGCCCCCACCGTGATCCCCACCAGCGCCAGGAACTTGAAGAACCAGAAGCTGCAGGAGGAGAGAGGAGGCACAGTCTGCAAGCGGGAACCCAGCTGGGCAGAGGGGGGTCTGCCCCCACACCAGCATCCCCCCACCCCAGGGCCGAACGCTCACCCGTTCTGCACGGCGGCGCGCGGGTCCTTGCTGCTGCGCACGCACACCATGAGCGCGGCGAAGAGGAAGAAGAAGGCGGCCATGGCGAAGCCCATGCGGTACACAGCTTTGTGGCCCAGGAAGCTGCCGCAGTCAACGTGGGTCTGGACCCCCAGGACTGACCCACTGCCTTCACAGAAGCCAGGGAGCTGCAAAGGCGACGGGAGGGTGACCATCACCACAGCGCCCTGCACCCACCATGAGCCTTGGTGCCACCAAAGATGGCCCAGCCCACGGCTGCTCCAATGCCACCTGTAAAGCAAGCGGTTGGCTTGCTCGGGGACAGTGGTGGGGACACAGCGAAAGCCTCCCTGCAGCTCAGTAGAAAGCTGCGATGAAACCAGCATTTCCCAAAAAGACTGGCCTGCCTTCGCATTAGCTTGGCTGGCAGGCCTCAGCTCCCTGCATCTGAAGTCCCACCTTCATGACTTGCAAGTCACTTGGCCAATTTATCCCAAAAATGGGATGTAGGAAACTTTCCTGGGAGACATCTGGGAAAATTAGATAATGCATGAAATTATCCCACTGCAATTTCCCCTCTGTGGAAAACCGTGGTTAATAACACCTTCTCCCAGTGAGATGCTCAGAAAAAAGAAGGAACAGAAGCAACATCATGCCCTAAAACTTCACTTTCTCATTCAGCCTCACATACCCACCCACCACAAACTAAACCTCTTCCCCAGGGCATCCAAGCCCAACGACCCCCGTGAGTTATTTACCTTGTGCAGCTCCTTCTCCACGCCAGGGATTATCATAATGATGGACACGAGGGTGCCGAGGAAGAGGAAGAAGGTGAAGAGGAGGCGGGAGATGGTGGAGTTCTTGGCCGAGGGGCAGCAGCCGCAGAGCAGGCACGGCGCGGAGCCACAGAGACATGACACCTGCAACGAGAGCATCCCCGTGTTGGAGGGGTTGAAATTGGCCCTGGAACATGTGCACCGTCCTTTAAATGCTGAGACAAGACTTTTTTCTTTCTCTCGCCTCCCAGCAAGGAAACATTTCCACGCTGCGGGAAAGCCGAGGAAGTCAAAGCAGCTCAATTCCCCGTCTCGCCCATCAGATGTTTTGGCTCCAGAGCGATGCCCTCCCACTTTATTCCCATGGGGAATCGCTCCATCCCCTTGGGAATTGCTCCAAACCCATTTAAGTGTCCCTGCAGAAGGGAGCCAGGGTGATCCTGTTAACCCTGAGCTTGTGATGCTCTGCAGCCACCCAGCCTGACCTTGCAAATGACCTTGAAACAACCCATGACACAGGGGTCTCCTTGGTGGGGAGGCCCATAACTAGTGGTGTTCCCCAGGGGTCTGTGCTGGGTCCAGCCCTGTTCCATATATTTACCAGTGGCCTGTATGAAGGGACAGAGCGTCCCCTCAGCGAGTTCGCTGACGATCCCGAGCCGGGAGGAGCGGCTGATGTGCCGGAGGGCTGTGCTGGCATCCAGCGAGGGCTGGGCAGGCTGGAGAGCTGGGCCCAGGGGATCATCAGGGAATTCAACAGGAGCCAGTGCAGGGTCCTGCCCCTGGGGAGGAACAGCCCCCCGCACCAGCACAGGCTGGGGGGGACCTGCTGGAGAGCGGCTCTGCTGAGAGGCCCTGGGGGTGCTGGGGGGCAGCGAGGTGACCCTGAGCCAGCACCGGGCCCTTGGGGCCAAGGGGGCCAGCGGTGTCCTGGGGGGCATGGAAAGGAGTGTGGGCAGCAGGGCGAGGGAGGTTCTCCTCCCCCTCTGCTCTGCCCCAGTGAGGCCACATCTGGGGTGCTGCGGCCAGTCCTGGGCCCCCCAGTTCAAGACAGACAGGGAACTGCTGGAGCAAGGCCAGGGGGGAGCTGCCAAGGGGATCAGGGGCTGGAGCATCTCCCTTGTGAGGAAAGGCTGAGAGACCTGGGCTTGTTCAGCCTGGAGAAGAGAAGGCTGAGGGGGGTCTCATCGATGCTTATCAATATCTGAAGGGTGGGTGTCAGGGGGATGGGGCCGGGCTCTTTTCAGCGGTGCCCAACGCCAGGCCAAGGGGCCACGGGCACAAGCTGGAACACGGGAAGTTCCCCCTGAACATGAGGCCAAACCCCTTCCCTGTGCGGGTGCCAGAGCAGGGGCACAGGCTGCCCAGAGAGGCTGTGGGGTCCCTTCCCTGGAGACATTCACCCCCCGCCTGGCCGCGGCCCTGTGCCCCTGCTCTGGGGGTGCCTGCTCACGCAGGGGTGGGACGGGGTGAGCTCCAGGGGTCCCTTCCGACCCCCGCCAGTCTGGGACTCTGTGAAATCCGGCATGGGCAGCGCTGCCGGGTGCGCCCTCGCCCCAGTGCGCGGTGGTGTGGGTGACATTCGCAGTGAGACCAGGGACATGAGACTCGCGCCACTGCAGAACAGCTGCAGGGGGGTTGTATAGCAGGTTTTAATGGGGCGGGAACGCAGGATACTGCCACAGCCCTGACTGTGGCATCCCTGATCTGGATGGGGAAGATTTTTAGTCTCTTAATCACCCGCGCCAGCCCTGGGATCTCCCAGCCTGCTGCCACATCCTGAAACTCCTGTTTTCCCAAAAAGAGGCTGAAGTTGGAGAATAAATAGGGCATTTTCAAGCAAGAGAATGGAAGAAGCTTTTTGGGATGGCCTGTCACTCCTGGGTCACTAATCCACTATGTCATGCGAGCAGAAGGTCCCACGTTAAATTTTTGGGGAAAAAACCAGGCAAATAAGGTGTCTCTTCGGTTTGCATTGAAGCTGCTGCACTCTCAGGAATTATCGGGGCTGGCTGGAGACATAAAACCAACATTGAGGCAAAGCAGGTGGCGATGCCCTCCTGGCTGCTGGACCAAGAGCCAGTTTTGACCCCATGTAAACAAACAGATGGGCTGAAGTGCTAAATAAAGCCTCAAAGGACCCAAAAGCTAAATTAAAACTACATTCCCAACTCTGCCCCAGCTCCCCATGGTGTGAGCGGCAACAGTGGGGCTCTCGGGGCAGGCAGCACAAACAACGTAACAGCAAAATACAGCCCGAGTCCTCTAAAATAGGGGAACTTCAGGGTATTTCCTTTTTTATCAATGCCGCACTGAAGCCATCACAAGCCCACAGCCTCCCCGTCGCACACACCGGCCCAGGGAGCAACAAGAAATCCCCAAGCGGGTGCTGGCAAGCTTCCAGCTACAGAACAACGGGAATTAAATATTTGGAGTTTGTTTAAAATACTACTGCTTCGCTTTCCAAATATTTTTCTCTAGTTAAATGCATTCCCAAATCCACTTATTTTAAAATTTACAGAACTGGGTGTTTTTAATTCCCTGTATCAGAGCCAGCTTCTTCCTAGGAAATCCTGTGACCGTCCCCAGTCCTCAGCAAACTACTTTCCCTCTATTTACAAGCTAACTTCATCGATTTATTTTGCTTTTGATACTTCATTTCTTCCCTTTGAACAGCTCTTCCCCTCCTGCACTTGAGACACACCAGCCAGCCAGATGCACTTGTAAGCACAAGAAGAGTCCATCTCTCTTCTAGTATTAAGGGTTGCACGTGTTGTGTGTTTATTTTGGCTACGTACTTCCTAATGACAACCAGCAATCAATATTAATTAAATATTGCTCAGTATCAACCCAAATATATATTTCTCATCACTAAAATTTGTGTAAAAAATGGACGTGGCAGAAAAAAGCCAGGTGTTGAGCTGCTGGGTGAGAAGGATGTCAAACCTGCAGCTCCCTCATCAGGGATGCTCATGAGCAATCGCTTTGATGCCCCCAAACCACTAGAGGTGGCTTTGAATTTCTTTCCTAAATATAAGCACATCATTATTTGAGGAAAATCACCTCCTTCCTGATCTATTCCTCTTTACCCACACCCTAGTCCCATGTCCCAGCCCCACCAGAGGCTGTGTTGAGCTGAGGGTGCCCACAGGAGCTGAGGCGGGCGAGAGGAGCCCCCGCATCCCATGGGGACCCTCATCACGCCTCTCCAGGAGCTACTCAAGAGACATCACTTTATGTTTCCATCTTGAAAGGATGAAAAAAACAGCCTTCAATTAGAGATTGCTTCCTTTCAAGCTCATTAAATGCACCACTTGCACAAGAATGCACTTAAAATGTGCCAGTGTTACTGTATTTCACCTTCAAATTAAAAAAAAAAATAGAGTACAGCAACAAAAATCCCTTTTAATGCAGAATTGCTGCGTTATTTGACCTGGCCTAGCAAAGCACCTGGGCACACGCTTAACTTTAAGCTCATCAATACCTCCAGCTCCTCTCCCTTCAGTGTCAACTGAAATAAAAAGCACCAGTCCCAAAATCACTGACGCTGGCCTGGAAAATCGTGAGGTTTGTTGTTGTTTAATTTGGGGTGGGATTTGGGGGCTCAGCCCCACGTCCAAGCATCACCGAAGATGTGCAGGAGGCACGGCCTCAGGTGTCACGTTTTCCCCAGGGTCGGTGTGGGAAGAGGGTGTGAAGGGGTGTCCACAGGGCCACGATGGAGCTGGGCTGAAGGGGGGAACCCTTGCCCCACGTGCAGCCTCCAAACCTTGCGGCTGACCTCGGGGAAAGCTGCAGGTGGATGAGCTGGTTTCTAGTCCGAGGTTTTCGGGAGCCCGCAGCACCCCTGGAGCTTGCACAGGTTTGTTTTCAAGGACGACTCTTACATGGCCAAGCTCCATGGTTGTATTTCAGGTTCTACAGTCTCTTGCAACCAGAGGAAGGCAACCGCCGAGGTAACGGGGTACAACAGCCCCGTCCCGCTGACCTGCTCTGTGCAGCAGTAACGCGAGAGTCTCCCTCTAAGCTCCTCCGCAAAGGAAGCAGATCCCTTGGGCCATGTGCTAACCTGACCTGCTGCCTGGGCACCTCTTGAATTCAGGCGTTTTCTTTAAAAAGCAAATAGGTTAAAAGCAAGGAAAATCCTCCCACATTAAGGCAGCGCTGGACACGCTCTGATACACCTTCTGTCAAAGGCTTTCAAAGACGCCTGTAAGTATGAACGTGGCCAACGACCAAACAGCAGGATGGAAAAAAGCCAGCTGAGGGAAGTGGTTGCAGCATGAGAGCAGCAGATTAGCGAGGAAGCATCAGTTTTCAGCCACTGCAGACAGAAGATTAATCTCTCCAGTTTCGCTATCGACTTCCTCATTAAATCCAGCTCACCTGCAGCCCGACTTGCACGTAAGGGCTGCTGTGCTCTCTCCTCTGCCTGGAGGCTGGGCGAGCGTGGCCAGAGCCGGACAAGCACTGTCCACCCAGTCCAACGCGGGTAAATGCAACAACACCAACCCAACACCCACCCCAACTACACCAAATCAACAACACCAGCCCAACACCCACCCCAACAACACATCTTCCGCAAGCTGCCTTCACGCCAGCAAACCCAGGGACGCAGAGACTGCGTCAGCCACAAGCAATGTCGAGCAACCGGTCCTTATCTCCCGTTTAACTAATGACCCATCAGGTTAATCAGTACCAAACCCACAGGGTGAGGCACAGGCGTGGGAGGCTGGTGGCTCTCACCTCTGGCAGATGGCTTTGCGTTGGTACTACGAGGCTGATAGTCCCCACGGGGTGCCCAAACCATGCCAGAGGGCTGCACGAGCGCCCCGGGTGTGCTTTGGCTTGGGCAGGCTTCTGCTGGCAAACACCAAGCCTGCCCCCCCAGGAAGGCAGCTGGAGGTGACCGCCCAGAGTAGGGCAAATCGCTGCAGGCAGAGAAAGGGAAATTTTTCTTGTGCGGTGCAAAGTGTCACCCAGGAGCGGCTTGTAGAGTTTTAACAGTGCTGAAAGATGGCTTGGGAATCATACAGTCAGTAAGGTTGGAAAAGGCCTCTAGGATCATCAAGTCCAACCATCAACCCAACATGACCGTGTCTCCCAAACCATGCCCTCCGGTGCTGCTTTGAGTCAAATGATGCAGGCTGACCAGAAGGAGTTACTTCAGATTTTCTTATTAAAAATTTTAAAAAATACATGCGGGGGTTGTTTGGTTTGGAGAGTGGTTTTTTTTTTCCTCTGCTGTGGTTTTTCAGTTCAGAATTGAGCTAAAACACCCTTTTAGTCAGCCAGCTCCACTGGATGGAACAGGAGAGCTAAACCTATATAGCAACTCTACCCCGTTACTAGAATAGTTTTTCAGGGAGAAAAAAAAAAAACAGAATTAGGGCAGAAGCCTCCCCAGCCCTGCTCTGGAATAACTCCCAGCTTTTCCAATACCTGCCCATAAGGAAAAGTATCGGAGGTGTATTACAGATAGAGGCCTTGCAAACCACCCTCCTCCCAGTCTTTTGTTTCTAAAGCTCCTTGTTTGTCAAACCACCAAAATTTTGAGGTCGAGTTGCAAAACTGGCCCCGTTTCCAGGCTGGCAGCTCACGGGCTGGTTTCACAGCCCTGCCTTGGCCCCGTGCCCACAGGTGAGGCAATGCCAGGAAAGGCAATGCCGGCCATGGGCCGCAGCCTGCGTCACCGGGCACGGCACCCCAAATCACGCACCCTGCGTCACCGGGCACGGCACCCCAAATCACACACCCTGCACCCGCCCTGCACCTGCCCTGGGCCATGGCACCCCACACAGAGCCCTGCCACACGCACACCTGTACCCCCCAGCTCCTTCTCTTATTCCCGCCCCCCACTTTGGGGCTCAGCAGTGAGAAGCAGGCAGGACCCCCGGCCCCTCAGCATCGCGTGGGTGCTGCGGGGTGTCAGCCCTTGCTTCCCCCAGGCACAGTGGTACCAGGTCCCCCCCACCCCGGTGGCTACCCACGTCCCTCAGGTGCACTGGGGTGCACAGCCCCAGATACACTCAAACTCCAGGCTCCCCCCAACCATGACATTTGTGAGCCCCAGAGTTCCCTGGGGTGAACCCTCAGGGTCTCCCCTGGACACCCTGGGGTACATTGGGATGCCCTGCTCCAGGGATGCCCCGCATCCCTCCAGGCACAGAGGGGTGCATCCCCCCCAAGCATCCCCTGGCTACTCAGGGGTGCATCCCCCGGGGGTCCCCTGCATCCCTCACATACATAGGGGTGCAGGTCCCCGGGGTCCCCTGCATCCCCTCGGGGGTCCCCTGCATCCCTCACATACACAGGGGTGCGCGTCCCCAGGGTCCCCTGCATCCCCCCGGGGGTCCCCTGCATCCCTCACATACACAGGGGTGCGCGTCCCCAGGGTCCCCTGCATCCCCCCGGGGGTCCCCTGCATCCCTCACATACACAGGGGTGCGCGTCCCCAGGGTCCCCTGCATCCCCTCGGGGGTCCCCTGCATCCCTCACATACACAGGGGTGCGCGTCCCCAGGGTTCCCTGCATCCCCCCGGGGGTCCCCTGCATCCCTCACATACACAGGGGTGCACGTCCCCAGGGTCCCCTGCATCCCCCCGGGGGTCCCCTGCATCCCTCACATACACAGGGGTGCGCGTCCCCAGGGTTCCCTGCATCCCCCCGGGGGTCCCCTGCATCCCTCACATACACAGGGGTGCGCGTCCCCAGGGTCCCCTGCATCCCCCCGGGGGTCCCCTGCATCCCTCACATACACAGGGGTGCGCGTCCCCAGGGTCCCCTGCATCCCCTCGGGGGTCCCCTGCATCCCTCACATACACAGGGGTGCGCGTCCCCAGGGTCCCCTGCATCCCCTCGGGGGTCCCCTGCATCCCTCACATACACAGGGGTGCACGTCCCCAGGGTTCCCTGCATCCCCCCGGGGGTCCCCCGCAGGCACAGAGAGGTGCATCCCCCTGGAACCCCCAGCGTCTCCTGCCCCCACCCACGCCACCCCACCCCACCCCACCCCACCCCCGGCTGCAGCGGGCCTGGATCTCCCCTGGGCCCCCCGCGCGTGTATCGGGACGCACCCCTCCGTTGCTCCCAGACCTCCCCTGGACCCTCCTCCGGACCCGCAGCACCAGGGTGCGTGTCGACCCCCCCCACCCCCGCCCCCGCCCCCCCCCCCCCGGGGCGCCGCCGGGGCGGGCACTCACGCAGCTGAGCAGGGAGCAGACGCCGAGGCAGGCCCCCATGGTGCGGCCGCGGCTGCCGCCGGCTCCCGGCTCCCGCTGCGGGGCTCCCCGGCTCCCCGCCCCCCGCCGCCGCGCGGGCTCCGCCCGGGCCGGCCCCGGGGCGCCGAGCTCGGGGCGCGTCGCTGCCGCCGCGCCTCCCCCGGGGCGGCCCCTGCGGCTGCGGGGCGGGGGAGCAGCGCCGGGGCGGGTCCCCCCTGGGTTCCTCCCGGGTGCCCCCCGGCCGGGTACCCCCCCGGGTCCCTCCCGGGTCCCTCGGTCCCTCCGGGGCGGGACTCCCCGGATCCCTCGATCCCCCCCCCCGCATCCCTCGATACCCCCCGGGTGCTCCCCGGGTCGCTCCCGGGTCCCTCGATAGCCCCCGGGTACCCCCCGGCTCCCTCCCGGATCCTTCAGTCCCTCCCACGGCTCCCTCCCGACGGCAGAGCAGCCCCTCCAGCCCCCCCACCCCACCCCCACCCCGAGCCCCTGCCGCCCCCGACCGGGGAGGTGGCAGCCCCGGACCCTCCTTCACCGTTTACGGCCGAGGGGACCCCACCGACACCCCGAGCCTGGTCCGGAGAGGAGTCTCTGGGATGCCCCCGGGGCTGGGGAGGATGCCCAGGCCCACACTGCCGGGGCTCTCCCTCGCCGCGAAGCAGCCCGCGGGGAGGGGTCGGCTTCTCTGAAGGCATCTCAGGGTCCCGAGGGGTATTTTGAGTGTGTTTGCTGTGAGCTGGGTCCCTTTGGAAAGGCCGGGTCGGGTCCCCACCACCGCCTGTCCCCAGAGCAGCTGGCGATGCTGCGGGAGCCTGGGGTCATCAGGAGAGAAATTAGTGAAGCCCTGTGATTTTTCACAGATGAATGCTGCTTGGGCAGCCAGATGTGGCCTTGCTGAGAGGGGCGGAGGGGACACATGGGCTCAAGCACAGTGGCTGTGCTTGAGGCCCAGGAAGAACAGAGTGTCGGGCTGCTACCCCTGGACATCAAGTCCTACAAGTCCAGCACGCCCACCGGCTCCAGTACACCCACTGGCTCCAGCACACCCACCGCCTCAGAATCACAGAACCATAGAATGGTTGAGGTTGGCAGGCACCTCTGGAGCTCACCTGGTCCAACCCCCCTGCTCAAGCAGGACCATCCAGATCCAGTTGCCCAGGACTGTGTCCAGAGGATATTTGAATATCTCCAAGGGTGGAGTCTCCACAACCTCCCTGGGCAACCTGTGCCAGTGCTCGGTCACCCTCACAGCAAAAAAAGTGTTTCCTGATGTTCAGCGGGACCCTCCTGTGTGTCATTTTGTGCCCACGGCCGCTGGGCCTGAGCACTGGGCACCACTGAGAAGAGCCTGGATCCGTCCTCTTTGAACCCTCCCTTCAGGTCTTTATAGACATTGATGAGATCCCCCTGAGTCTTCTCTGCTCCAGGCTGAACAGTCCCAGCTCTCTCAGCCTTTCCTCATACCTGAGATGCTCCAGCCCCTTAATCACCTTCATGGCCCATTGTTGGACTTTCTCCAGCGTGTCCATGTCTCTCTTGTACTGGGGAGCCCAGAACTGGACACAGCACTCTAGGTGTGGCCTCACCGGTGCTGATCACCTCCACCAACCTGCTGGCAATGCTTTGCCTAATGCAGCTGAGGCCACCGTTCGCCATATTTGCAGCAAGGGCACGTTGCTGCCTCATGGTCAGCCTGGTGTCCACCAGGACCCCCGGTCCTTTTCTGCAGAGCTGCCTTTGAGCTGGGCGGCCCCCAGCATGTGCTGGTGCCTGGAATTGTTCTTCCCCAGGAGCAAGACTTTGCCCTTCCCCTTGTTGGTCTTCATGAGGTTCCTGTCAGCCCATTCTCCAGCCTGATTAGGTCCCTCTGGATGGCAGCATGACCTTCTGTTATATCAGCCACCCTTCCCAGTTTGGTGTCATCTGCAAACTTGCTGGGCTTGCAATCTGTCCCATCATCCAGATCATGGAATGCTTTGGGTTGGAAGGGACCTTTAGAGGCCATGCAGTCCAACCGCCCTGCAGTGAGCAGGGACATCTTCAACTACATCAGGTTGCTCAGAGCCCCATCCAACCTGGCCTTGAATGTTCCTAGGGATGGGGCATCGACCACCTCTCTGGGCAACCTGGGCCAGAGTTTCAGATTGTTGGTGAAGGTGTTAAACAGGACTGGACCCAGACCAGACCCCTGGGGTACTCCACTGGTGACTGGCCTCCAAGTCACCATGTGCCACTGGTCACCACACCTGTGCCTGGCTATTCAGCCAGTTTCCAACCCACCTCGCTGTCGGCTCATCCATCTGCATCAACAGCTTCCCTACGGGAGGCAGTGTCAAAGGCCTTCCTGAAGTCCAGGTAGACAACACCCACTGCTCTCCCCTCATTTACCAAGCCAGTCTTTTCACTGTAGAAGTCTATCAAGCTGGTCGAGCGTGGCTTCCCCTTAGGGAAGCCGTGCTGACTTCTCATCCTTAACGTGCCTGGAAATGGTTCCCAGTATTAGCTGCTCCATCACCTTCCCAGGGATCGAGGTGAGGCTGATGGGCCCATAGTTCCCTGGGTCCTCCTTGCCCTTCTTGAAGAGACAGGAGTGATATTTGCTTTCCTCCAGCCTTCAGGCTTTTCTCCCAGTCACCATGATCAATCAAATGTTGTTGAGAGTGGCCTCGCAACGACATTAGCCACCTCCCTCAGCACTCGTGGGTGCATCCCAGCAGGGCCCATGGACTTAGTCCAGTTTGCTTAAGTATCCCCTGACCTGATCTTCTTCCACCAAGGGTATGACTTCCTTGCTCCAGCCTTTCCCCATGACCTCTGGGACCTGGGATTCCTGAAAATAGCTCTTGCAAGAGGCAAAGAAAGCAAAGCTCCTCAGCCTTTCCCATGTCCTGTGGCACCATTTCATGGAGCAATGGACCCATATTTTCCCTAATCTTCCTTTTGTTGCCTATAGCAGCCCTTCTTACTGGCTTTGACAACACACCCACCATCTCCAGCACACCCACCCGCCTGAACACACTCCCCCTGCGGGCCCAGACCCTGGGGGAGGGTGGCTGAGGGGATCTGCCCGCACGGAGCCGAGGGTGGGAGCCGGGGCTGGGCAGGCACCAGGTTTCCCTGCTCTGCTTGCCGGGCTGGAGTCTGGCACATCCGCCTGGAGCAGCAAGTGCTGTTCTGCTGCTGGCATGCATAATTCAGGGGCTGAGATAAACTGGGATGTGCAGCCCACTTCCAGACCCTAAATTTAGACAGTGGGGAAAGTATGTGAGTATGCAGCAGCAGGCAGGCTTTGGGGGCACAGGGCTGGGGCAGATGGGGAGCCAACACACGCCCCCTGCGTCCTTGAGGAAGAGGAGGGTGTCACACTTCTTGCTCCAGAGGTAAAGCCCCAAGGTTTGGCCTCTGATCAGCAGTTGGCACAAATTTTAAAAAGCTTTTCTAAGCCTCCATGAGCTCCCAAAAGCTGTCGGCTGGTTGCAGTCCTGCAACAGGAGAGGTCAGTGCCTATAAATTGCTCGCTGATCTCAGCTGATCTCAGGTTGCTTTTCCTTTCAGGAGGCAGCTGGGCTGTGCGCTGGGCACCTGCCCGGTCTGGCCGTGTGCGGGCACGGGTCTGGCAGCACCCACGGGACAGGCAGTGGCCTTGGGGACACGATGGGCTGGCTCCAGGCGCAGCCCCCCGGGTGGGAGGTGAGGGCTCTGGCAGCTCCCATCTCTTCCCAGCTGGATATCAGAGCCCGGTGACCCCCACAGCAGGAGTGTCCTTCAATCCCTTTCCTTCCAGGAAGGGCAAATCAGCCAGAGAGGTATTTATCCCCTTGGTCCTGCTGTCCCCCTGTGCCTTGCAGGGACATGAGCCCTCTGGCACGCCGGGAACAGAAACCCCACCAGCCCCATGGACCCTGGAGGGACCAGTCCTCCCCACGCTGTCCTCTCGTGCCCTTTGATGATGCCGCCAGATGGCAGTGCCGGTATGAGACTGGTGCACACAGCTGCTGGACGGCGGGGACGGTGGCTGGGCTCGGTCCCTGCCTGCTCCTGGGTGGCCAAGCAGGGCCCTGGTTGCCAGGAGGGAGAGGGCTCCCCACCCCTCTCGCATGGGTGTCCCCACGCCTGGTTTTTGCTGATGAGCAGAGGCTACACCGCCGGCACCACCCACGGCATCAGCCCCTCGCCATCCCCTTCTCTGGAGGTGGCTTGTCGGCAGCGAGAGCTGCCCCGGACTGGGCCGGGACCCAGCAAGGCAGGCAGCAATGTCACAGCTGACAGAGCTGTGACAGTCCCCCACGCACCAAAGCACTGGTTTTACATCACCCTGCACACAGGGGAGATGAGGAATGGGAGATGAGGAATACTGCCAGAGCCCAGAGACGCGCGGCTGCCTCCAGCCCCTGCTGCAACAGAAGCCCCCAGCCTGTATCCCGCTGCTCAGCAGGGCTGGAAGCCTCCTTCCCTATTTTATTACCCCTAATAAAATACCTTTTTTCTGCTCCACTTCCCCCTCTGCTCCTTCTCCTGCATCACTCAGCATCCCCAAGGCACAGGGGGACATCTCCTTCCCCCTCTCCCCAGTGCCTGGTTCATTAGGGGTCAGGGTACCATTTTCTGCCCGCCGCAGGGGGATTACAGGGCTGCAGTTGGCACCAGACGGGCGGCGAGCGGGGCCAAGCGCAGCTTGCCAGGGATGCACTCCCACCCGGGGACCTGGGGGAAAAACAAATGATCTCATGTGACTGTATCTGGGACAATACCAGCTTAGCCGTGGGCGCAGCCAGAAGGGTTCCTGCTGAGCCCAAGCGATGCTATTCATGGATAAACTTACATTACAGTAATTAATAATAATTAATAATCGAGTCTGTATTTTGAAAACCAGTTAAACCCATCAAGTACCTTTCCTCCAGAGCATTGTCTAGTGCAGGCATGGTGTAAGGTGCATTTTTGGGGTGCTGATTTTGGGTTTGACAAACCCTTGGTCCCTGGGGTTACCCCACCTCCGGCGCCCCAGGGGCTGGCCCCACTGCTGGATGTGGCTTTTAGGGCACCCAGGACCCTTCCCCTTGGCCACCAGCTGCCAGCAAGCACATCACAGCCTTGTGTTTTGGGTGCTTTGGGGAACTGCGCCAAGACCTCAGGGTGCTGCTCATCCACGCTGGGAGGTGTGGGGGATCCCCCTGCCCTCCCCATGCTCCAAGGGAGGCCAGGCAAGGAGGCCAGGAATGAAGCTACCCCTGTTCACTGCCAGCAGTATATTTTCTCAGCTGTGCTGCCTCTCTCGGGGTTTCCAGCCCCGAGACGAGAAGGGGAACAGGCACAAAGCCAGTCTGGGATGGGAAGGACAAATACAAATGTCCTGAGATTGAAGCATCTTCCTCCCCCCTTGTCTAAGGATGCCTTCAAGTCAGGGAATTAGTTTTCTGCTAAGCTCTTCTGTAATAAACAGAGACACAGGAGGACTAGCAATGGGCGATTACTCGGCCTTTAATTACGGAGAGGGGCAGGGTGTTCAGGGTCACAGGAGTGGGAATCAGACCCAGTGGAAATGAAGGGGATGATTTTCAGGAGGACCACTGCAGGCACCTGCAGAACCTTCTGTGCTTGAGCTCCTACTTTGTCCCTTTTGTTCACCAGGATCCTCCCGTCCTGCAACACCGCAGGCTTAGCAGCCAAATGCATCTCAAATGCGTCAGCCCTTGAGTCCAGCCCACCAGAGGAGGCTGGTAGAGACCAAGAAAAACCTCTGAATCTAGTGATGGGCATCCCACCTGCTGGCATTGCTTCTGAGAAACCCACTGAGCATGGGGATTTGCATTTGGGACCCTCTTCAAGGACCTTTGCCAGTTTGAGATGTCTTAAAGGCCAATAGGACGATGCAGAGCTGCCATGGCTGGTGGTTTCCATAACGGGCTGTCACCAAACCTATCACTTGTCATCCAACAGGCCGGGATCTTCTCCCCAAAGCCTTTCCCAACCAGAAGAGCAAAGGGCTGTGAGTCCAAGAAATGCTGCCACCCTCTGTCCTTGAAGCGTGATTTAGCCTGGGCTTGCAGACACCGCGACTGGCTGGAAAAGCTTCGGCATTTCCCTGCTGAGCTTGGACAGACGCTGTTTGTCTTTCCCGTGGCGGTGGCCAGATGCCTGGCTGGTGATGGATGGGAGTGCTGCACAGGAGTTTCTGCGCTGTCACAACTGCTGGGTCTCTCATGGGGTGGAAAATCTGGGGAGGAGATGACTCCACTGAGAGCTGAATGTCCTCCCCAAGGTAATAGGTAGGATCTGAGTCAACAGAGATGGCAGGGGGAGAAAGAAGGTGTCCTTGGTCCACCTGGCAGGAGAACCTGGTTCTTCTTTCATTCCCAGCCTGCAGCCTCCACGCTGCTGGGTGCTACTGCTTTGCCGCTCGCCCCAGATCTGGGTTTCAACCCCCCAGTTTGCTTCCCCTGCACCCAAAGGCTCCAGCCTTCCTCCAAACTCCAGACTGAGCCTCCCTGAGCCCCTCAGCTGTGTTTCCCAACAACCCCTGGGTGTCAGGGTGTCCCCAGTGCCACCTGGGCATCCCCGCCAGGGCAATGCCAAGGGGATGCCAGTGGAAAGCTGTGTATGGCGCAGGCGGTTTTCGAGCCTGCTCATTTTCAGCCTTAACGATTCTTCCTTTCGGAGAAATGGCTAATGAGCCGTGGGGATCCAATTATATTTCTCCAGTCAGCCCTTTGCCTCATTCTTTGCCGTTTAAAACAAAAAAAAAAAAAAAAGAAAAAAAGAAAAAAACCCGCACAAGCACCGGCACAGAGACAATTAGATCAGTGTCTCCTTAATGAGTTTATGGCTCTGGCGGAAATATCTGTCTTTGACAGGAGAGGCAGAAACCAAGGTGCACCCATTGGTGAGCGCACCATGGAGTGGGAGCCATGTTCCCCCTTTGCAGACCCTTGTCAGGGCGCAGGTGAGTCCACAGGGTGCTTCATCAGGTTTTGGGTTTGCTCTCTGCACTGGGTGCTTTGCCCAACACCCACGTGCATCCCCAGAGGCACACGGCTTTTTTTATTAAGCACAGCGGCGAGCTGGGGTTTTATGCCATGTTTCTGTAGGATCAGGGATGCTAACAAAGTCCAGATGCTCTCCAGCATTAAATATTCCAACCTGGGTGGAAGGACCCCAGAAAACCCCAGGGTGGGAGAGGAACGGGGCCGCCAAGGCAGGGAGAAGCAATGAGATGCCGTTGGGAGCATCGAAGCAGTGGTGACGCTCACCTGGATGGGGATGAGACACCATGGGGTGAAAGATGCCACCAGTGAGGACCTTGTCGTCCCCCCCAGCGCTGGCAGACCCCACGCCCCGGCTGAGGCTGCGGCAGCGCTGCCGAGCCCCACGTGGCCCTGCCGAGCAGATTTTGCTTAGCTGCCTGGGCTATATTTAGCTGCCTGTAAAAGGGGTTAGCGAGCAGCGCTGGAGCCAGCGGCACAGCTAAGAATGTCAACGTAAGAGCAGCCAGGGATAAAAAAAGCCCAACCCGGGCACTGGGAGCTTTGCACAAATCCCTCTCACTGCTGGAGGAAGAGGCAGCAAGCAGGCAGGGCTGCCAGCAGCACCCGCATCCCCTCTGGGCGGTACCACTGGGCGATGCCTACTTAATGTCCCCCCACCGATTTGCCTACAGTGATTTGGGGCTGATTTGGCTGGTTTGCAGCATCCTGGTGTTCAGCCGAATGGCAAGGGTCTGCTGGGGGAAAAATGGGCCTGAAACCTGGTGGTTTGGGTTAAATCCCAGGGCTTTTGGGGCCAGCATCCCCATCCACAGGCTGGGGACAGTGGCAGGCAGGAGGGACAGCCTGCTCCCCCAAGCCAGGAGGTGTTTGTGAGGGTCCCTGCACCCCCATCCAGGCATCTGGAAGTTACTGGAGCATGAAATGGACTTGAGCTTTTATTTTTTGCCCAAGAAGACATCTTTTTGGGATGCTTTCTTTATGCTCAGTTAACTTGAACACACCTTTCTTCCAAAGGCTCGTCTTGCTGCCTCGATCTGGTCTCTTAAAACAAAAACTGGACAAATCCCACCACGTCCCAGCTATTCCCAAACCCTCCTGTGTTGCTCGGGGCTCTTCTGCACTGCCCTGGCCTTGCCTGGGCTCACCTCCTGCTCGTGCAAACCGGGCTGCTGCCCAGAAACTCCAGATTTAAGCCAATATAGGACTTAATACATAGGAAAGGTGGTTTCCAGAACTGTAGCTATTTTGTCCCAGAAACAATTTGTATGTTCTGCTTGCCCATTGGGGCAGGTGATGAATATTTCGGTGGCTGGGCCCTGGGAGAGGCACTTAGAGTCATTCAATGGGGACCTCGTTTCCCTGGCATGACCACAGCTCCTGTGAAGAACTGGCAGCAGGATGAGCCCCAAGCTGTGGCTGCGTGATCCACCATGCCTTTACATCAGGAAAGAGCTTCTGGTGGGAAAAAAAAAAATCATTATTTTGGTTGAATATTCCCATTCTGCTGTGAATGGCAAAGCTGTAGATGAGTTGCAAAGACCTGTGCAACTCATTGCTGTTATTCAAGCTGCCTTGACCTACAGAAAACGAAAAGCAGGTCATGTGCTGTCCCCCACCATGGAAGGGCTGCAGTGGGCTGTGCACATACCCAAGGGCTGCTGGATTGCACGGCACATGGCAGGGAAGGCCTCCAGCACCACCATCACATCCAGCCCGGGGGGCAGATGGTGCTGCATCATTGATGTGCCCTGCGAAGGATGGTGCAGCAAGCTCAGATCCAGATGGCTGAGTACCCGGAGCAAACAGGACACCTGGGAAGGGCATCGCTATCTGCCGTGACCTTAATGTCTCCTGTTGAGGCAGCACAGAAATGTCCAGACTTTCGTCTCGGCATGATGCTCCACCCTGCCTGGTGACAAATTGCCTCCCTGGGAGGTGTTTGCTGGCATTTTCCCTCTTGTTTTAAATCCTCCAGGCAACGAGACGCTCTTGCTGCCTTTGGCCTCCAAGATATCGCAGGCAGGATGTTTTTTCCCAAGGGCTGAGCACATTTTCTACAGATCAATCCCTCAGGAGCCACCTCTATCGCTCCAGGGCTGGTACCCCTCCATGCAGGGACAGCCCCAAGGCCGTGTCCTGCCCGGGTTTATGGAAAGTCCCTGTCCCCAGCCAGGGAACAACCTGCAGGTCCCCAAACCCTGTGACCCATGTCCCGAAATAGCACCTTAACGGAGGGACTGACGCAGCCCAAGGGCAAGCTCAGCTCAGGAATAACCTTTCCTCCATGTCTCCTGCACACCCAGTGAGAAATCAGAGTCTTAACTGGGCTGGAAAATAGGAAAACACATCTAAAAGAGGAAAGCAAAGTGCTGCTCTCCTTCAGAGGTGACTTTTAGCCCAAAACAGAGCCCACGGCACTGGGCAGGCAAGTGGAAAAGAACCCTGCTCCTCCCCTGCCTGCACCCCTGGGCAGGGGGTTGCTGCCTCCATCCCTGGGGGGCTGCCCCTGCTCTACGGCAGCTCAAGGGTTGGTGGCTTTTAGTGACCTTTGTGCACAAGCAGGATAAAGCAGCTCAGCAGCAGCAGTGGAAGAAAAATGGACTCCCCCAAGCCCTTTTCCTCCCTATTCTGGACCCTTTTTTTTGGAGAAAATAAAGCAGGAGGCAGAGCTGGGAGCAGTCTGACCCCAACCTCACTGGCTTCGTGTCCCTCAGAGATAAAGCAGGGCTCTCACGACACTTGGGAGGGCACGGACAGTATATTTTTAGGTCCCCCACCAGCAGGAATGGTCACCCTGCCAGGAGCGCTCTGGGAAGAGGTTCCCAACATCTGCAAAGCCCAAGAGCAGGTGCTGAAAGAGCAGAGGAAGAGCAGAGCTACCTTTGCTGCCGTGTAGGTACAGCACCGAGCACAGCAGCACAGCCCGGGACCAACACAGAACGGGTGCTGCCTGATACGGGAATAAGTTTTCCTCTCCCAGCTGCCGAGACGACCTGCTTGTGCATTGCTGGGGCTTCTACCCAAGAATTTTGTGAGCTTCAGCTGGGAGTTTGGGCACTTGATGCTCACTGTGTCCTGGATGCTGGTGGATTCAGATAGGTTATTCAGTGCCACCGATGTTCTGGCCGAACACGCAGGGACTGACACCCTGTATGTGTGCCTCAGTTTACCCAACTCCCCCAGCCCAGCCATCCCCAAAGGATCACACTGGCAGAGGGAAGCGTTCGGCCTAGGTGGAAATGGGGACCACACCGTAGCTCTCCCAGGGCAGAGCATCCCTTGGGGGCACCCCGGAGCTGGAGGAAAGGAGACCCACCCCAGGGTGCGCCAGCAGGGCCCTCCCCAACCAGCCTGGGCTTTCCTCCTCTCCCTCCCTGTCCCCCCCCGATATCTCCTCCCTTGCTCCCAGTCATCTCCCAGAGCAGAGGGATGGCAGCCGTCCCCCTCGCCCGCGACAGCCAGTGTCGCATCCGATCAGGTGCCAGGCAGGATAAACATCGCCGATGCTCGGCCTGAGACTGCTCCGGAGAGGGGAGACAGTCAAGGAGAAAACGGAGCGTGAGGAGCTAAAAATAGCAGCTGGCGAAGGCTCCCCTCCCCGGCGGCCGCGCGGGAGCTGCCAGTCGCCTGTCACCACGCGTGAGCGAGCAGGCAGGATGAATGTCCCCCTGGCTGGCTGGCGGGGCCGGCTGGCTCCAGCCCCTGCCCCGAGCTGTTGGGGGTACAGGGGTACTGGAGACAAGCATCGGGCTGAGACCAGCCAAGCCCTGGCTGTTTCAGTGGCTCTTGTCCCTCTACAGCCCTGGCATGGCGAGGCACATTCGAATTTGCCTTGCTGGTCGATACAGAGGTCAGGAAAATATTGTCCTTCCTGGGTCAGCAACCCCTGCTGAGCCGCTGGCTTCTCCCCATGGCCCACGAGCCCAGGCAGTGCTGAGCTCCCCAGGGAAGGGACAGGACGGGCACCTTGCTCTGGGTGCTGAGCATCACCCCTGGCCATCAGCAGGGAGAGGAGGTCGGCCAGAGCCGGGAATTTGGGAACATGCCACAGCCCCGCTCCTACCAGGAACAGCACCCCAGCACGGGGTCAGGGGAGCCGGGACTCCATCGCCCGGGTGCACCCTGCTTCCCAGTCCCGGGGGCATCATCTGTGCACCTCGAGAGCCCGGAGGGGACATTGTGGAGTCTCTCAACAAAACTGTACTGTTTCCCCGTTGCACACGCAAGCGAGAGCACCAGCGGCAGCCCGGGGAGACGGGATATCGCTCCTGTGTGTGAATTTGAGTTGTTTCTAGTGCACCCTCGGGGCAGCTCTGTTCATCGCTGCCTCTCCCTTCCCTCCCTCTTCTGATCCAGCTCAGGGGTGCAGGTGGGGAACCTCCATGGCGCGTACTCGGAGTGAGCCATGTCGTCCCACCGAGGTGATGCTGGTGCTGGGCCAGGAGATGCCGAGATGGCAGCATCTGCTCTGCCCCCAGGCTCTGCCCCGAGTCCTTCTCCAGCGAGGCCTGTCCTTGCGCTGGGCAAAACACAGGGCCGTGACACGACCAGGTGGATTTACCAGCCGGATCCAGGGTCCCCCATCCCACCCGCACCCCCCCTGCCCCAGGCACCACGTGCCACAGAGGTGCAGCCACATATTTTTTAATTGGGTTTTTTTTTTCAGTCTGCAGGTTTTGAGCCTGGCAGTTGGCTTCGGCCGACAGAAATGCGGAGGGAGGTGTGTGGGCTGGGGCCAAGCTCTCCCGGGGGGCGAGCAGAGCCCGTCTGGGGCCTCCTTCCCCCAGGGCTGCAGCCAGGAACCCTAATTCAGAAGAAATTTGGGGGTTTTGCACTTTTTTCCAAGCAAGCTGGCCGGGGGCCTGGCCAGAGTGGGGGGCTGCTCACCACGCCGGGCTAGGAGCCCCCTGCCTGGGCTGGTGGGTTCTCCGAGCACAATGTCATATGGAGCCTTATGGGGGGCGGTGGCCCCCCCCCCGGGGTGGGGATGCCACAGCCCCCCCCAGAGGTCTCAGTGCCGGGGTGGTCGACGGAGGGGACACGGCCCCCGGGCACGCCGGCACCCCCGCGGCGGGCAGCCGAGTGCGGAGCCGGCGCGGGGGGGCTGCGGGGGGACCCCGGGAGCGGCGGGGGGGGGGGGCGGGGGCAGGGCCCGGCGGCGGGGGGAGGCGGCGGGGGAAGGCGGCGGGAGGGGCGGGGCGGGGGGGGCCGGGAGTGAGGGACCCCCCCGCGGAGCGTGGGCCGGGCGGGGGGAGCGGCGGGGAGCGGCGGCGGTGGGCGGGCGGCGGCGGGCGGCTCGGCCCCGGGTGCCCCAAGGGCTGCCGCCGAGCCGGAGGCTTCCCCGGGGCTCCTGCCCAGCGCCGAGCGTCCGTCCCCCGGCCCGCCCGGCCGGCACCGGCACCGGCACCGGCATCGATACGGGCATCCATTCCGGTCGCAACATCAGCATCAAACCCGACACCGGCACCGGCAGCATCATCAGCATCAGCACCGGCACCGACACCAGCATCGGTATCGACATCGACGCCGGCACCGGCAGCAGCACCAACACCGGCATCGACACCGGCACCGGTATCAGCGTCGGCGACAAGGGTGGCTCTAGCTCCAGCAGCGCCCAGGTGAGCAGTGATGGGTGGTGGGTGCAGGTGACGTGGTCGCACGGAGGCCCTGGGCCGTGGCAGTGGGTGCCCTGAGCTCGTGGGTGCTGGGGACAGGGTGCCCGCCCTGGGCTGGGGGTGCCCACCCTGGGCACCTCCATGGCAGCGCGTCGGAGCAAAGGGAGGGTGGAGAGGCAGGAGGCTCAGGAGATGGCGGTGTCCTCAGGGGGCACAGGGGTTTTGGGGGGATGAAACTTTGCGGCAGGCTGCGGTGCTGAGCAGCGTGGTGGGGTGTCTCTTGAGGGCTTGGGGGGGGTCCGTGCCCATCCCACTGGGGGCAGGTGGCTCCGGGGAGGATCGGGATAAGCAGTGGTCAGGCACTGAGCAAGGCTCATCCATCTTGGGGTGGGCAATTCACACCCACCCCCATGGTGGCACCTCTGTCCCATCCTGGCACCCACCCCGGTCCCCCTCACCCCCTGCTCCCCCCAGCCTGGCAGGTCCTGGGGTCACCACTGCCCCCTCTACCCTACCCCATCCTCATCTCAGCTACCCCAACCCCCCGACCCTCCCAGCTCCAGCCCTCAGCTTCCCAGTTAAGAGCTTCCCGGATGATTCCGGGCTCGGGGATCTGGGGGGGTCCCAGGCAGCAGGAGCCCAGGGAGAGCCAGTGCAGGGCTGAGCACTGCTCTGGGCAGGAACCACGCACACCTCGTGCCTCCTCCCAGGCAGGCGCACCCTCTCAGGGAGGAAAGGGCTTCCCCAGGCACAATCCCTCCTCACTGCCTTCAGGGCATTATTTTGGCAGGCTGCCCCTGCAGATGCTTGGATCAGGTCCCTCTGGTCCCTGGAGCTGGCTCCTGTCCCCTGGCTGGGTGGCAGTGCCACCGAGGGGTTAGCAGAGGCAGCATGTCCTGCGCTCACCCTGAATACTCACAGCCCATGACCTTGGGTCTGTCCACCAAGGGACATCTCAACCCTTGCTGTCTTGGGGGGCTGCCTTGACTCCTCTTGGGATGTCCCCCCTTGTCATGGCCAGGCAGGAGTGGTGGGAGATAGAACCGGGAGTGGGCAATGGCTGTGCCACTGTCTCCATCCTTTATTGTCTCAGCATCTCACCCCAAAAAAGCAGGTTTTGGAGAGGGAAGGGTGCTGGCGGAGCCAGGTTCTCCTCAATTCTTTAAACTGGGGGAGCCACAGCGTTTCTTCCAAGCTGGGCTGCTGGGAGGCTGTGCCCAAGATCTTCACCCCCAGGGGACTGTGCCAGGCTGGAGCAAGAGACCACACAAGGGTCTAAACTGGATATCAGGATTTCTGCAGCTCAAAAAGCGCTGCCGCTCCCTGCCCTGCCCCTGCAGCCATGCCAGGGGCTGCTGGGGTCTTTGGTGGCTTGTAGAGGGCTGTGCCAACCCCAGCCTGGGGACTGCGCTGGGTGTCCCCAAAGGCAGATGGCGAGTGGTGGGCTGGAAGGCAGAGGGGGAGGCGGAGGAGGTGGCTGGGAGCCAGGGGATGCTCGGTGGGAGGCTATCAGTGGCTGTGGTTGCATCCAGCCTCGGGGGAAGCCTTGGGGTTCAGCTCCCGGTTCAGCCAGCGAAGCTCTGGCACCTGTTCCTGATCTGGCCCCACGCTCCCTCGCAGGACAGCGTGCTCCTGCGAGGACATGAAACCACGAAGATTGGGGTCGGGGCTGCAGCCTTGCTCCGACCTTGGGGCCTTGGGTTGGCTCTTCCAGCACCTGGCTCAGCCAAGGGGCAATGGATCCAGCTCTGCTCCATGAGGGCTGGGCATTTCAAACCTGCACAGATGTCTTCCCTCCTCAGCTTTGGGTCCCTTCCCCACCAGCTCCCCCAGGGCCAGGTGGGTGTCACTGGGAAGGCGCTGTGAGAGTCACCACATTGGAGAATCCCAATGATGCTCCCGACATCAGTGGGGGAAAACATACCATGCAAGGCCTTGCCACAGGGGAGGGCCATTGGTCCCTCCTGAGGGGATGCTGCCTGGGGAGCAGGACACCCTGGAAGGTTTCCACCTCCCTTCTTGGATGAGTTGCAGCAGGAAGGAGAAAATCTGCCGGCTGCCAGGGACCTGGGGGGAAGCAGATGCCAGGGGCTCCCCAGGGAGCCGGAGGTACCAGCTGCAGCACGTGTTCTGGGAAGCCTTCAGCTGGCTCCGCTTCCCAAAATTAATTATCCGGGTGCCTGCATATGTCCTGCTGCTTTGACAGAGCTGGGAGCCTCCTCCGAATTCAGTGCCACTTGCCCTGGGCACCCTGCTGCCCTTTCTGCTATACCCAGCTGGATGCACGGCTGAACTTGGCTCTCCTTGGTGTGACCAGTCCAGCCTTTGCAGTAGGACCAGTATTAGTCTGTGGATTCACCAGGCAGGTGGGGAGCTGGAAGAAGGGGATCTGGAGGAAAGGGACTGTGGAGGTGGCGAGCAGGGGAGTCCCTGCGTGGCCCCTGGATGTGGTGCAAGCATTAGTGCGGTGCCCCTGGGGTGGGTGACATGGAGCATCACTCACCCCGACCTGACTGCAGCAGGCCAGGGCTGCAGGGAGCAGACAAACACCCCCAACACTGGGAGCTGGACCACAGTCCTCTCCTGATGCTGACCAGTAGCAGATGGAGAAAAGGGACCTTGCACTGGGAGAAGAGGCTCCCGCAGTACGCAGCCGAGCCTGGGGCATTTCAGAAATGCCTTGTGCCTCATGTCACCCAGCCCGCGGCACTCCTGGCATGGCACAGCCTGGCATGCACTTGGTGGCACCCAGCTGGCAACCTCTGCCCCCATAGATCTCCCAGCCCCTGTCCCAAGCAGCCCATGCCTGTGTCGCACCATCCTCATGACTCCTCGGGTTTCCCCTGGCACAAATCCCTACGCCACCCACGTGCTCCGCACCCACAGCCAGGAGAATCGAGGATGTCCCTGTCCCCATCCCAGCATCTCGCGTCAGGCCCATCAGCTCCCACCCAGGATGCTTAGGCTGGAACAGCTGACAAAAAGCCATTTGGGGAGGAGGGAGCCTGAAACTGCTAAAGAATGAAACCAATTTAGATGTGGGTGACACGTTTATTATGCAAAATTATAGTTTGTGCCGTCGTCGGAGCAGCTAACTAAAGGTTACGGTGGGAGCTGTATTACCCAGGGCTCAATCATCTTAATTACCTCCCATTAGATCGCCTGCTTTGCAACTGAGACTCATGGTAGGGGAAGCTCCTGTTTACCTCCCTCGGCTACGGCAGCAAGCGCTGATTTGCCCACAGTGCCAGGTTCCTTTCCGTGGGGGCTGCGGGTAGGTTTCTATCATACCCATGCGAAAGGGGCTGTTGCATTTGTCCCCTTGGACTCGAGAAGGACCTGAATGCAAACAATGGGACTGAGAGCAGACGCACAGGGTGAGGAGTGTGGGGGAGATGGGTTCAGCCCTGCCGTGCAGCCCCCAGCACCGTTGTGGGGTCCTCGATGGACACCCAAACCCCACAGGGGAAATTCCTGTCCTCCTCCCACCACACCAGCAACTAAAGGCAATTAACTGATAAGGAAGAGATACTCGCAAGACCTGGAAGAGGCTGGCAAACACTGGGCTGGCCTGGGAGTGGCTGGAGCAGCCTCCATCCCTGCTGGGATGCGGTGGGATCCCTCCCTCCATCCCTCCCTGGGATGTGGTGGGACCCCTCCATCCTCCCTGGGATGCCTCCATCCCTGCTGGGGTGCGGTGGGATCCCTCCCTAGGGATTTGCCGTGTTCCCACAGTAAATAGCCACGACCAGACTATTGCTGGTGATTTTTGGGTGCTTTTCATTTTCCCAGTACCAAGGAGCATGCAGGCTGGCAGAGCCAGCGGTGGTTGCAGCGCAGGGAAGGGACCTTTCTGCTGTCCCAGAGTTGCTCCCACTCCAGTGCTTTGCCCAGCCCGTGTGTCAGACCCCAGCAAGGGAGCTGTCAGCTCTTTCCTCTGGGATGCCATATTGCAAAGCAGCTCCATCCCTGCCGGCAGCAGCTTTCCCAGAGTCCTGCATGTCCCTGCAGAGGGATTTTGCACCTCCCAGCTGCCGGGGAACAGGAGCCCAGCTCTGTAGAAGGGTAAAAGCCAGAGGTGCTTTTTATTATTATTATTATTATTATTATTATTATTATTATTATTATTATTATTATTATTATTATTATTATTATTATTATTATTACAAAGGGAAGGAAGAATTTTCCTCTCTAAATTTCCCAGGGGAGAACTGGGAACCCAGGGGTGATCAGGTGGGATGGGAAGGAGTGATGTACGCTGGGCTGGGAGCCCCGGGCTCCAGGAGGATGGAGAAGAGGACCCAGCTTATGGTTATTCCCTCTCTGGGTGAACAGGGCCTGATGCACGCTCCATGGCCAACCCAGCTGAGGTTATCCATCCCCCTCCCTCCTGTGCCGGGGTTCTGGGAGCTTTTGGGTGCAGGGTAAGTCCCTGGCAAAGCCTGGGAGGAATGCTGCGCTGGCAGCCCACGTCCTCGTGCTTCTGCCTGCTCAGCTTTTAGTGCTTTGTTCTTTAAGCTTGTCCAGGAATGAAATTAGGATGGTTCAGAAGCCATCACGCATTTGGGTTACTCTGGTACTTTTGGCATCAGCCCAGGATGCCCCGTGCACTGCTCCCATTGGAAAAGATGCCTCAATTTTATCCATTGATGGACGTGCAGAAGACGCTGGCTTGCAGGTGCTCAGCAGGTCTGTGTTGGGATTAAACTGCCGAGGCCTCCAGAGCACTCCTTCCTGGCCCAGTCCTGGTCTGTGGGATCAAAAGGGGATTTTCTCTGTGGTCACCACCCTTCAAGATAGCCAAGTCAGGATGTGAGGCACGGTGGTGAGCACCTCGAGGTCTGGAGGCACCCAGATTTGGGTTGGCGGCGTTTGGGTTTGCCCTGCAGATGCTTGGGGAAACTTTGGGTTGGGATGTCAGCGAGCGCGTGAGCTGGTTTTGCTGTTACCCTCGAGCAGCACTTGCTCTGATTTGTGGTTGCAGCATTATAAGCCAAAGTGACAGTTTATACAAATAGCCTGAAATCCTGTCTGGAGAGACTCAGGTTGGATTTTATTTTTTTTTTCTGGCTTTCATGAGGGTAGTAAACAGAACTGAACTCTTCCATCATCCCTGACCACAATGAGACTGGGATTGATGGAGCAACAACCCACCCTTCCTTTCTCCCAGCAACTCCATCCTATGGATTTCAGCAGCAAAACCCACCTCTTGTGCTCATCTCCCTGTTGGCATCCAGGAATTGCAGGGAATGAAGATTATCAGTGTCCCATTTCGGAGTCCTTCCCTCTCACTCACTCTTTGCCGTGAATAGGAATTTAGGTACCAATATCCAACAAGCCTGGACGAGCCCCGCCGCAGAGCCAGTGAAGGGAAGCGTTTATGTTCAGTCTAGGCTGGCGTTATCCAAGATGCATCTCAGGTTTTAACTTCTAAGTCCTACAGCTGGAGTAAAAAAAATCCTAAAAAAATAAGTCAGCCCTAAAGCATGCAAAAAGGAAACAGAGGGTGAATAAAGGCGAGTGAATAAAGACAGATCAAAGTCAATCTATTGGGTGGAATAATTCAGGATTGGGGTATGAGCAGGGATGGGACTGAGCATAGACCTAGTCCTGCCCACCTGCTTGGCAGTGATGGGGACCAGGGAGGGAGCAGGGGAAGGGGAGAAGAGGGTGTCAGGATGATAAGAGGGATATCAGGACGATGGAGGGGAGGAAGAGACACTTCAACATGCCCCAAACTGATGGGTGAGGCAATCAAAGCACAAGCAGGAACCGTGGAGAAGATGGAAAGCAGGTCAGGCTGCGAGGATAGGTGTGTAAGAGCAAGAGCAGGAAGGTCAAAGCTCAAAGCGGGACTCAACAGGAAGGGGCTTAGAGGGTAACAAGAATTACTGCTCTAAGTACATTAGTCTGTCAAGGAAGATCTGCTGCTTAGCGGCGAGGGGCGGTGGTGGGAGCCCACGTGTTGGATGTCTCTCAGGCAATGGTGTTTGCTGGAAAGTGCATCACATGGAGGGGCCACCCCATGGGTACCGGGATGTGCTGGACCACCTCAGCCTGGGCCAGAGATTTGGGGAGCTGCCAGTGTAACCTCCTCTCTGAAGACCTGCTGGAACAATTCCTCAAAGCTCTGGGGAGAAGCTGAGGCCACGCGGTGAGGAGAAGCCAGGGAAAAATGAGAGAAAAGATAGCATGAGACCTTGACGATGCTCCAAGCATCTGGGTGCAGGTTTGCTTGGGACCCAGCGCTGCTTCGCTCCCTGCTGTGTCACCACGGCTCGAAAGGTGCCAGACAGGATCTGAGCCGGGCCAGGCACCTCCCCAGCCTGCCTGGAGACCTGGCGATTTAGGGACAAAAGTGCTCACCCATGGTCGGAGAGGATTTGCTTCTGAGGGCTGGCAGCAGGGTGCCAGCATCCCCCCACGGGCAGGCGCTGGCAACAGCTTCCCTCCCAGCACCGCTTCCAGGAGGGATCATCATCTTGAGGCGCTTGGGTTGGGACTTCCCTGTGCTCTGGGCTTGAAGCAAAACCTGTTCTCCGTGTCACTGTGCATCACCACATTAAAAATTCCTGCACCAGCCAACACTCCCAGGGCCTTTTCCCGTCTCATTTCTCCCGCTGCCCTGGAGACAATGAGTTTGGGACAATATTTATACCCATCCTTCCCTCTCGCCTGGATCCTGGGAGCTGTTTATGGGCTGCTGACAGCTGACAAAGCCCGTTTCTACATGGCAATGGGTGTCTGCTCAGCATCTCCTGGGCGCTGGCACTGGCAGTGTTGCTGCTACTTCGGGCAGGAATGCTGCTGCCTGCAGCCACATCCCTCGAAATGAAACCGCCGGGACCAAACCTGCTGCCTCCGTGGGAGATCTCTTGGTTCTCCAGATTTTATCCTGTGTTTAATTATTGGCATCTGCTGTTCCAGGCTCCAGGGGCTGCTTGGTCTGTCTGGTGGCTGTTGGTCTCTTGTTAAATCAATCCTGTTGGATTTTCCTCCCATGTGGACTCAATATTGATTTTCCTGGATGATGCTTTCATCCCTTTCTGATCCAGGGCAGGTCTTTCCTTCCCCGCTTGCAACACTCATTTAATTCAATGTTACAGTTACACTTTGGCAAATCCTTCCCATTTTTCATCACGTTTATCGTCTCGTAATAACATCAACATTATGCCAGTGGATTTTCAGAGGGCTTGCGCTGAGCTGCGGCGTTTCCCAGCCTGTCGTTGGCAGGGCATGGCACAGACCCCACAACACACTGAATTAAATGAGCATGAAGAACCCCCCCTTATCAAGAAAACCAAGAACATTAAATGATCCAAACCCACACTTCCAAATTAGCTAACAACCCATCAACCACTTTCCAGCTGAACAAGCAAATTCTTATGCCTATGGTTAAATGAATCCTTAAGAAAACTTTACAGCCACCGCTGTAACACCTCCCTGGTCCTAAACACCCCGGAGCATTTCTGGCTCATGTGCCCTGGGAGGGGGAACGCGTTTGGCAAAGCTGACCAGTGCCGTGTGACCCTGGTAGGGACTGCGACACGTCCCGTGGTCCCCATGCTCCAGGTGCTGGCTCCGGCAGCAGCCATGGATGCTATTTTAGGCGAGCCTGTGAGCATGGTCTGCTCCCTCCCATCCCCCTGGGACCCCAGGTTGCGGTGTTAGAGGGGATACCCCTGCCTCGATCGCTGGGGAGGGTTCCTGGATGTGCTGCCCATGGAGGTGTCTGACCCAATCTGAACCCATGGTCTCTTTGGCTGCTCTGTCCCCAGGGTGTTCACACCTTTCTCTCCCCATTCAGCATCTTCCTTCCTTCCTCCAGGGCTTTTATAGCCAGGGAAATGTGAGATTACGCCAAACCTTTGAGCAACAATGATGCCACACCAGAGGGAAGACCTCCATCACCAAATCCTGCTGCCCATCCCACACAAACCCCCGCGGGAAGGAACCCAGCTCCTCCTAACACCCTTGGCTGGTTTCCTCCCATCGACGGCAAAGCCCAGATCAGGCACAGCATGGCCGTAGCGTCTGGTGTCCCTGCCTGTCCCTGCCAGTGCCTGGTGTCCCTGCCTGTCCCTGCCTGTGCCTGGTGTCCTTGCCTGCGCCTGGTGTCCCTGCCTGTGCCTGGTGTCCCTGCCTGCGCCTCGTGTCCCTGCCTGCGCCTGGTGTCCCTGCCTGCGCCTCGTGTCCCTGCCTGCGCCTGGTGTCCCTGCCTGCACCTCATGTCCCTGCCTGCGCCTGGTGTCCCTGCCTGCGCCTCGTGTCCCTGCCTGCGCCTGGTGTCCCTGCCTGTGCCTGGTGTCCCTGCCTGCGCCTGGTGTCCCTGCCTGTGCCTGGTGTCCCTGCCTGCGCCTGGTGTCCCTGCCTGCGCCTCGTGTCCCTGCCTGCGCCTCGTGTCCCTGCCTGTGCCTGGTGTCCCTGCCTGTGCCTGGTGTCCCTGCCTGTGCCTGGTGTCCCTGCCTGCGCCTGGTGTCCCTGCCTGCGCCTGGTGTCCCTGCCAGTGCCTGGTGTCCCTGCCTGTGCCTGGTGTCCCTGCCTGTGCCTGGTGTCCCTGCCTGTCCCTGCCTGCGCCTGGTGTCCCTGCCTGTGCCTGGTGTCCCTGCCTGTCCCTGCCTGTGCCTGGTGTCCCTGCCTGCGCCTCGTGTCCCTGCCTGCGCCTGGTGTCCCTGCCTGTGCCTGGTGTCCCTGCCTGCGCCTTGTGTCCCTGCCTGCGCCTGGTGTCCCTGCCTGCGCCTGGTGTCCCTGCCTGCGCCTGGTGTCCCTGCCTGTGCCTGGTGTCCCTGCCTGCGCCTCGTGTCCCTGCCAGTGCCTGGTGTCCCTGCCTGTGCCTGGTGTCCCTGCCTGCGCCTCGTGTCCCTGCCTGTGCCTGGTGTCCCTGCCTGTGCCTGGTGTCCCTGCCTGCGCCTGGTGTCCCTGCCTGCGCCTGGTGTCCCTGCCTGTGCCTGGTGTCCCTGCCTGCGCCTCGTGTCCCTGCCTGCGCCTGGTGTCCCTGCCTGTGCCTGGTGTCCCTGCCTGCGCCTTGTGTCCCTGCCTGCGCCTGGTGTCCCTGCCTGTGCCTCGTGTCCCTGCCTGTGCCTGGTGTCCCTGCCTGCACCTCATGTCCCTGCCTGCGCCTGGTGTCCCTGCCTGCGCCTCGTGTCCCTGCCTGCGCCTGGTGTCCCTGCCTGTGCCTGGTGTCCCTGCCTGCACACGATAGGGAAAGGGGTGGCTGTGCCCAACCCAAGTCAGTCCCTTCATTGGGTGCATCCTGCAGCTCCCCTGCCCCAGGCTGGTAGGGGAGGAGGAAGAGGGGGAAAAGGAAGAGGGGTTTAGGTGCTTCTCACCCTAAACCAGTCCCCCTCCCAGGGCTGATGCTCCAGGGTGTCTGGCTGTAGCACCTCCTTCACAAGCCATGAATTTTGGGGGTTTTGGGCTTGGATGAGGAGCCCTGGAGCAAAAACCAGGCAAGCAGGGAGCAGGTCCTGGAGCAGGAGCCTTCCTCCTGCTGCCCACAGGTACAGGAGCTCCCCAGGCTGCTCCAGGCTCCAAACACTAAAGACAAGCAGTGGGGCAGCACCCAAAACATGGCTCAGGAGATGTTTCCTGCAGCTGATCATCCTGCAAGGAGCTTCGATGCCAAAGGCAAGGTCTAATCCTGCACAGGCTGCCCAGGCAGCCTGGACACTGGGCAGGGGTTGGATCTGCAGCAGCTCGTGATGGGAGGCAGCATGTCCTGGCTGCGGTGGGGTGGCAACATCTCGCTTCTCTGCACTATCATCTCCTGATTGCTTTGCAACATCATGATGGTTTTAAACTAAAGAAGGGTGGATTCAGACTAGATATAAAGAAGATATTTTTTACAACGAGGGTGGTGAAATCCTGGCCCACGTTGCCCGGAGAGGGTGTAGATGCCGCATCTGTGGAAACTCTCAAGGCCAGGTTGGACGGGGCTCTGAGCAGCCTGGTCTAGTTGAAGATGTCCCTGCTCACTGCAGGGGGGGTGGGTTAGGTGGCTCCTAAAGGTGCCTTCCAACACAAACCATTCTGTGATTCTATGATCTCACCCCCTGGCCTTCAGCCAGACCATCACCTTCCCCTCTTGTGCTTTAATCCGTCATTTCTGCAGCCAGATTACGTTACTGAGCATCCCCAGCCCAAACCAAGCAGCTCAGCACGTGCCCATGGTTGTCACCCATGTGGCATGAGAGTGTCGGGGCTCAGCGGCACCACCGGAGTTCTTGTGTTGGGAAGACGTTGTGTTGCATTAAAATGCCTGAGGTTTGGGGGCATCCCAGCCTGGATACGGCCTTGTAGGACATTTTCTGGTCTCCTGGTGGCCTCTGTGCAAGACACAGATTTTGCTGTGATGAGGCTGGCTCGATTTCCAAGGGACTTGACCAAGGGGACATGACACGTCCCAGCGCCATGTCCTCCCTCCACCTTTTCTCAGTATCTTCCACCACAGCCCATCTCCAGGAGGGATTAAGGTTTATTTCTGCCCTACTCTCCTTTATCCCATTAGGGGCATTAAGGCAGGAGTCAGCAGCCCCGAGGACCTTCCATGTGACTCCAGGAGCTTTTTTAAGTTGAGACCATGTTAAGCCTCCCAGAAACTGTCCCTGCTTAGAGGGGGAAATCCCCACTTGCTGAGCAGAGGCCCAGGGTTTATGCAACATTATTTGCCCAAGGCCGGGTTGCATTTGCTGCCTGTGGGTCCGGGAGGACGAGGCAGCACTTGGCATTGGGCAGGCACTGGTGCCTTGGACCTTGCTCCCAAGGGAGCCCAGGGATGCAGGGAGATGGGGGAAAGCCTGACGGGCTCCCCGTGACACAATATTCCTCCTGCTGTGACAACCCCTGAGGGGTTTCGGTCCCATCCAAGGTCCCAGCAACCTCCCTGTCTGTGCCAGTAAGAAAGTCCTGATCTCTCTGCACGGGTTTTTGGTGCACTGGGTGAGCATACGGGGTGTAACCCCTGCCTGTGTCCAGGGCACCCCGTCCCCGGCATCCCCAGAGTTGTTTAGCTGCAGGAAGGAGACAGGCAGGATCCAGCCTGGTCTTGAAGGCTGTTTATTGCCTGATTCTCCAGCGCTTGAGCTGACAGGAGCTGCTGGAGCTGCTGGGGAGGCAGCTTTGATCCAGCCCTGCAAGGCTCCTGTCTTGCTGGGATGCGCGAAGAGTCAGCCTGTGTGTGTGTGTGCGCGCGTGCATGTGTGCAGCGTGTGTGTGTACGCGTGCATTCACGTGTATATGCATCTGTGCATGCATGCCTCTGTGCGCGTGCACGTGTGCAACTGCAAGCATGCCTGGTTGCATGTGTGCATGCCTGACTGCGCGCGCGTGTGTGTGAACACGAGCATACACACGTCTGTGGGTGTGTGTGCTTGTGCATGCTCACGTGCTCGCACCATCACGCATGCCGGGAGCGTGAGCCCCAGCTCACCCCGGCCCCTCTTCCCAAACGGTTGCCAGGGTGACTCGGCGGGTGCGCCGGTGCCATCCCGGATGCTACACGCCACCCGCCCGTGTCCTGGTGCCCGGAGCAGGGGCTGCTGGGCCGAGGGCTCCCACCGGGCGAGCGCGCCTTGCTGCGGGGCGCTCGGTGCCAGATGGGGGACGTGAACTTGAACTTGCGCTGTGTGGTGAGCAACTCTGTGACCAGGAGGTGACGCAGCTCCCGCACTAACAGGAGCTGACCGGAGCTCTTGTGCTGACATAGGGATGCACATGTGTGCTGGCGTGCGTGCAGAGCACATGGCATGCACACACATGTGCCAGGGGATGCCATGCATTCGCACACATGTGCTACAACACACCATGCGTGCACACCCATGTGCCAGAGGGTGCCATGCATGCACAAACGTGTGCTACAATGCATCACATATGCAAATACCTGTACCAAGGCATTTCAAGCATGCACATACGTGTGCCATGGGACACCCTGCATGCACATGTGTACCAGAGGGCACCACGCATGCACACCCTGGCACTCAGCTCCAGCTGCATGCATATGTACACTCACACACAACAGCCCATCCAGGAGTGATGCACGCAAACACGCACATACATGTGCCAAAGCACACGCAAACGCATGCGGCTCCAGAGTGCCACAGGCGGTGCACATGTGCACGCACGCCCACCCGGGGAGCATCGCGCCTCTGCTGAGCCTTTGCCACTGCACAGCCCCCACTCGCAGGGCCACCGACCCTGCCCTTGTCACGCACCTGAGCCTCACTCCGTGCCTCAGTTTCCCCACCTGAAAAGGGCCTGGGCCCTGCCCCGCATGGGACAGCCACCTCATGATTAATCACATCCCGGGTTAATCATTCATTCCTCCTCCTCCTCGCAGGCAGCCAGGGTCACTCATCCTGCTCGGCACAGCGCCTGCACCCAAGGACTCAGGGACCTTGGCTTGTCCTCCACCGGAGAGTGATTCCCAGGGGGACACTGGTGAGTTCAAGCCCCCCACAGCAGGACAAGTTCCCACTGCCACCAGCCTGGGGACACCAGTCCTAGCATTGCCACCAGCATCCAGCCTCAAGGGGACGGGCATGCTTTGGTGATGGCTTGGGGGTCCCTGCGTCCCATGAGCAGGTAGAGTGGGTCTGGGGAGGGTGGAAGTCACCCCTGGCCCTTCAAGGTCCTGCGCCACCTCCAGCCTGCAGCTGCAAAACCCGCCTGCAAAGGTCAAGAATATTTACAAGCACTGAGCAAACATCCCAGTAAGGTCTCAGCAGCGGCGTGCACTGGGGTCGGATCCACGCCAGTGGGTTCCGCATGGTGTCTGGTGCTGGGGACTTCCCAGGAGAGTCCTCCACCCATTCGAGTGTACCCCAGCATCACACTGCCTGCCCTCGCTCTCCAAGGGACGTGGTGGGATCCCCAGGTTGAGGACGATGTCCCATGGCACTGCAGCTGGTCCCGCTGTGCCCTCTCAGCCTCCCTTGCTGTCCCACCTCCCACCTGGGTGTCACCTCCATGTCCCCATCCCTGCTCTCCGTCCAGCCCTTGCTGCCATCGCCTGCCTGCCCACCAGGGACGAGGGGTCCCTGCCCTTCGCAGCCCGGCTTGGTGTAGCCACATGGGGTGCTGGGTGCTATGGGTGCCCTGCATGGGGACACAGCCTCTCCCACCCCCGGAAGGGGTCCCACTCCCTCCTTTCCACCCCATTGATAGCAGCCCCAGGAGCCATCACTGACCCCCTGCTCTACCTCCCCCCAGGTCGGAGAAGGAGGGGACCCAGCTGGGACCCCCCATCTCCCATCGGGTCCCTCACTGTCTGGAAGACGTCCAGAGGGGAAACTGCCAGGCCAGGGAGCGGAGCGGGACCCTGGGCACGGGGGAGACGCAGCACCAGGCCAGGCTGGAGGGTGCCCGGTAAGGCTGCTTGGGGGGGTGCTAGTGGGATCCCTGAGAACCCCCCCTTCCTCCATGGTGCAGTGACCAGTGGAGGTCACAGCACCCAAAGGTACCATCCCTGGGGCAGGGCTGTCCCACGGGCAGGGCGGCCCCTGCCTTCGTTCCTGGAGAGCCTGCAGTCGGGGTGGGCAGCAGGGGTTGTTAGAGGGCTCAGCCTTGCTCCCCAGGCAGCTGCAGGCAGGGGATGGTGCCTGCCTTGACCTAGAGCATCCTGCCTGGAGCAGGGACTGGGTGCCACCTTGCCCAGTGGCGCTGACAGGGGAGGGGACCGTGTCTTTCCAGGGTTAGCATGACCGAGGTGGAACCTGTGCTGGACTTTGCATCCTCCGGGAGAACGGGCCGGCGCAATGCCCTGCCCGACATCCTGGGCTCGCCGGCCGGCGTCAGCCCCTCTGACCTGCCCCTCAAGCTGGCCGAGATGTCCCTGAACGCGGGTAGGTGATGGGGAGGGTGGGGGACAACGCGGGCAGGCAGGAACCAGGGTTGCTCATATCCTCGTCTCTCCTCGCAGGCAGCGGCCAGGAGATGCAGTCGCCCTCGGCGGAGGTGCCCCCTCCGCAGCCCCCCAGCCCTGAGCTGAAGGACACGTCCTAACCCCGCTCCCGGGGGGGACATTGCTGACCAGCGGAGGAAAGAGGAGGCTGCGGAGCATCAGCCCGGCTTTCCTGGCATGGCCGGAGTCCGCTGGGTTTTCCTGGGTGCTACCGCGGCGAGACCGTCGGGTGTCGTCCCCCCCGCCATGGGGGGAGCATCGCATGGCGGGGACCTGCCGTGACAAAGGGGCGATTCCCACTCACGCCCTGGGCGAGGACCTGGGGGGGGGGGATTTTTTTGCCTCCCCAGGGGGGAGGAATATTTTTCTTCTGGGGCATTTGGCAGAGCCAAGCGCAGGGGGTTCGCTGGGGCGGGGGGCTTTCTCCTCGTCACAGGAGCAGCCCGCGGGTGTTTCTAGCTGAGTGTGGTGTTCACTGTGATGTTTTGGGTACCACCGCCGTCTCCTGGCCTTTCTTCCTGGGTGATCCAGGAGCCTTTTTCACGAAGGGTGGGGCGAGCACTGCGCGATCCCAACAGCCCCCCCCAGCCCTTAAGCAAAGCCTCCCCCTCCCGACCCGCCCCCGGCAGCCAGCACCTTGCTGAGGGGTCCCACTATGATTGGAGCACCCCAGGGTGGTCCCTCCCCCAGGAGTGCGGGGTCTCGGCTCCTTATCCAGTCACCCTCTCTGCCGGCCCCGGGTCCGCGCAGGAGGGAGGCAGCTCTGCCTCTGGGAGGGTGCCGGTGATTTCGGAGGGGGTGAGCAGGGTGATCTGGGCAGCCCCAGCCCTGCGCATCACCCCAGCTCCCTCACACCTGTGGGTGCCCACCCCTGCTCCCCTCGCGCAGCCCTGGGATCCCCGCCGTGTCCCTGGAGAAAACCCCGGGAGGGGGAAGCAGCATCGAACCAGACCAGCTGGGTCCTGCAGCTTTGGGGATGTGCAAGAAACGGAGTCGGGGTTTCCAGGCTCTGGCCATGCTCACTGAAACCTCCACTTCGGCTGGCGGGTGGAGGGGGCTGCCCAGGCACCGGGGGGCTGGGGGAGGCGAGAGGCCGGGAAGCACTCGCCTTGCCCCGATCCTGCCCCGGGCAGGGGCTGGTTTCCCAGGCTGGGGTTTGCTGGCTGGGGGCTGGAGCGGGGCAGAGTGGTTGCACATTGTGCTGGACCCAGTTCCACCATGGATGGTCACCTATAGCTGTCGCTGTGGCACCAGCAAATAAATCCCAGAGCCCGTGTCCCCTCCCGCCACCGCCGGGCTGGTGACTGGGTCTGGAAGAGCTGCACACAGGGCCACGGCCTCCAGCAGCCCCCGTCCCCAGCACCCCAGGGTGGCCCTGGGCACCCCTGGGCTCTTGGGCAAGGACACCAGCTGCCTGTCCCTTGGTGCGGAGGCCAGCCCCAGTCAGGACACTGTGTGCGCGTGGGCGTGCGTGTGCGTGTGCGTGGGCACCTCTGTGCGTGGGCACCTCTGTGCGTGGGCATGTGCACGCACGGGCGCCTCTGTGCATGGAGCACCCACATGCGCGGGCACCTTTGTGCATCCGTGTGCGTGGGTGTTGTGCACATGGGTGTCAGCGTGCATGTCTGTGGGTGTGCAGGGCGGCCGTGTTCTCGGGTGCTCCCGTGGGTGGGCGTCTGTGTGCGTGGGTGCCTGTGTGCACAAGTGCTCACGTGCATGGTCACCCATGTGCTTGGTGGGTCCCTGTCAGCATGACTGTCCGTCTGGGTGGGTGCTCCTGTGGGTGAGTGTCCGTCTGTGTGGGCAGCCATCTGCATGTGTGCTTGTATGCACGGGTGCCTGTGTGCATGGCTGCTTGTGTGCGTGGGCGCTCGTTTGCATGTTGCCACCCACATGGTGGGTCTCTGTGGGCATGCGTGTTCACATGCATGGGTGGGTGGGTGTCCCTGTGCACAGGCAGCCATGTGCATGCGTGTTCATGCGTGCACGATACCCATGTGCACGGTGGGTCCCTGTCAGCATGACTGTCCATGTGGGTGGGTGCTGCTTTGGGTGGGTGTCCGTCTGCGTGGGTGTCCATGTGCATGGGCAGCCTTGTGCA
Organism: Phalacrocorax carbo; assembly: GCF_963921805.1. Classification (NCBI taxonomy): domain Eukaryota; kingdom Metazoa; phylum Chordata; class Aves; order Suliformes; family Phalacrocoracidae; genus Phalacrocorax; species Phalacrocorax carbo. The sequence goes on along the minus strand of NC_087534.1, from coordinate 6,678,256 downwards.
TGCGTGTTTGTATGCATGGGTGTCTGTGTGCATGGGTGCTCACCCATGAGAGTGTCTGTCTGTGGGCATGGGCAGCTGTGTGCACAGTGGGTCTCTGTGGACATGGGTGCCCACAAGCATGCGTGGGTGGGTGTCGATGTGTGTGGGTGCTCCTGTGGGTGTGTGTCCCTGTGCATGGGTATCTGCGTGGGTGACTGTCCATGTGTGTTGGTGTCCATGCGTGTGTGTGCTCCTGTGCCTGGGTGTCCCTGTGCACGGGCAGCCATGTGCACGCGTGTTCGTGTGCATGGGCGCTCGAGTGCACGGTACCCATGTGCACGGTGGGTCCCTGTCAGCATGGAGGTCCCCACGCGTAGGTGCTCCTGTGGCTGGGTGTCCATGTGCAGTCGTACATGTGACCATTCACATCTCGTGTTTCCACTGTCTTGGGGGGAGCCTGTGTGGGGACCAGGGTCCTGTAGATTTGGGACACCGATGCCCAGGAGAGTGAGGGGACAGGGGACAGCCCCTGCCCTCTTCATCCCCTCCAGGGCCATGTGGGTGGGTGCGAGTGGGGGCTCTGCCTCCCCAGGGACTAGTCTGGGGAGCTGTGCCCTGCAGGGTGTCCCATCTTTGGGGAACACCCATCCGGTGGGGTCTGGTGCCTGTCCCCTCTGGGGACGTGAGGCAAGGGGGTCCCGCTCTGAGGTAGTGCTGGCGGGAGGAAGATGAACATGAGCTCCTGGCTATTTTTGGATGCCTGTGATGAGACCTTGGGGCCAGAGAGAGGGAGAAAGTGTCCCTGCATTGCTCCTGGACCTGGTCACTTTGACCCCGATGTCCCCAAGATGGGAGGGGGGGGGGGACAGGGACGGACGACAGACATGCTGCAGCCATGGGGTTTGAGGGCATCCAATCCCCCTGGCTGGGACCCTCTGCTGCCCAGGGATGGGGGCAGGTGGAGGCACGTCCCCAGGGAGCCGGGGACAGGGAATCCCATGGCCATAGGTGACCCCCGGCACGCTGGGAAGGGACCGGGGGACGCGCTGGCCCTGACCTCACTGCCACCGGAGCCCGAAGCGGGAGAAGCGGGGGGAGACATGCTGTGAGTCCCACGGCCCCATGGCTGTCTGTTCCCCAGTGTCCCACCCACAGAGTGTCTCTGGGGGCACACTTGTGTGTGTGTGTGTGTCCCCCTACGTGTTCCCACACTCCCCTGAATGACTGACACACACCCCTTGTTCTTTCTGCCTTCCGTGCCTCAGTTTCCCCAGATCAGCTCCCCATTCCCTTCACGTTACCCTGAAGGACACTGCCATTGCTGGTGTCCCCGTGTCCTGGCTGCACCCACCGCCAGCAGACCTCGGCCAGCACCTGCCCCCCCCTTGGGGCTGCCAGGGGGTGGGCACACACCTACCATGCCCAGCTCTGCCCTGCCTCACTTCCCCCATATCCCCCTTTGGCCACCCCACACAGCCAGTGCAGAGACTGTACACAACTCATGCCACAAATGACCCGCTCTGCTCTCCCAATCTTTGACCTGACCCGACCTGACCCTCTGTGTCCAGGGGTTCTGGGCAGAGGTTAGTGGCCAGTGGCGGGTGATGAGTGGCTGGGCCGAGGTGGCCGCTGGCAGCGCTGCCGAGGAGTATTTCTGGAGCGTGGTTGTGCTCTTTCCAATCATGTGATGAGGACATTATTTAAGGCGGCTGCGAGGCCGGCAGGCAGCTGCGAGCTGGGCGGCGCAGTGCCACGCTCACAGCCGGCCAGACCCCTGGGCCCCCAATTCACGCGTGTGGCTGTGTCCCCCCCTGCACCCCCCCACCATGGTCGATGCCTTTGTGGGCACCTGGAAGCTCGTGGATACGGCCAATTTCGATGAGTACATGAAAGCGTTGGGTGAGTTGGGGGGGGGCTGCGGGGGGGGAGGGCTGGAGTCAGGACATCACCTCCTTTTTTTTCTACCCACCCCCTCAACTTGCCTGGCCGAGCCCCCCCTCACACGGGGCTCTGGCTGCAGTGGGGGGGGCTGCAGGCGGGGGAGGGAGCTGCTGCCTGTGCTGGGTTTATGGGGGGCTTTGGGGCTTTCTGCACTGGAACTTGGGCTGGGTAAGGGGGTGTCACCGTTCCTCTGTTCACCCCGGGACAGCCCTTGGCGGCAGGAGGGGATGCCCACCCGCAGCACGCAGGGAGCTGCCCGGGACCCCTCCAGACTTCATCCCCCCCTCCCGAGTCCCCCATCATTCAGCCCCAGCCCTTGTGCAGCTCCTGGGCAGGGTGGGTCCCCCCACCCAAGAGCAGTCCAGGGGGAGGGGGTGACACCGGTGCCCCCCCCACCCCGCCCAGTCCTGGAGCTGGTGGCTTCTGGTGCAGGATCCATCCCCAAGCAATGGCAGCATTTCCAGGCACCCCCTCCTCTCTGCTCCTGCCCCGGAGCACCCCCAAGTGTGGTGGGCACACACAGGGCCCCCTGGGACCACAGGTGGGGAGCGGTTTTGGGGTTCACCCCCAACATCAGAGGGAGGAAGGGGTCCGGGGTGATGCTGGCAGGGACCCGAGGCTGATGGCTGCATCCTGCCCCTCCACGCGCCCTCAGCCCCCCCCACCCCTTGCACCCTACAGGCGTGGGCTTTGCCACGCGGCAGATGGCCAGCCTCACCAAACCCACCACCATCATTGAGGTGGAGGGCGACAAGATCACGGTGAAGACCCAAAGCACCTTCAAGAGCACGGAGATCAGCTTCAAGCTGGGCGAGGAGTTTGACGAGACCACGGCGGACGACAGGCACGTCAAGGTGAGCCCCCAGCGCCTGCCCCCGCCGTGTCAGACCCCCCCAGAAACGGCGTGTGGGCTCTGTTGGATGTGGCCATCAGCGCTTGGCTCTGGGGCTCCATCCTTTTTGCCTTTGGAAGGGTAAAACCCCTTTGCCCGCTGGGGCTGGTGCTCAAGCCCAGTCTCACCCAGCCAACGCCCCGCTTTGCGGCAGGGTTTTCCCTCGGGGAGCAGCACAGGGCCCCAGAGCTGCCAGGAAGTTTGTGCAAGAACCAGGCTTGCAAATGCCAGCCGCCTGACCAGGGGCTTGCTCAAGAGGCGAGGGGACGTGGTAGAGTGGCAATGAGTGTTCTCTCCACTCCAGGGAGGAGGGGGAAGGGACACGAGACCTACTTGTGAGCCCCATCTTTGCTTCCCTGCAACCCAGGCAGCTCTGCAGGCAGGGACAGAGCGGCTGGGCAATCCTGCCCAATGGTTCCCCAAGGGCTGATGCCTCCCGGGGGGTTCCTGGGGAGGCCGATACCTCCCCGGTTGGGCTCTTCCTCCCCATAAGAACAAGGGAAAAAAACCCTTGAGAGGGGTAAGAGCTTCTTTTGTAGCCTCTCCCACCCCGCAGAGGCAATTCCCCTTGCAGGACTGATTTGGCCCCTGCTTTTTCCTAATTTCCCAGCTGCCAGTCCCACAGACCATTAAATACACTCTGCATGGAGCAGCCAGCAGCCCTGTGCCCCCCGCCTGGCCCAGGGGGGACCCTGGGTGCGATCCTGGGGCTTGCTGGACCCAAAACCCTTTCCTGGCCCTGAAGCAGCAAGGACAAGGGCTGGGCAGAAGGCAAGGATGGGCTGAAATGGGACAAGCACGAGCAAAGCGGTAGTGCCAGGCAGATACGGGGCAGCATGTCCCTGCCTGCAGCGCTGCCGCCGCTCGGAGCTGCCAGAGCTGGTGGAAACTATGTTCAAAGCTCCTGCCCGCAGCCCTGGGACGTGCCCTTCAGGCGCCCCTCGGATGGTGGCCAGAGGGCACACAACAGGGCAGCGGGGGGCTGGGACAGCTGCCCGAGCCACGGGCTGCAGGGGATGCGGCCAGTGGGATCTGCCATGCCATGGGGTACACATGTCATGGGGGACCCAGGCCGTGGGGCACCCAGGATGTGTGGGCTCCAGGGCTGTGGGGCACCCGAGTCGTGCAGGGAGCCGAGTGCGGGGCAGGGCCACGGTGTGCGGAGACCCTGGCTGTGAGGCACCCAAGCCGTGCGGGGACCCAAGCTATTGGGGCACCAGAGCGGTGGGGACACTCCAGCTGTGGGGAGATTTGATCTCCAGGGGACCCCCAGCCATGGGGGGCACCCAAGCCTTGTAGGGATCTGGGCTGTGGGTGCACCTGAGCTGTGGGGAGAGCTGAGCCATGGGGAGACCCAAGTCATGGGGCGAGCTAAGCCATGGGGGCACCCAAGCCCTGGGCTTTAGGGTCCCAACCCACGGGACCCCTGAGCCATGGGGTGGCCTGAGCTGCAGAGGCACCTGAGGGGCAGCACCCAGCTCTCGAGGAGCTGGGTGGGGGGCACAGGGCAGGATGGGGCCGTCCCGTCCCAGCACAGCCCCGCACCGTGCTGCCCCGCGGCTGCGCCCAGCCGACTGTCACACTAACCTTGGCACCGGCTGGGCTTTCAGGGCTGAGTCAACAGCGGCGGCTGTGCAAACAGCAGCCCTGGCGAGCAGAGGCGTGTTTGCCAAGCCAGCCCCTCCAAACACCCTTACTGGGCCCTCCCGTTTAAAGCACTGATACCTGCCCTGCCTCTTTGATCCGGCACCGGAGCCAGCGAGCCGTGTCTGGGAGTGGCCAGGAGCAGGTCCCAGCAGCGCCGGAGCAGGATGTGGCCCCGGGCAGGGCTCCCTGTGCTGGCCCCGGGTCAGGGAGTGCAGGGCTGCCGTGGTGGTGCCCACACGGTTACTGGGGGGCAGCTGAGGCTGTGACCGAGCCGGGGGCCAGAGCAGGATCCAGCCTGTGCTGCACTGGGCTGACAAAATCAAGTGGGATGCTGACAGATGGGCATCCCGACATGGCACCCACAGTCTGTCCCTGATCCCCACGGGGCTCCAGGCTGAGCACCAGGATGCCCAGCATTGTGCCCTCTGAGGGACAAAGCCCCCCAGAGCTGAGAAACCCCTGGGAGGAGGGTAACGGCGGGTCTTGCTCTCTGCCTGCAGTCCGTGGTCACTCTGGATGGAGGCAAACTCGTCCACGTGCAGAAGTGGGAAGGGAAGGAGACATCGCTGGTCCGGGAGCTGAAGGATGGGAAATTAGTTCTGGTAAGGAAATAGAAATGGTTTTAAATCAGGGGGGTTCAGTCTGGGACAGGGCAGCGAGGAGCTGCACCGGCTCAGCACGACTAACCTCCCCACCGCCGCTTCTGCCACCAGACCCTCACCATGGGCAACGTCGTCTCTACCCGCACCTACGAGAAGGCAACATAGACGCCGTCCCCAGCTCCCCCGCCTGTCACCTGGTGCCGCATCGCCCCCCACATCGCCTCCATCCTCACCCCGCGCCGAGCACGGCTCGCTGCAGCCTCGGAGCCTGCTGCACGCGCCGGGGCTGCCTGCTGCCCCCATCCCCATCGCCTCGAGGGGCTGCCAGGGGCTTGGGTGGTGGTTTCATGGTTTGGGGTATTTTTTTTATTAATAATGGGAAATCCCATGTGGAAAACTAATAAAGGCCATGTTGTTACAGCTCTGTGATCGGTTTACTTGGAAAAGGCTTGTTTGGCACATACTCACCCATAGCGTTGAGCCACACTGGTCTCGGATGGGCTGTGGGGAGGGGAGTGGGGGGTGAACCCAGACCGGACACCTTGGCAGCGAGGGGTTGTCATGGTTTAACCCCAGTCACCAACTCAGCCCCCGCAGCCGCTCGATCACTCCCCCTCAGCGGGACAGGGGAGAGAATCGGAAGGGTAAACGTGAGGAAACCCATGGGTCGAGATCAAGACAGCGTAACCGGGAAAGCAAAAGCCGCGCACACACGGGCAGAGCAAGCCCAGGCGTCCCTTCACCCCTCCCCACGGGCAGGCGGGGCTCAGCCATCCCCAGGGCAGCAGGGCTCCATCCCACCTAACGGTGCCTGGGGCAGGGAAACGCCATCCCTGCCAGCGTCCCCCCTTCCTCCTCCTCCCCGGCTCCGTGTGCTGGGCATGAGGCCGTGTGCTGTGGGACAGCCCTGGGGTGGCTGGGGTCACTGTCCCGGCCGTGTCCCCCCCGAGCCCTTGTGCCCCCCAGCCCCTCGCTGCTGGGGTGGGGTGAGGAGCAGAAAAGGCCTTGGCTCTGTGCAAGCCCTGCTCGGCAGGAACGGAAACATCCCTGGGTTATCAGCGCTGTTTCCAGCACAAATCCCAAACACAGCCCCGTACCAGCTACTGTGGGAAAATGAACTCTATCCCAGCCCAAGCCAGCACATTCTCCACCCCTTATTCCATACCATTTACATCATGCTCAGGTCACACGCTATCCAATATATCCTCATCACCCACCACACTCTCTTCCCATCCTTTGATACAAAACACAGATATCATTCCCTTAGTCTATGGGCCACCCGTGAAACATCTGTAAAATTACCAGACATGTCCCCAAATGTCCACTGAGTTCATTCAGACCATGACTTTGGGCCCCGTCTGTTCTGGTGGTCACTCAGGGCAGGAGAGGTGGGGTGTTGCATGGAGTTACTGGGCACCAAAGCCAGATCAGGTCGGGTCGCTGCTGCACTTGCACTGATGTAAGGCTTATTCTCCCTTGGTTTGGGTGGTTCCTGCTGCAGTAATTCCCATAGCACGTAACCCAAAACCTGGGTTACATGAATTTAAAGGTATTTCCATTACAGTCTCTACCCCTGGTCCCTTTGGGCCAGACATTGCCCCTGCTCCAGCTTGGACTTACCCACAGACAGCAGTGCCTTAGGGTTGTACCTGCTCCAAATGGAGCCTTATTTAGGAGCCACAGTCTCTCAGGGGTGTTACCCGCTGCAGCATAGACTTATCCACAGCCACGGTCGCTTCGAGGTGCTCCTGTTCCAGCGTGGCCTTCTCCATGGGCCACAGCACCTTCAGAGGCAGACCTGCTCCAGCATGACCATGCCCACAGCCCCAGTCCCTTCGGATGTAAACCTGCTCCAGCGTTGGCCTTGCCCATGGCTGCAGTCCCTCCGGGGGCGTACCTGCTCCTTTGTGGGCTTATCCATGGCCACTCACTTTGAGGTGCTCCGGCGCGACCTCAGGCACAGCCACTGATGCTTCAAGGTGTACCTGCTGCAGCACGGATTTATCCACAGCCGCAGACACCTTGAGATGTACCTTCTCCAGGGTGGACTTGTCCTTGGGCCACAATTCCCTCAGAGGTATGCCAGCTGCGGCACAACCACTGCCACAGATGCTTCGAGATGTACCTGCTCTGGCATGGGCTAATCCATGGCCACAGACGCTTCAGGGTGTCCTGCTCCCTTGTGGACTCATCCGCAGGTCACAGTCCCTTCGACTCGAGCTCACGCTGGCGCTCCAGCCTGCCCAGTGCAGCGGCACAGACACAGCAGCGATGCCCTGGGCGCCTGCCAGCGCAGGCGCTGCGCCATTGCTGTTACTGGAGCGTTCCCAGGCACGGCACAGCAAGGCGATCGGCAGCACGGCACGCGAGAGCAGAAAGCAAAACGCAGCCACTAACGAGCACCAGACTCTAATATACAGTGATGCAAGCAAGGCCCACAGCAAGCACAGGAGCCTACTCTTCACAGCTGAAGAGCAAACCAGCTATAAATTCAGTCTAACACATTCCAGTCAAAGCTGTCAATATCTCAGACCTGAACTGTTGTGGTTTAACCCCAGTCACCAACTCAGCCCCCGCAGCCGCTCGATTGATCCCCTCTGGTGGGACGGGGGAGAGAATCGGAAGGGTAAACGTGAGAAAACCCATGGGTCGAGATCAAGACAGCATAACCGGGAAAGCAAAAGCCGCGCACACACGGGCAGAGCAAGCCCAGGCGTCCCTTCACCCCTCCCCACGGGCAGGCGGGGCTCAGCCATCCCCAGGGCAGCAGGGCTCCATCCCACCTAACGGTGCCTGGGGCAGGGAAACGCCATCCCTGCCAGCGTCCCCCCTTCCTCCTCCTCCCCGGCTCCGTGTGCTGGGCATGAGGCCGTGTGCTGTGGGACAGCCCCGGGGTGGCTGGGGTCACTGTCCCGGCCGTGTCCCCCCCGAGCCCTTGTGCCCCCCCCAGCCCCTCGCTGCTGGGGTGGGGTGAGGAGCAGAAAAGGCCTTGGCTCTGTGCAAGCCCTGCTCGGCAGGAACGGAAACATCCCTGGGTTATCAGCGCTGTTTCCAGCACAAATCCCAAACAGCCCCGTGGGGAAAATGAACTCTATGGCAGCCCAAACCAGCACAGGGGGTTAAAGCGTCAGCTATCCCAGCAGCCCATCTCAGCTGGTTGTCTGAGCTATGGAATTAAGAGAGGCCATTTTGGTTAGAAATGTGCTTTTCTGGGAGGAATATCAGTTTACTCCCACCACAGCCCTGCCGCCAATCTCCCAGGCTCCAGGCGTGCGCCATCCCAGCAAGAACGAACCCTCTGCCACCAGTGCGGTCAGGTGCTCTCTGCCAAAGCATCAGCTGATGGCGCACAGTGGGCAGCGGCCGAGCCAGGAATCAAGGTCACGAGCACTTCAGGTCTGGGTTTGGGAAGGGAACAGACCCAAATGGGGAAACTCAGGCACGGGGAACTGGGATGAGAAGCTCTGGAAAGGGCAAAGCCCAGGGAGAAGGGGCAGGCTGCCTCCAGCAGCCCTGAGTCCTCCTGCTACGCTGAAGGGGAATCACCAGCCCCACTCTTGCTCCCCAGTAGAGGCAGCGGCACCAGGAGCGACTCAGGTCCCCCTCTTCGGCACATCTGCCCCAGCAGGGATGAGCTGCTCCCAGAAGACTTCCTCCCTGGTCACCCCAGCCCGGGACAGCCCAGCCCTCTGCCATCCCTTCCCCCGACCTTCAGCTCCAGTTACAAGATTTATGCTCTGGTTGCTCATTACCAGAAGGCACCAGACTTCTCGTAGGTATCACCTCATCACACAGCCCCTTCCCACTCTGAAGAATCTCTGAAAGGAGCCAGGACTTTACAAAAAAAAAAAACAAACCAAAAACCTTTAACACAGGTCACGTCCCCTCCCACACAACTAGCCCTACTTTTTCACTGCCTAAGTTGAAGCGTGGCATGTATAAAAGAAAAGGCCCGGTATGAAGTACAACTGGAGATTGGAGAAATTTATTTTCCATCACTTACCAAGGCAGCAAACACACCACAGCTAATGTTTACTTAAAATACCTCTGCTCCCCCACTGGCTTCTTACTCTTCCACTCCCAATGTTTGCAGACAAAATGAGTGAGGCTGGGGGAGGGTTTGCGGACCGAAGCCAAGCAGCTCTGCACGGTTACCGGCTGGGAGGACGCAGCCCCATCACAGGGCCCAGAAACAGCCACCCCATCCCCGAGCGCGGCGCGGGGACGAGCAGGGAGAGCACAGCTGGGCAGCTCCAGCTTTTACAGGCAACTGGAGGGGGGCTGATGTCATGCAGGCTCGGTGCAGCTGGCCGCACCGCCCAGGGGAGCCGCCAAGCGCTGGCAGCTTACCCGGCATAACGTGAGGCTGCAGGACGGGAGAGGTGCTGACGAAGGGGTGTAATTAGCCAGTTTTGGCAGGAGTTTCTCCTGGTGGGAGAAAAGGGCAGCCCATGCCTAAGGTACCAGAGGACAACTTGTATCAAAGTCACCACCTGTAACACCGCAAGCTGAGCGTTACTTTTAGAAGGAAACTCCTTGTCCCTGGAGCGAGGGGCACGCTGATTCAGTTCTGCTCACTCTTTGTGGCGTGCACCAGGGAGTCCCCCAACGCCGGTACCCCTGCCTGCCGCTCAGTCCCGGGGCTGCTTCTTATGCTTCTTTTTCTTCTTCTTCTTCTGAGCCTTGCTAGTCTTCCCTGAATGCTTGGTCCTCTTGCTGGCCAGCTGAGCCCCATCACTGTCCGAGTCCGAGCTGTCCGAGTCCGACTCGGAGGAGGACTGCTTATTCTTGTGCTTCTTTTTCTTCTTCTTCTCCTAGCAAATGAAGGAAAAATAAATAGCGAGCCTTGCATGTGGGAAAACTGTCACTTGTGCTCACCAGGGCAGCGAGATACTTTCACTAACAAGTGCCTTACAAGCTGTGACAGGGGCGAGCCTGTTCCAACACAGAAGGTGCACACGGCTTCTGCCCCAGTGAGTCAGGATTTAACCACAGCTGCTGTACCCTGCCCGGTGCAGCTGTGGGCTGACAGCGGTCAGAGCAGAGGGGTGTCACAGTGTAAATCCAAGCCTGAAGACTGTTAGTCAAATCACACAAAGAGCATCCTCACCATCCCTCCATGGTCAGAGCTTACTCCATTATTTAAGGATATTCTTTATTAATAAAGGTTGGCAGGGTGAAGCCTTTTTGGCAAGGAAATGGGTTTCTAAAATAGCCAGCTGGATGGGAGCACCACCCCAGCTTCCCCACACCACCATCAGCCCCCAGACTGCCAGTAAATGAGCACCGATGCGCTGGAGCACCAACACCACCACGCCCTTCTTGCAGGAAAGCCCAAGACATGCCAGTCAGTTTCTTGCAGCCGTCCCTGGAGGGGAGGCGGGATGAGGAAAGCGCCCTTTTGCAAGCAGCAACTAAAACAGACCGCACACCCTCCTGCTCTGGCAGCTTCCCGCCCTCTCCCCCCACACGCAGGCAGAGTCCAGGGCCGCACTGAGCTCCCTGGGCTGTTTTTCTGCAAAGCCCTGAAGCACCAGCTCCGCAGAGCTCAAGACATGACATTTAGATGCAGAATAAGAACAGCTGGTGCTAGAATAAAGCTCGTAAGGAGTTCTGAAAGGGATCTAACCCTCAGTCTTGAGGCATCTGACAGCAACTACCAAGCAGAAATTACTCTGAGATCAGTATGGCGGAACACCTTTCCTGGGAATCGCATCAGGCAGAGGATCCCAAAGCAGATAAAGACTGCTTGATGATGCAGTATAGCAACTGGTATAGATTTAATTAGAAAGCAGTACTGGGGGAGAGGATCAGGTCCGCCCGTGCTGCCGGCATGCACAGCCCAGCTGCTAGCCCCGCTCTGCCCGTTGCTTCATCCCCTGCCAGCAAGGAGCAGGAGGAGGAGAAGCGCTGAGCGTGGCTCTCGGGAGCCGGCCGTGCCCTCCAAGCGCCAGCGCAGCCCAAGGGCTCGGCAAACCACCGCCCTGCAGGCGGAGCGGTCCCGGTGCCAGGAACGCAGGCGGCTCAGAAGGCATCGGCCGGCGCGGTTGGCTTTTCTGCACAAATAAACATCCAGACCTGACCCCAGCACAACTCACCTTTCTAATTCTCTGAATACTCACAAACCCACCACGTAGACCAACTCTTGGAACAAGACAGAAAATATTGTTTTCATTGATATTTTAGGAACATGCTTCGAAAAAGCAATAATTGCCTTGCAAAATTGAGGTATTTTCTTTAAGGCCCCTTGAGTGTGGGAAATAAAAGAAACCAGCGTGCAGGTGAGAGGCCCCATAAAAAAAAATAAATGTAGTTTTAATATTTTGCACATGCTTAACAAAGCACTTCAAGATTGCTAAGATCAGCACGGCTTCCAGGTTTCCAACCAAGCCCAGCAACACCAGCCTCCAAGGAGGATCCACTGACCTCATCCACAGTCACATCAACATCAAAGAGAGACCTTCCTGTGAAAATGGCTATCATGAACTTGCTTTCTGTCCAAGGACATAAAGAAAGCAGCAAAAGAGGGTTTCACGAAGCGGAGATGGGCCAGCAAGGCAACCCAAGCCATGTGATTGCCTGCAGTGGGCTTAGTCAACACCAACAAGCAACGCTGGCCACTTTGACTAAGCCATCTACCAGCATTTTTGCTTAAAGCAAGCTGCACCTTCCCGGGTGATCCCTGTGCGCTCACCGCTCTGGAACTAGTACACCCATAAGACTGGGCACAATCCTCCCCAACTTGCTGCGATGCAGCATCCTCTTCTCTTCCAGAATTTAGCTGTGGAGGCAGGTGCCGGTAATACACGCACTACTGCTCGCTGCACTACATGAGGTTTATCCCCTAGACACAGCCCCGCTCCTTTCCCCCGCACATACTTTATCTTCACTGGATGCATCTCCTGCAGACTGGTGCCACCCTGGGTGTGTAAAAGCACGCCCGCAGCTGCGATGGCACAGTGGCACTGCAGCTGGGCTCACAGCGAGCTCTCGAAGCAAAGCGTGAGCAAGGAGCCGTCGCCACAGCACTGCCTCCCACACTGACCACCACTGCTGGAGGGCCGAGCTCTCCTTCAGCAGTGGTGAGAAGTCTGCGCCGATGGGTAGGAGAAGCCCAAGGCTTTCAATTCAAGGCATCGCTAGGCCAGGAAAGGTCTAGTCTTGGTAAGCCAGACAGAGCACCGTGTTTCCCTCTCCCTCCCCTCTAATTTAAATGGCTTGTTCAGAGCACACCTGTGCACAGGCTTTGGGGAGCAGCACAATGGGAGACGGACAGCAGTCAAATAACAGTCCCAAACATAACACACAAGCATGTTTTATATTCCACTACAGAACAGAGTGTAATGAGAGAAGCCCAGAGCCCCCAGGCCAACAGCTCCACTTGTTTTCTTTGCCAAGAGTGACCCAAATGACCTCGATGGCACCCTTGGGCTTGCAGAGAGTTTCACTGGGACAGGTTTGCTCTAAGTCACCCCTGCCTTGGCAGGGCTGTTAGTGCCATGCACTCATTTCACAAGGACGCAGAGAGCCACAGCAAGCCTAAGAGCACAGTTATGCCAGTCTCAGGATTGCAGGCAGGACGAGTCCTTGGGGAGGAAGGCTGCCCTCCTCAGCCCACTGCTGCAGACATCCACAGCCACCCTAGAAGCTAAGCCAAGGGAGCAAAATGAGCACAGTTAGATGAAGGGAAGAGCAGCAATCAGCCACAGATACACGAGATACCTGTACAAAATCAGAATGACTGGTGTGGGCAAGTACTTCCACCTGCTCCAATACAACCAGGCGCAGCACAGGGCTGGCCATGGGGGCTAAAGCTCTGAACCCAGCGCTGACACCAGTTTTGTGGGTTCAGTGAGAGATACTCCCTGCTCCCTCAGGCACTCACAGGTGCTGCCTAAGGCCTGTTACACACCCATCCCACCCAGGGGAAAAAGAACAACCCTGGCTGGAAATGGGTTGGAAAGCATCCACATAAAGAAACCTCGCTTCACAGAAGGAAGCCCAAGACACAGCAGCATGTGCATGTTCACCCAGAAGACTCCAAGCTGAGAAACCAGCATTCACCTGTTTGAAACAGAAGCCAGAAGCAGCTCCTGAGCACAGCACAAAAAAATGAAGCTAAGGGGGCAGTGTGGGGTGTGAATCTCCTGCAATAACTAACTTTTACACTCCAACTCTGCTTCATCTGCTGTAGGCTTGGAGGTGTTCAGGTAGCTCACAACAAGGCAGGCAAGCCCATTAAAGCCAAGCCCATGCTGTATTTAGGTATGCATTAACAGCGAGGACACAGGGTTGCCAGTAGCCCTCCAGTGCCACCCACGACCTCCCCTTGAAGGGCAAATTGTCTTAAAATTGCTTGGGGGAAAAGTGCCCCAATGCAGAGAGCACAGAGGAGGCTGGGTTCCCCCACTCCTCCCCAGAAGACACTTCTTCCATTGGCTTCAGCCACATGTAGTTTCCATATGAAGATTAATATACTGGCTTACGGGAAGACAAGCCGAGCCTTTCTACATTTCATTTAAAAACAACACACTTTCCCATAAGAGTAGGGACACAAAAGGCCCAGCTAAAGACATCAATTTAGCACAGACTGTGTGTCGTACCACCAGATACAGGCTATCAATTAGAGACAACAAAGGAAGGGAGGCAGTAGCTTATTTAATGTGAGACAGAACAACTCTTAGGGAGGCTGAGTAGCAAAGACAACACATGGCTTGGAGCTGAACATCAAGCAGAGGGTCCTCTGGGACTCCAGGAAGAGAGCAGACGATTGAGTTCACACCTAACAGCCCCTTGGCAGGTGTCAGTGTTTTGTAGCTCGACAATAGCACTATGATCATTGATGTCACCCCAAATTTGACAGTCTAAATTTTTCTGTGGGACAAAATCAGACTCAGTACAAAGTCCCCTACCCACAGAGGAAGGGCAGAAGCAAATCCAAAGAGTCTTTAGAAGAAGATGGTAAAGAGTTAAATCTTCTAAAGAAAGGGATGCAGAGCAAGAATTTTCTCAAGCTTTTCCAGCCTGTGCACATGGTGAGAAAGTTTGACAAGACCTTAACAACTAACAGAGTTTCATTCCAGAGCTTGGGAAACTTTCTCAACATGCAAAGGCTGAAGACAGGACAGGATGTCACACCAGTCCCTTCAGGATTACAGGGGAAATAAAAGTACACACGTGGATGTTGAGCTGGATGAAAAAAAAAAAACACCAAAAAACCAACATCTCAGTTTCCCCTTTTGGGGGGCTTCTAACAGCAAAACTGTTCACAACAACAGAAGAGAAAATACTGCCAGTGCAGTAACGTGAGCACCACACACAAGCACGTGCTGGACTGCAAATACTGCAGGGAGCAAGGCTGCGACACAAGAGCTTAACGTTTTCTGTAGCAGGAGGCAGTGCTGCTGTGCAATCATTCTGCACAAGCAGCACCCTTCTATCAGATCTCAGATTTCCTTCAACTCCAGCATCCTGGTACTGGGAGCCAAGCACGAGTCAACTCACCGTTGCGCAAGCGGGAGCGTTTCTCCAGTTTATATATCAGAGAGGGTAGTGCAAAGCAAAGGACAGATTTCTGCCTCCAGCAACAGCAGCAAAGCCCTGCCGCACCCTGAGCTTCAAGCTGGTCTCCAGAACTGTTGGCTGCTGACGGATGAAGCTCAGCTCTCAAGCACACCCAGGCACTCCCCCAGAACTGCAAACACTTCTTTTGTGTCAACATTTTGAGTGGATTTTGCCCAAGCAGACGGCCAACAAGTATGAAGACCTGCACGTTACGATTCCTTGCGCATTCTGCCCAATTTACGTAACGATTCCACTTCTACCGACACAGAACAAACTTGCTTCAAAATCTCTCATCTGCAAAACCCATGCTGGGAGCTGGCAGGCAGAAGAGCAGTAGGCTGGGCTACAGCCTGATAGCACTGGCTTTCCTACTGCTCCAGTTATTTTTAAAAAGCTGGCGCTAAGAGGGGCCACATTAGCACACCAGGCTCTCTCCTGTCCTCTGTAGGGAAAGTTGCTCTGTGCTATGCTTTAAGAATGTTACAACAGTTCATTCCTTCTCAAGGTATTTGATTTTGAGATAAGACAATAAGACGGGAATGTCCAGAACTCTCCAAAATGTTTAAATATTTTTTGCCAGACCCTTTTGTGGAGTTACGGCCTCATTCGGAGACTTTATGTCTGTTCTTGTGAAAAGTTAGAACAAGTTTCCATATATGTCCTTCTGCATCTCCAGAGAGGTGCCAGTATTCTTTCTAGGATTTTTTTTTAAATTCTTAAAAAGAAAAAAGTGAAATTCCACTGCCCAATTTAATTCCAAACAAGATTCGTTATGTAAATCTAAAGGTATTATTGCATCCCTTACTTGAGGACCAGTCAAAATTAAACTCATTAGAATAATCTGGTCTATGGTCATTAAATAAATGCAGCACAGTTCAGAAAAGCACAGATAAGGACAGTAAGAGAACAGCATAGCGTGTGAAGATCTGTGCCCTAAGCTAATGCCATTTAAGAACTAGTAAAACAAGTACCAGCTACAAGTGAGGATAGACTAAGGTCTGACAGCTACAAATCACTGAACAAACAACAATTAAGAAGGTGTGGTTTTTACATGAAGAGACAACATCTGCAAGCAGATTGCCTGGAAATCTTTTACAAGGCGGGACAAAGAGCAACAAAGTCTGCCAAAAAGCCGTCCCAGGTCACATTTACTATGCAATTCCAGTGATCTTGGCAAAACTAGCCCAGGGATAAGTTAATCAATGTATCTGAGCAGAAGATGGGGCACTTTTGTAGAATTCAAATTAAAGTGGTTACTCCTAGCGTTGAAACAGCAGATCTTTTCTTCAAAGACAGACAGAAGAATCAGAAGGGTTCATTTCTTCTCAGCACGCCTCCCTCCCACGCAAGCTCAGCACAGGCACGCTGCCGCGTTCCCATAGGAGCTCCTTCACCCTGTGACCCAAGGAGTAAAAGCGAACAGGACGCAGCCACGTGCCTGCCCAGCTGTCAGCGACTTCTCGGATGGTCTCCGGTACTTCCGCGCAGCGCTGCAACTGCAGCATCTCCCCTTCTCCCTCAAGTCACTTATTTTCTCAGGGATTATGGGAGGTAAGGCACTGCTCTCGTGTGCAAAGTACTAGCAGGGTGATCTGTCTCTAGAAAGACTTGGGCCCTCGGACACACCAGAAGCCTGGGCCAGCCCAGAGGCCTGAAGCTTCCAGCTGTCTCCTACTCCTGTGAAGGGTGTGGGGCTCAGGCAGGAGGAAAACGAGGAACCATTGGGAAGGCAAGCCAAGAGAAAAAGGGAGTGAGGACCCCAGCATATCTCTGTAAGCAGAGGAGTCTCTGGGGAAGAGCACCCAGGGACTGCAAGGAAGCATCATTTCAAGGAAGGAGAAAACGTTGATCATAACAACCAAAAAATGTTAATACCATTGCTATGACACTAAACGGATGCTTGGTAGATAGCAGTTCCCTATCTACTCATTGAAAAATATAAGCTCTACATTTATGTTACAAACATCATATGGGATGGGGTCAGGAAGGCAACTGTTACCAGGTACATGGAGCTATTTCTACTTTGTGTAAATCCCCGTGGGGCTCCAGACAAGCAGGGAAGCACATGGGGGGTCCCAGAGAAGATCACAGCAGGCACTCAAGGCAACAAGGGAGCTATTCATTTCGGGAATCCCACATCCTGTCTCCAAAAAGCATAAAGTTTTGTTTTCCAGCACTGGAAAACATCTGAAAACTTTTGATCTCCTCCTTAAGAAGGGAGGAAGATCAAAGGAAGAAGCAAGATTTAAAGGAAGGCTGTTAATACACAGACACCCCCCCAAAATTAGTGACAAATTCAGGGCAGCGACCCACACATCCTGCAGTCTCAGCAGGGCAAGACTCCGCAGGACCTCCCCAGCTCCATGGATGGGCACCAACAGGATAACAAGCTATTTGTGCACCTCTCAGTGTAGTTTTTTCCCCCATAGCATTTAAACAGCTGTTACACGAGTCTTTACCAGACAACCCATCATCACTGCTAGAGGGGAAAGAACCCAAGGCAGGAGAAGCCAGCCCTGCTGAACTATTACCGATGGCCTGCTCTCACACTGCTCCATGGCAAGGGAGAAGCCCAACGTCTGGAGTCCAGAAAGGTCAGCTGCAGTTAGGCTGGGATCTGGGACAAGACTCGCTTCAATCGCAAGCTTCCAAGATCAGAATAGAAAGAACAGTATGTGTATTTTCTATCACAGCGTAACGACACTCCACAGACAAGTCCAAGACATTCTTGAGTAAGAGCCTACATAGTGGGGAAGCAAAGCACATCTCAGGCTGGAACCAGGCAACAGGATCTACGATCAAGAAAGATGCCGTTCCCACTACTGATCAGCCAACCGGAGCGCTACCGAGCAAACAAGAACTGCAAATTAGGCATCAAATTAACGCTAACTTCGTTTTGTACTGACCGTAGGGCAGACACAGTATGCAACAGGGCAGGGGCTGACACAAGGGAAATCACGACACACCTGGCTCTTCTACTCTGGTGCAGTCACCGCCTACAACCCCAGCTATGCCCCTCTCAAATAACTGTGTACCAAAGCACCAGAAGCCATGTTACCAGTGGAAAACATGACTGGAAGTGAGACTTCAGCTACCAGTGTCAGTCACTCTGAGCTGGTCTGAGTGTCGTCATCAAAACCGACTCCTCTGTTCCCTTTTGCCACATCTGCAGTCTCTCTTGCTAGCACCAGGACTGGTTTAACTCCACAGCGAGCCTGGGAGGACTAAGCCCTCAGAAGTTAGTTCTTGCTATGCAATTGCTAACATTGTCCTTGTCCCTCTCCTGTAAAAATGAAATTAAGCACTTTTTCTGCCTGTTGCCCCTCCCCAGGGAAACAGACAGGCCACAGGGCTGGAAAGAGAAACAGGGAAAAAAAGGGGGGGGGAGGGGGCTTTGAAAGTGTAATTAGAAGTTGGACACCAGTTGTGAAGGGGCCAATGAAACAGTTTATACAGCAAAGAGTACCCCAATTCCAGACTTCAGTAAATAAACAGACCAACCACCAAATGCTGTTTTGGATTCAGGTCTCCACTATGTTTTACACCAGCACGCTCTGAAGCCAGAGTTCAAATGCTGGACGTAAGAGGTCTGTTACCTCTTGGCACTTTCACATAGACAAAATTTGCTTTACAGCCTGGAAATGGAGTACGCTCCCTGTGCAAACACAACCAGCGATTTTCCCCGGCGTGTGCAGATAAGCCTAGTTCACATCGCAGCAGCTGGGTCAGGATACCCGCTGCAGCGAGGCACCGGGGCATTTAGTTCAGATTAAAGAAAGGTGTTAGGGCAAGAGCAGCGAGAAGGGAGGGGAAACGGGGTTATCGGCACGATCACAGAAATTCAGGAAACTGAAGCAATTTTCATAGAGCCTCACAAAGACCAAGAAAAAAAAAAATCCTTTTCTCACTGTAAGAAACCTCGTTTGAGGACTGTGCATTATAGCACAAAACCATCTGAAAGACAGTTTAACACGAATAAAGGAAGAAAGTATAAGAATCACTAAAAAGTCTACAGAGGAGATTCCTGTTTTGCTACAGAATCCGCACAAAACTGAGCCACCTTCTCAGCCCAGAACCGGCTACTCATAACCACGTTGCTGTAGTAAATCACAGATGTAACTACAGAATAAATTATCTGGGTCACTTTTCCAGGCCGGCAGTAGGGCACCTCATACCTTTTTCCTTTTTTTTGAAGAATCGTCAGCGACGCTGCTCCTTTTCTCTCTTTCACATTCTGCTGCTGCCACCTCCTCTTCCTCCTCTTCTGGAATTAGGCTATATTTGGTACCTCCAGGCTGCACGAAACACTCCTTTGCAAAATGACCTGTAAAAGAGTGTTCAAAGGAGCAACCCACCCCCCACTTTTTTTTTTTAAAAAGTGCATTTCAGTCACCCAAAGTGCTGCCAATTCTCTCTTTATTATTAGTCACAATAAGACAATCTACACTGTACATTTTTTGTCCCAGCATTCCAGCTAGCTTAACATGCCCTGATTAAACAAGCCAGGGGAGCAAACGCAACCCAGGTCATTCTGGAAAGATTAGTCAGGCAAAAACTAAGACACTCTTGTCTGAACAGGGAAATTGGTAGAAACATGTCTGTGCAAGGACTTAAGCAGCATGGAAAAGCGTATGGGAAAGGGAATTGGTGCGACAGGTAGCTGGCAAATGAGACCCCAAAGCCACACACAGGGGAAACCAGCTTGTTCTGGTTCTACCCTTTCTACTCCAGAGACATCAAAGTTGACCTACTAACAGTTGTAGTGGAAACTGCAGGTAGAGAGCATCTGCCTGCCTGTTATGAGTAGACATCATCATTAAAAAGGAGACCGGGAACACGCAGAACCCAGTTTAAAGTTTTGGGAGTTCTTCAAAAGGGTAAAGACAGTTATTCACCACTACAGAGAACCGTATTTGTTATTAATCTTCTCCGGAACAGCACTAACCCCAGCTTAACTATTTACTCTATGGCTCAATAACGCAAGACGAGTAGGGTGCGGCAAAAACTCCACGTACAAAAAACCTACTTGCAAAAGCTACTGAAAAGGCATCACATAAGCCACCTTCCTGTTGCTGAACTAGGCAAAACACACAAGTTTCGCCAGATTTAAAAAAAACCAAACAAAACCACTTGTTTTCAGCTCTAAGACACTGCTCACAAGGTAATGCTGCGTTCCCAACAACTGACCAGTCATTTCCACCGACTGTTCTTCAGGATGAAGTGATCTGGGGAAGGCACGCCTCTTTCTTAAAAGGCAAAACTGGAACGAGACCTCAGCTATAAGATACGTTAACACAAATGCTGCAAGAAGCGAACCTGGGCTGACCTGCACTCAGTCGGAAGGCTCTTCACAGGAAGCTCAAAGGGGTGCCATTTTAAGAAACAAACCTTTATATGAGGAGTTCAGCTAAGCCTTTCCTTTCCATAACAAGAGATAAAAAATTTAGTTCTCCTCCAAGAGAGACACGTGGAAGCAGAATTCAGTCCTTCTACACAACCATGACCAGACATCAGTACAAGCCTATCTACAGGTCACTACCTGGTTAGAACAAGGCTACATCAAAAGAACAGGACAACACTGCACAAACATACCTTTGCAGCCGCATTTCTTGCACACGGTGTTCAAGACAGCTTCAAGCGTGATCTTCTGACTAGTGTAGTCTCTGAACGTGCGTTTTTTCCTCTCATCCTGACTGGCAAGAGAAGGACAGTTCCATGTTCAATCCTCTCTCATCTTTAATCCTGTATGTTTATATGGACACAATCTGAACACAAGTTTTTTCAAGTGTTGCTCTAAAAGCACTACTTCATCAGCTAAACCAAAGCAGAGCTGACCAACCACTCCTTAGAATAAACCACATCGTTAACAGCCTATTACCTGCCATCTACCTTTTCCAGTTTAACTGAGCACTCTCTACACAAAGCACACAAAGGCAGGGAGCTGCAGTTACGTCCCTTGTATTAGCATCTGTATTATGTATGTGAATATACACACAGACATACTTGCGCAGTATGAAAATAAAGCGATTTTATTTGACCTGCAAGAGACACCGCAAGAAAACGTAAACAAGGAAGCTCTGAAACATCCAAGCAGATAGGATTTGATTTCATAGTATGTGAAAGTCAGACAAATCCCCTGCTGTAATGAACAACCCTTCCAGCACAAGCACATGGCCACGAGGCAGGAATGAAAATCCTGCCGTGGTGTGAAGGGCTGGAACTCACTGCAGCCTCCTCCAGCTCCTGCCTGCCTCTAGGCAGCATAACGCAGGGAGTGCCTTCAGTCACCCCTCCAGTACAGCGCTGCGGGGCTCGGGAAGAGGCCCCCTCACCCTCCAAAGGAGAGGGGACCTAGAAAGTAGTACAGCAGGAGAGCCAGGAATGAAAGGCAGCAAAAAGCAGGCAGCAGCAACCTGTCTGATCTGTTATATTCTGCTCAGTAGATTTACCTACTCAAGAGAAACATTGTTTGGATCGAGGTCTTTTCCCGTGCCTTGGTTAACAACCTTCATGGAGAGGGAGAGTTTCAGTTTGTCATCTTTCATCTGGAAGAGGAAGACAGGGAATGAGAAGAGTAAGTGACAATAATGTTAATTAATACACCATGTCTGGGGGCCTATGGAGAAGGAAGGAAACTCTTGGTTAGCAAAGAGCAGCACCACAAAGGACATGACATGAAAATGCTTTTGTTCTATTATTTTGTAGCTGCATTTAGGGCATTCTAGCTAATAAAACAGCTTCTATTAAGCAGCTATCTCAGTAATAAGATCAGACTATAGGTCTGTTCAGATTAACATTCTGCTTTTAATATGACCAAACCCAAGAGCTACAGACAACAGTGCATGTTTGGAAGCTGTGCTATAATTCTCAAATCAGCCACCCCCACAGCAGTTCCCCCTGGACCAGTACTTTGGCTGGCTTGCATCCTGAAAAATAAACTTTATATCCTTTTTTCCCCCCATTTCCATCCTCTCAGAAAACTAAAAATCTTTTAAGTATCTCTATTACAGGGTTAGTTTTTTCTGAATCCTAATAAGTCCTTGGTTGACACATTATCACTTCAGAAGCAAGAGCAGAAGTTGTATGCTTGGGGTTTATTTCAAGCCTTTCTTACAACTTTCTGTATTTTGACCAATGCTGCTATTGAAGGTATTTCTGTTTATGACATGTTTGCAGGCAATCTAACAACAAACTCTTCCACTGTCCACCTCTCCAACACACTTCTGCCCCTTGCAGGGCAGAATAGAAGCCAGGAACCCAACAACTGCATTCCAGATAAAGAAAATACAGGCTTAATAAAAATGTACACAAACAAAATGCAGATAGTGCAGATGACACCAAACTGGGCAGGAGTGTCGATCTGCTCGAGGGCAGGAGGGCTCTGCAGAGGCACCTGGACAGGCTGCATCGACGGGCCAAGGCCAGTTGTGTGAGGTTTAACAAGGCCCAGTGCCGGGTCCTGCCCTTGGGTCACACCAACCCCAGGCAGCGCCCCAGGCCTGGGGCAGAGGGGCTGGGAAGTGCCCGGCGGAGAAGGCCCTGGGGGTGCTGGCTGACAGCCGGCTGGGCATGAGCCAGCAGTGCCCGGGTGGCCAAGGAGGCCACCAGCCCCCGGGCTTGTGTCAGCCCTGGTGTGGCCAGCAGGAGCCGGGCAGGGATGGGGCCCCTGTGCTCGGCCCTGGGGAGGCCCCACCTCGAATGCTGGGCTCAGGTTTGGGCCCCTCGGGACAAGAAGGGCCTGGAGGGGCTGGAGCGTGTCCAGAGAAGGGCAGCGGGGCTGGGGCAGGGTCTGGAGCACAAGTGTGCTGGGGGGCGGCTGAGGGGGCTGGTGGGGTTTAGCCTGGAGAAGAGGGGGCTGAGGGGAGCCCTTCTCGCTCTCTGCAGCTGCCTGAGAGGGGCTGGAGTGAGGGGGGGGTTGGTCTCTGCTCCCAAGTCACCAGTGACAGGTGAGAGGAAACGGCCTCAAGGTGAATCAGGGGAGGTTTACATTGGAGATTGGGGAAAATGTTTTCACTGCAAGAGCGGTCAGGCATTGGCACAGGCTGCCCAGAGAGGTGGGGAGTCACCATTCCTGGAGGTGTTCAAAAAACATGTAGACGCAGTACTTGGGGGCATGCTATAGGAGGCCTGGGGGCGTTGGGTTGGCAGTTGGACTTGATGATCCTAAAGGTCTTTTTCAACCTTAATGATTCTATAACTCCCTGAAACTTCTTTTCAAAAGCACACCACAGATGGCTAAAAAGAAGCTGTGAAGTCTTTCATATAATTTTTCTATACTGTGTAAATAAGACCAAGTTTCTTAACCCATTTCCCTTATCTCACACAAAATTAAGTCCTTGTTTGTACTTCAACCCGATTGTCTTCTTTCAAAAAAAGAGAACTAAACAACACAACAAAAAACAGGCAAAGCATTTACGGCCAAATCCTGTGCAACTTTGAACTGAACGCTTCTACGCCGATCCCAAAGTACAGTGGCCTTGCTTTGTTTCCATGGCTCACCAAAGCAAAAGTCTTTGGTTTTTGTTCCAAGTTATCTTTACTGACAATATGCGTATTGTCACATCTTCTGCAGGGAAAAAAGCAACATAGATTGGGGGGCGGGGAATGTATCATGCTCTTGCTTCAAAACAAACAAAAAGCTTCTGTATTTTCTCTTGGGCTTAATTCACTGCCACTGATACTTGCTTGAAAACAAACAAAAATCTCAGCTGCTTCTATGAATGCGCCTGTCTCTCAAAACAGTTAATGAACTGCGTTCATATTGGCTCTTATCTTGGGATCCTCTCAAACCATTCATTTAGCCACCAAATCACACAGTTAAGGTGATACAAGCTGCGAAGGGGTGCGCAGGGAAACGCAGGGGGGTGTTTTGTTGTTTTTAAGCCTAAAGCTTTTATGAAGCTCCCTCTTTCTGAACTGCGTTGCTGCAAATCACAGAAGTGATGTGCCCAAAGTCACATCTGGAGGTAAGGAGAATTCACCTGGCTGTGAAACAGAGCCCGCTAAACCCCAACACAGTGCCAGGAACACATGGCCTCTGTGTACAGAGCTTCTCAGTGGTTTTGCAGTATACTTTATCTACACAGCACTCAAGAAACAAGAATTAATGTTACCTCTTTTCCGATAAGCTTCACCCATACTTTGTCTCCAACATCTACTATCTCAGAGGGTTTATCCACGCGGCAGGAGGACATGTGTGTCCTATGGACAAGGCCTGGTCATGGTGTTGGAAGAGAAAGGGAGAAAATAAGGAGTTTCCACTGAATCTCATGCCCTTGAGGACAGAACTCTCCAAAGGGGAGTGGATGCGAGACAATCCTTTCAGGCGTGGGAAGAAAATATTTTCGTACCATTAATAAATGGAATAAAATAATTAATAGTGCTCATTTCATCTTTATCTCACCCTTTTTCAATTTCTGTTTTTGAATATGTTTTATAATGTACATTAGTACAGCAGTACTTGTATATAATTTATAAATACACACACATATTGGGAGCCATATGCTCAGAAGTTTAACTGATAGGGTTAATTGATTTTAACTGGTCATGCACTGGGGATGCACAATCAAAAACGTTTGCAGACCACTGCTCTGGGAGACAGGGAACATATTCAGCGGTTGCCCTACGCAAAGCAAACCATTTCTTTCCACCAGTACATGACGGAGGTGAGGATTCACTAGTTACATCAATCAAACATATTGATCATCAGTATCCACTCCAAATTAAGTCAGAGAAGCAGGCCCCAAAGCAATGTCTTTGTACTCAAAACATCAGGTGCTGATACAGAAAACCATCAGGCACTAACACCTCTCCCTGCCTGCCTGCCCTCCGAGGCCACCCCAAGCACCGGAGAATAAAGAGCCCATTTCATGCATCAGCAACACACTACTTTGCTAGCAAAGTCAAAAGCATGAAACACCAAGGCTGCCCTGACCTCCTGCACTTGCAAGGTCACACCGCCCCAAAACTGTTATTTTTAATTTGCACATGGGCTACAGGGTTATACAAGGGAGGATAAATACGGAAACACACCTTGCTGTTCAAGCTCATATTTCAGGGCCCGTTTGCATCTCAAAGCGACTTCCCTCCAGCAGCCACACTTCTGTCCAAGAACTTTTATTAGACTTGGCGCTACAGTGACCGGGCACTTCAAGAGGGGAGCGGAGACAGGGTTATTTGTGGGCCTACCAGCACCTGGCAGAACATCGACCATAAGCTCCTGCTTTTGTAAAATGAGCTTGTTTGGCTTTGCAAGTCTCCCACAAACACAGATGGAGCTTTAAGTCAGCTTTTCTGGTTTGCTTTTTATCTGAGCTTCATTTCAGTCTTTTTTTGTTTACGTGTTTACACTGGCCACAGAAGAAGTAAGTTGGGCAAACTATCTAACTGGACAAACTATAGAAGCTTTCTACAACACCTTAAAACAATTCACCCAAATATCCTGAAGTTACCAAAAAGCTCTCAGAGTCTTCCGTATTCATGCAAACATACCATCATATTCTAAATACCTTCTGAGAACCTTCAATTTAGGGAGAAAACCCCAAAATTTTCTGAGTTTTTAATACAAGCTAGCAAGCCTTTAATTCCGAGGATGATCGCTTGGCTCGAACATGCCAACATGAAACTACATCTGAACAGAGTAAGAGCAACAAACCTTGTTTCCTGCAGCCTGGAATTTTTATAAACGCCCCATATTCCGTCACCGTAGCAACCTGTGAAGAAAACCAATACAACATCCAATGCAAAAACCTTTCACAAAACACCTGTTAGCAAACCGTAGTTAGAATACGCACAGAAAGTTTACAGTTTGCCTGCTTTCCTTCAATTTTAGATTTCAAGGCAGGTTAGACACTGCAGCGTTTGATAAATATGGGCGTGCTCGGCCAACCACGCCTACGTTACTCACATGAGTATCTTATATGCATACAGAATCCTAGAATGGTTTGGGTTGGAAGGGACCTTTAGAGGCCATCTAGTCCAACCCCCTGCAGTGAGCAGGGACATCTTCAACTACATCAGGTTGCTCAGAGCCCCGTCCAACCTGGCCTTGAATGTTTCCAGGGATGGGGCATCTACAACCTTTCTCTCTCTATATATATACACATATATCTATACATATATACAGAAACACACATATACAGAGGTGTGTACATAGGTGGAACACAACTGTCAGTCAAACTGCCACTGAACGAGACAGCGACCAAAACACCACCATAGAGAGAGAAGGCGGCATGCCACGGGCCGAGACACTGCCAGGTGCACACCTCGCCCTGGAAGATGGCGTAGAGCTCGGGCAGGGCCTCCATCGCGCCGCAGACGCTCCGACGGTCCCACCGACGCCGGCCGAATCCACCCCCGGCTGCTGCGCACTAGGCACGCGAGTTCAGAGAGACGCCTTGAAAAGAAATACTTAATTAACGCATGAACTTGTATTTATTAATGCAAAGTCAAACGCATTAATTTCAATTAACGCAGGGAAGCACCGGCAGGCAGACCTATCAGCGGGCAACGGTGATCATCCGTCGTGGCGCCGGCCGTGGCTCGGTCCCGGTGCTCTTCGGCCTCGCACCGACGTGGGGAGTCCGAGGCTGCCGGAGGCCCCGGCCGGAGGCAGCGGTACCGGCCCAGAGCAGGCCCAGACGGGACAGAACAAGCGATGCCCGTCAGCGCTCGGAGCGGAACCGCCCAACCGCCCCCATGAGTCGCCCCTCTCCGGCCGCCGCCATTTTGTTCCCTCCACACACACACCCCCCCTCACCTTGCGGGACCTCTTCACTCCGCCAATCGCCGCGCGGAATGATGGCGGGTGGCAGCCTCCAGCCAATCATCGTTACTCATGTTAGGCGCCGCCCTCCCACCGGCGCCAGCGGCCAATCCTGGCGGGGGCCGCCCGCCGGTACGCGGCGCCTCTCTGCCGTCACCCGCGCGCCGGATGTACGGCAGAGGAGGGCGGGCCATCCGGTCGCGCTCCACCAATCGGTGCGCCAGGAAGCGGCGCGGCCGACCAATGGGGGAGCGGGAGGGCGGGGCGGAGCGGGCGGGCGCGCGCGGCCGGCGGCGATGATCGAGCAGCACAAGCGGAAGGTCCCGGGTGGCGGCGGCGGCCCCGCTCCCGCCCCCGCCCCCGGCCCCGCTCCCGGCCCCGCCCCCGCCCCCGGCCCCGGCCCCGGCCCCGGGCCCGGCCCCGGCCCCGGCCCCGACCTCCCGCTCGTGCCTGTGGCGGCCAAGCGGCCCCGCCATGAGCTGCCGGGGACGCCGGGTGGCGGCGGTGGGGGGCAGCCCCCCCCCGGGGCGCTGCTGCAGGCGGTACGGCGGGGGGGCCGTGAGGGGGTGGTGGCGTTTGGGGGGAGGACGGGGACTGTGAGGGGATGGTGGGGTTTGTGGGGAGGGGACACCGTTGGGGGGTGGCGGGGTTTTGGGCGGGCTGTAGGGATGGCGGGATTTGGGGGGGGGGAACGGGACCATGGGGGTTGGGAGGGGGGCTTGTCGGGGGGTGGCGGGGTTTTAGGTGGGCGCTGTGAGGGAATGGCAGGGTCGGGGTGGGCCGTGAGGGGGTGGCGAGGTCTGGGGGCTCCGGGCATGCTGGCTGTGCCCCGGGGGTGCCCCATGTTCCCCTCCATGGCGTTCCCTCACCCATTTACCCCCCGTTGTTTCCCACAGGGCCCGCCACGCTGCTCCTCCCTGCAGGCCCCCATCATGCTGCTCTCGGGGCACGAAGGAGAGGTGTACTGCTGCAAGTTCCACCCCAACGGCAACACCCTTGCCTCCGCTGGCTTTGACAGGCTCATCTGTGAGTACCAGCGCGGCTGTCCCGGCCACTGCTGTGTAGGGCCAGGGCTCATGTCGTTTCTGGCTGTTGTGCCGTGATGGGGCTTTATCTCAGTTCACAGCTCCCTGGGTCCTAAGAATGAAGTGTTTCACAAGGAGCGGAGCAAGAAACTTCTTCCAGCTCCTTGGGCAGGTCACTGTCTTGCTGGTCTTCAGGTGGGGCTGGTAACGCACACCTTCCTTGTCACAGCCCTGTGTTCCCAGGTTCCTCGCGCAGGTACCATCGGTCTGTGTTGGACTCCAGCAGTTTGCAGAAATGCAATTTTTAACGTTTTGGTTTGCTGAGGTGAAGGCTATTATTTTTCTTAACAAATTTGACTTGATCTGAAGCTGTAAATCAGCTCAAACCAGCTGTGTGTTTTTCTGGGCTTCACACGATGTGTCTTTATGGCTACATATCACCCTGGGTTGGAGATGATAGCGTGACGGTACATAGTTTGTTTTGCTGAATCCCCAGAGCATCGCTCTATCCACAGCAGGGAGATGTTTCCATGTTTCCTGTACTTACCTCTCCCTTCCTTTCCCCCAGTGCTGTGGAACGTCTACGGGGACTGCGATAACTACGCCACCCTGAAGGGACACAGCGGGGCGGTTATGGAGCTGCACTATAACACAGACGGCAGGTAAGCGGCGTGCGGGCAGATTCATCCTCAGGCCCAGCTCTTTCTGAAGGAAGGCATTTTCTGCTGGCCAGAGTCCCTCAGAGCGCCTCGTTGTTGCCCCTCCTCAGTCCTCGTACGGCAAATGCTTATAGTGTGGCTTTCCCAGACAAGGAATGGTGCCTGTTTGAGCTTCAGCAAAGGATCTGGTGTCACCTTTGACTCACCAGTGCCCTTGATTTCAGTCTTGAGTAAAGAGGAAAGTTAGTGTTGGTCATCTGGGACTCACTGGGGAGGGAAAGAAAGCAAGGGAGATATTAGTTTATTTAAGAGGCCGTTCCACTATTGCATCTGAGCTACTGCCACTGAGCTTTCCTTATTGTGTTCATCCCAGATAGTGTTTGAGGAAGTGGAAGACCAGTTTATATGTACCTTGAAATGGGGGTTAGTGGGAGTGTCTCCAGCGTGGAGCTGCCCCACCACCAGGCAGCCTCCTCTGACACACCACCTTTGTCTTGGCCTCTGCGGGGGAATCCTCCTCCGTGGTGTATTCCCACTGAATACTTCCAGCTTCGATCACAGAACTTGAGAGTAAAAAAGGTGGGAGGGGAGAAATGTTTCCGATATTGTGAACCTCATGGCGATTCCTCTCCGCAGCATGCTCTTCTCAGCATCCACAGACAAAACCGTGGCTGTGTGGGATAGTGAGACTGGAGAGAGAGTGAAGAGACTGAAGGGCCATACCTCGTTCGTTAACTCCTGTTACCCGGCGAGGCGAGGACCCCAGCTTGTCTGTACAGGCAGTGATGATGGGACAGTGAAGGTCAGTGTATCATGTAAGGAAATAGTCTGGAATGAAAAAAGATTGGATCTTTGAAAGAATTTTGGAGGGTCTTCCCATTTAGGTGGGCTAAATTCAGCCTTTCATTACTCTTATAATTTTATTGTCTAAAAATCTTGATTTCAGAAATAAAAAATTCTGAATAAGATTTGACTGCTCCCTTTTTTCTGTAATTCTTGGGAGGGGGTAAGAAGATTCATCTACTCAGTTGCAGTTTTTCCACTGATCTACATTAACCAAAGATGAGAAAAGCAGGCCGTTACTGAAATCTCGCCTGCTAGCCCCTTCTTCCCCCTGCCGCCATGTTCCTGTGCTCTAGCCACACCAGACTTTTCCTGTTTTTTGTAGAGCTTTCCTGAGATCTAAAAGAGGGAATTTCAGGAGAACAGTCTGAGTCTCTGCGAGTATCTGTACAACTTCCTGTAATTTTGTCATTAAATATATGCAACTTCTACAACTACTGTGTCTTTTCAGCTGTGGGATATCAGGAAAAAAGCTGCTGTCCAGACATTTCAGAACACGTACCAGGTCTTGGCTGTAACTTTCAATGACACCAGCGATCAGATCATATCCGGAGGCATCGACAACGATATTAAGGTAGGACGCTGCATCCTCGTATGCCTCTCTGACCATGCACACCTTTTCTATCCCATCATATCTTGCTTGTAGCACCGTGTGAGACACCACGTTGGTCAAGAAAAAACATGGAAGCTTGTTGGTTAGTTTTACCGTCACAAGAACCACGCAGACCTGCTTGTGTCCGACCTCGCTGTTGATATAGGGCCAATAAACTCGGAGGGAGTTGCTCCAGGGCTGTTTGCCATGTGACAGCCCTGGCATTCCTGGCCAGGTGTCCCAGCACTGCTGTCACCCGCTGGAGCCGATATGGTATGCTGGCTTTTCTGGCAGCCTGTGCCCGTCCCAGAGGCTCTAGAGCCATATATGAGGTAAACTAAAGAAAATGTGGTGACACATTCACACTCTCTGCCCTCTGCTCCAGTTCGCAACTTACTTTGTCACCTGCTAGTGTGGAAAGTTCTTATTTAAGGGCAAGCTCAGTGTTTCATTCAGCTGGTAACTGAGATTCTCCTGATAGCTGTATGGTTTAGCCTGTCTTACTGTCCTTTTAGCCTCGGGCTCCAGCCCTACCTAGGCGTGGGGAACACGTGCTTGTCAGAGGGCCACGGCTAAGTGTAGCACTGACGTGAGATCTGTCCTGACTGCCCCTTGAAAGGCAGTAACTCTTTGGGAAAGAACAGCGTGGAATTTGGGGGACTGGACAACTGCTGCTGTCTGCCATTGGTCAGTGGAACCTGGGAGCTGGGGGAGCTACAGACAGGTAGAGAGGGATTCCTGCATGCATGGGGCTGCTGGCATTTAGCTCCTTGGTTGTTGGACACATTTGGTAAGAAGTCTTTTAAGGGGCAAATTCCATTTTCCTACAAGACACATAAAATTCTAGCCTTGTATTTTAGCCATTCACCCCCCACCAACTGAAATTGAAATCCAATATCATCAGCTGACTGATCACTACCAGTGTGAAACACTTTGGAAACCAGTTCCAACAGTCTTGGCTGTCTTTTTGTTGAACTGCAATGTTGTGTCTGAAAGGTGTGGGACCTTCGCCAGAACAAGCTCACTTACACGATGAGAGGGCACGCGGACTCGGTGACAGGCCTCAGTCTGAGTTCGGAAGGCTCCTACCTGCTCTCCAACGCAATGGACAACACAGGTACGTCCTACCCGCTGTGAGAGCACGACTGTGCAGACAGCTGTCAGACGCTGCGCTCCTTGGTGTTTAGGAAGGAACAGCTCTAATTGTTTGACGTAGAAAAATGAGCCAGACATGGAGATGGGCTGAAGGGAGTTTGGCTCCAGAGATAAGGCTTGAATTCATGTTGTTACAGCAGTGACAGTCGCATCCTTTGCAGGGAGGGAGCAGCTGCATTGGAAGGGTTTGTCGCATCTCCCGAAGGGCAGTGAGGACACAAGCTATGGCACACATTATTTGTGCAGACAGTTGAACACAGTCTCGGTCTGGCTCATGTCAGGGCGGTTTGGCTGTTTCCCTGCAGCAGGGAGTGACAGCACGGTTTCCAAACTGCCTGTCTCCTGCGTGGGGGTGGCTCAGCGAAGCTGATCTGATTAGAAGCGTGATCATGGAGTGTGTTAGAATAAAGCAAATGCTCCTGTAAGGAGGTGGTGGCTCACTTGGGTAATAGCTGTTTTGGATTTTTCCCCTCCTGTTGGCAGTGGTCTTGGTGTAATTATAAATTTCTGCATTTGACCTTTCGCATCAAAGCTTTCCGCAGGGGAAAGCTGCTGGTTTCCTTTCGCTTCTGGGGAAACCTAGGCATGAGGAGCACAAGGAGCATGACCGGGTCTTTGCTTGTTAGCAGCATGTCTTAGGAAAAGGAACGTTTCCAGAAGCTGACCTTGCCCCCGCGTCTCTGCCAGCTTCAGCTAATTACTGTGAGCTCTCTGTTGCAGTTCGCATCTGGGATGTGCGACCGTTTGCCCCTAAAGAGAGATGTGTAAAGATTTTCCAGGGGAACGTGCATAATTTTGAAAAGGTGAGTATACGGCAGACTGAAAGATGATTGTTTGTAAAATGCTGCTGCTATTAACTTTTCTGTAAATTGTTTTTTTTTTAAATTCAAGTTTAAACCAGAAAGGCTTTAATAAGAACTGAAAGAAAGATTAATGTACAAAGTGGGATTCCAATTAAAGCCGCAGTAACAAGATTTCTTTGCTCGGTTCAGCTATAATTAGCTGTAAATTAAGTATTTTCTACATTTACTATCTACTTTCTGTAAAATAACAAGGCACTGGATGTTTCCAGCAATAAAATAAAATCTGTAATTACCATCTCATCTTCCGAAGGGAGATCATTAAAGCGGTGCTCGTGATATTTAAAGTCTCGTGGTGATTTTAATTCAAGTAGAAGGGGAAAACTAAATCTTTCTTTGGAAATAGATCTGTGCATGTTCTTTTATTTTAGAATCTTCTGAGGTGCTCTTGGTCCCCGGATGGGAGTAAAATAGCAGGGGGATCGGCCGACAGGTGAGTTACAGCTGCGCGCCTCCGTTACCGTCAGTCCCGAACAGTTTTGCGGGCACTCCTGCAATGAGCTGGATCATGTCTAAAATGAATCCGAAGACTCAGAGTTGTGCACAGAGGTGCAAAGACCCGAACAAACCCCTGTGGTCTTCTGCGGGCGTTGTCTGCCCTGATGACGGTAGCGGTATCTTTATATTGGCTTTGTGTCGGCAGAGGAGCACCGTATAGTTGTAAAATCTTACTATTGTCAAAAGCTGACTAGAGGTCTGCATTACTGCTTCTGTTCAGCCACGGGATCCAACACCAGGACCAGCAGATGCTTGTGAGAGTCTTTGAGAAGCAGGGAGCCTGGGGAGGTGGGTGTAGTGAGGGATCACATTGATAAGGACCACAAATACTGGTTAAACTGCTGCTTGGCAGCCTGTAGGAGGCACCAGTGGTGTTCCAAGGATCATTTTTGATCCTTAATTTAATTAATGAGTAAGAAGAAATAAAGATCTGACTAAATTAGCACATATTGGACTTTTAAATGAGATATTCCATAAACTAAGGCAACTGAGGAGCAATACAGGTAGAAGGAGGAAGCCAGCAGAGAGCCTGTGCCAGACACTGAAGGTCACCATGAAGGGCACCAGCGTCTGCTGGAGCAAATCCAGACAGACTCAGTGACAACGAGACAGGAATTCCTGCAGGCTGGAGTCCAGAGCAGTAGTAATCAGCAAATTAATGAGTTTCTGATAGATGATAGGGAAAACTTTAGCCCCCACCGTCCAGATATAGTGGGGCCAGCTGTCACAGCAAGTGGCTGAGGCGTGACTCTCCTTTCCAGTCCTGCTGGGCAGTAACAGCAGCGCCCGTGGTGGAGGAATGCCCGTGTGTTAGCCTGCCGAGGCCGCGGCTGGTGCGATCGGCAGCGAAGGGCGGCTGGAAGTCTTAGGCCGATGGTTAGTTCTGCAGGTGCTGATGTAGCTCTGTGGTCCGACAGCAGCTTTGTTGTGATGTTTGTGGGGAAGAGCCCGCGGCCGGGTCCCGGGGCAGGATAGACAAGGCCGCTCAAATCTTTCTGCTCTCTCTGAGCTTTTAAATTCCTTTTTTTTTTTTTTTTTTTTGAGAAGGGTTATCTGCTGGGAAAGCAAAACAAGATTAAACAAATATTTCATTTGTCTGAGGACACAATAGTTCCCCAATGATTACTCTCATCCTCTGCATTGCATGGAGTGTGTTTGTGTTGGAGGGACAATTACCTGAAGGTTTTTTTTTTTGCTGTTGAGCCTTTCAGAAGGGTTGTAGTAGAATCAAGTGCTTGCCTGCTTTGCAATGCTGAGTTAAAAACAGAGCAGCAGAGCGATTCGAGAAAGCGTTTGATACAAGTCTTGCCTTTGCATGCTAGTTAGAACAGTTGTAATTGAAGAAATGCTGCTTTAGGTAACATTCATGACTTAAGTTGCAGGCTTGAATTTTTCCCTTGTATGTGTTTAAAGAAAATAAGTCAAAAAATAGCACCAGCCTGAAAATGAATGCTCCTGATAAAGCAGATCTGCTCCGCGCTGCTATCCAGTGTCCTCCCTACCTAGCCAGCCAGTGCTATAAATGATTTAGTGCTTTTTGGGGAGGGGGAGGAAGCTCACTTCTACTTAAACTGCAGGACAGGGTAATTGTAATTATAAAAGCAAATCTTGTTCCTCGTCTGGTCAACAAAGCCCTGAAAAATGGAAAGGAACGGGCAAAACTGAGGAGCCAATTGTTGTTAGTGTTGGATAAGCCTGAAACAGTCAGGCCTTGCTGTTCGGAGCTTGGGCTGTGTGCGGGGCTGATGAAAGGGCTGCTGAGCCCCAGCACGCTTGGACTCATGCATGCGAGACATGGGGATGCGCAGTGGCATTAGCAGCAACCTTTCCTGGAGGAGTGTAATGCAGTAGATTGCTTTTACATGTGTTTTACAGGCTGCCCCCGTGCCCTCGCCCTCTGCAGTCTCCTGTAAATAGCCATAGCAATGTCTTAGGGGTGTGTGGGCGGCAGAGCCGCCCTTCACAGCAAATCCAGCCACTTACTGCCCTCCTGCCTCCATTTTCTGCCCCATCAGTTTTTGCTTTAGCTGCCAGTCACCTCCCTAAAGAGCAAAACGAGAGGCAGAGTGAGTGTAATCCAGAACTGGCAGCTTTCCCGAGCTACCAATGTTTTTGCAGAGCTGTGAACCTTGTAACGAATGCCATCTCACGTGGCAAGGCCTTTGTGTTTGGGAGGGAGGGATGCAGCGTCACTTCGCCTGGGTTGTAGGATGTTGCTCAGGACTCCTCTCATTTTGATGTATTAAAAACCCCCACTCGCTCCGACGGATGCTTACCGTAACCGGGGTCAAAGCATTGCTCTGCTTCCCCATGGAGCCTGTATGTGGCCACACCGTGCAGGCAGCAGTCGGCACCGTGGGGGACAAGCGGTGACCTCGGGTACAGCGTGATTTGCAGTAAGGCACCGTTTACCCCACTCTCTGAGACCATTAATAAGAGTAACATGAAAGCTGATCTGCGCCGGGTGCCCGACATTTCTTTCTGACCTCCTGCCTGAAGGACCCTGGTGGCTTCTGCGCTACCCTTCAGCCACGGTGCGGTGCTCGGGCAGGGGTGGGAGCCCGTGGTGAGGCCTGCAGGACGTGAATCAAAGGGCTCGGCGCAATCTGATCGGCCCCTAGTAAATGCTGAGCAGGGAGTCATGACTTTAACAGCACAGCAGGAAGAAATACGTATATGAAGCTGTTGGCTGTGAGGGATTACCCTGTAGCAGGGGCTGGGGGAGCACCCAAGCTCTTTCTCGCCGCTTGCCTGCCAGCCTGAACCAAAGGCAGACATTTGCGAGGATGAGAACCTTCCTCCCCACTCACAACGCTAATTTTCTCCCTTAGCCCACTGTGTAGTTGCTATATTGAGGGTCTCTATGGCCTCACGCTTTCAAATCCATCCCCGTGCCCCGAGGGGTGAGATGGGGCTGCTGTGCCATGACATGCCGTGACAGTGATGAGGCTTTTAACACCAAGTTGGCATGTTAGCTCCTAGCTGCTCAGACCTCTGCTCTTCTGGATTTGGCAGCACAGTATTTTGCTCCTGAGAAGCTCCTTGTTTATCCACACTAAGAGCTGCATCTATTTCAGCCCGGGTGGTGAACTGCTGCAGGAAGAAGCCTTTGGTGTGGGA
Source organism: Phalacrocorax carbo (assembly GCF_963921805.1). Taxonomy (NCBI): domain Eukaryota; kingdom Metazoa; phylum Chordata; class Aves; order Suliformes; family Phalacrocoracidae; genus Phalacrocorax; species Phalacrocorax carbo. Next base: position 6,643,115 of record NC_087534.1, on the reverse strand, counting down.
GGCAGCTGCCTTCCCTTCTCAAATGCCTGCACTCACAATGACTCTCTTGTAGGTTTGTCTACGTGTGGGACACCACATCCAGGAGGATTTTGTACAAGCTGCCAGGCCACGCTGGGTCGGTGAACGAACTGGCTTTCCATCCAGAGGAACCCATTAGTAAGTCCTCCCTACCTCAGGTCAGCTGGAGAAATAGTTTCAGGGCTGGCTGAACTGCCGGTTCTCTGGAAAACAGCCCCAAAATTGCCTGTGGCCCAGAGCCCAAAGTATCAGAGGCAAATTTAGGGCTAGCAGACTCCTGCTTTCTCCTCTCCTGCAGACAGGAGTTGGGCTGGGTGTGCCCTGGCATCCAGGGCTGAGCACGAGGGTTCTCCCTCTGTGTCCTGTCCAGGGGGAGGCCTGGGTGGGGGCACCCGTACAGCAGCAGGGTGGCTGGTGGTCTGGGCTGGTGGTCACCTGTGGGTGGCTGTGAGCCATGGCTTGGCTGCCGCTGCCTAGGCCTTGGCCAGACTTCCCAAGGGCCATGCAAAAAGGTTTTTGGGTACCTGGGCTTGGCCACCGGGGATATAACCATACGTTTGGTGGTCACGTGCAGACATTGGTCGCCTGGGAGCATGTCTCCAGCTTGAGGTCTCTTAACGTACCCAAAAGCTGTAGGAAGCAAAGAAAGCTGGGTTTTGTCCCCAGTTTAGAGGTGTCCTGCCTGTGGCGCCACATATCAGTGCTGGTGGCTTTTTTTAACCACCATGCATTGGCTGAGACCAGGTTTCCTGGCACGGTGCACGGCCCAGGCAGGACTGCAGGGTGCTGTTTGTTTCTATGGAAACATTTGCACCATCGGCCAGGTCACCGCATTGCTCCAGCCAAAAATTGACAAGAGTCAACCCCAAAGTGACGCCAAGAGCTCAGTTGTGCTGAGGATGACAGTCTCTGCAGCAGGGCAGTGAGTTATGGGTTTGTTCCTTGGTTATTCATTGCTCTGTCTTCAGATCGGAGACTGTGCTGGAAGAGCAGAGCGATCTCCCCTCTCCGGTTTGGAGCGGGTGGTTTGCAATTGTATTCTGCTGAGCTCCTCTTTGGGAATCAATCACTCAGCTTAAAATAAAAATTAAAAACCTATCCAGGCATGTCATGCGAGTTATGCAATTGATTTCTATTAACATCTGGGAACGTTAATCTTGTAAATCACTGCACCCGCTCCACGATACTCGTCTGCACAGGAGGGTGCGCGGGGAGCCAAAATGCGGCAAGCTGACAGACACCAGTCTGTGAGTTCCTGCAGAAATCCTGCAGATCTCTCCTGGACTTGAGTGAAACCACTGTCAGTGTCAAGAACAGTGCTTCTGGGGTGGGACTGTCCTATTCCTTCAACACTTGTGTCTTGAATCTCCTGAACAGCCTTTTCTGGGTGAAGGTGGTTCAGGTGCGTGTTGTAGTTGGGTGCCAGCTGCCTTTTGCCTGTTCTGATAAAACAACAGCGTCCCGGCGAGGCTTTCCTGGCCAGCCTGTGCCCTCTAGTGGCACGCAGTCCTGACGGCAGTGCCCGGTTTGTAATCTGAACAGTCCTTGCAATGAAAATAACGCTCCAGGATGCCCGAGAGTGTTAACAGCGTGTTTATACTCCTCTGTACCATTTTAATGCTTAGACTTTACACGCGGTACGGCGTTATGCCTGCCTTGGGACAGGGGAATGGCAGCCACGACGCACAGCGTGTGATGAGTTGTCAGAGTAGTAATTCCATGGAGTGGTTTTGGGGTGCAAATGACGTTTGGCTTTCTAGATCGCTTACAGCAAGCGAAACGAGTAGTTCCATTCAAATGGTGTGTCATTAGTGGAGGGCTCAAACCGTTGTTTTCATTTTCATGTTCCTCCCTTCCCCCTCTCTCTCCCTCAGTACTCTCCGCATCCAGCGACAAAAGACTGTATATGGGAGAGATCCAGTGAAGCCGACGTGGAGATGGTGGGATTCGTGCCCTCGCGATCCTTGGTTTACAGAAGTCAGATTGACTTGTGTCTCACTGGTGCCAGCCCTCCTCACGCTTGTGGCGGTGGGAAAACGTTGAAGCAGCTTGATGTGACAAGCTGTCCTCTTGCAGGCTGTAATGCCTGCGTGGTCTCGCTGTACAGCTTTTTTCCACCCCCCTCCCTTCTTTGGGGAGGAAGGAAAATTTGGAATTGAAAGGAATTTGGTTTTGGCTGTACCACCGACTATTAAATCCTTACCCAGATCACTTGAAATTGGTAAAATTTGTTTAAATTCCATATGTGGCTTGTATATTCCCTGTCCGGTTTCTCTTGCTTTTTTTATACGGTCAAAACTGAAATAGAGAGCTTTTTACAAGAACTGTGTGAATGGGATTTATTGTTCTGTTTTACTTTTCTATTGTACGATACTAAATCAAGGCACTCACTCGTATATAACTTGGGGAAACCATAGACGTTAACTTCAGAAAAGCAGCTTTATTTTTTATTCATGGCAGTAAAAATGACCACACTTGAAATAATTATTGGGCTACTGCTGAATCCTATTTTCATGTTTTGAGTAAAGTCCACCCTCCTGCTATAAATCAATGTAAAGGGAGTGAGTTTTGTGTGACAGGCGCAGTGTATTCAGAGCTCAGCCGTGGGGGAACCGGGCTGGCTGCGTGTCCCCTCTCCCTGAGCAGGCAGGAGGGTGGTACGAGATGGTGGCAAGTCCTCGAGCGGGTTAGATCCATACCTCACATACCCGTGGCTGTCTGCTGGGACAACACAAGGGTGCCTGCACCCTGCCCCAGCTCCAGGGAGGGAACTTAGCTTCTGCTAGATCTTGCCCTACAGCCACGGACCCGCTGCCCGGCTGACTCTGCTTGCTGCGCCAGGGTTTCGGCCAGCAGGCAATGGTCTGCCCTGACTTCTTTTGCCAAGGCTGAAACCGGTCTCAAGCCCATGACTCGGGGCTGAGCCTCAGCTGGTCTTTGTGAGAACACACAAGGAGCGTTCCCCACACCACAGGTCGTTGTCTGATGTTAATTAACTTGCCGTGAAGAGTACGTGCTGCATTTCTCTTCTGAGTGTGCCCACCTCAGCTTTCATCCATTTTCCCCCCTCGGTTTTTTACCCCGCTCCCTTTGCTGCCTCGGCTCAGGTTGTATCAAGAGTTTCTCACCTCTCGCTGCCTTTCTGCCCCTTCCCAGAGGAGGCTGCCTGAGGGCTGCAGGTCAGCTGGGACGATGCAGTGTGGACACGCGATGCTCCCACCCCAGCAGTGCCGCGCCACAGGACTGTCCCGCGCGGTCCTGGCCAGTGTTTGACCGGGAGGAATCTGCTGCAGCTGCCAGGTATTTAAGAGCTGGGAAATGGGAACAGTTTGTGCAGCGAAAAGGGAAGAAGCGCAGGGTCCCCTTGAGAGCTTGTCTTGCCCTGATTTTCTGCTGTGGGCGAAGAGAAGAGCTGGAGGATGGCACACTTGGGGCCAAAACAGACCCATCAGCTTTTAAGGAGGCAGGGAAACATGGCTGGATGTTCCCCGGGAGGCAAGATGATGTCTCCTGGGTGTTGGGTGTGTGGCACTGTCCCCAGGCCGTGTCACCTGGGATGGTTCCTGTCCCAGCGCCGTGTCCTCGGGGCTGCGGGACCTCACCCACCACAGTGTTTCTCTTGAGGCCCTTGAGGCTGGAGCAGAGCTGGTCACGGCTCCTGGTTCCTAAATCATCGCAGTCGAAGCGACGTTGGGTGCAGACGGGTGGGCTGGAGGCCACGGATGGGTTTAACTGTCGGGAACCATCGCCCCAACTGTGCCTCCTTCACTGACCCTCTTCATCCGTGGGCTGATGGATTCAAACATCAGCTCCAAATGCTGAGGCTCAGCAGAGCTCCAGGTTCAAATCCAGCTTCACCAGAGCGGATCTGGTCCCTGTCGGCTGCCAACATCCACCTCCCATCATTCCCCTGATTCCCAGTGGGAACGGCAGGCAGGAGCCTGCAGGAACAGCTGCTGCAGCCCTGGGACTCTGTCCCCACGGGGGACCCGTGCGTAGCTGGAGCCAGGTGTCGGGGAGGTGGTGGTGCAGACATGGGAAGACCCATCGCCAGATCGCGGTGAGTGACTGTATCTGAACGCAAACAAATCACCCTTCGGCTGAAGAGGCGGGTGGAGAGAGCTGGAGACAGAGGGAAGATTTATTTTTAACTCTGCAGAGTATTAAATAACATGCCCTGAAACGCATGTAAATGAGAGCTGGGACTCCAGCCAGGAGCGCCGCGATTCGGGGTGGACGTCCCCGGAGCTGCCGTCGTGGGAGCCCTGCGCCCGGCGACTGTCCCCTCACCGAGGGCTGTTGGGCAGGGAGGTGCCGGCATGTGGATTTAGTGCTTTATTAGACCCCGTTATAATCCTTGAGGGTTTGTGGTTTTATTTGAATATATGCCCAAGTGTCAGAGGGAAGAGAGACTCAGAGCTGAGCCGGTGGTGCCAGGATAACCCTGCGTTTTACTGAATCTTGCTTGTTTAAAAGAAGAAAAAAAGTTTGGATTTTTTTCCTAATTCCCAACGCAGGAACCTGCGGGGAAGAGAGGGAGGGGCGTGCGTCTCCCCCTGCCCGGAGCCCTGGAGGGTTTTGCTGGGCAGTCCCCAAAACCAGAGCCTGGGGGTCCCGCAGAGCCTGGGGGTCCCATGCAGGTTACTCAGCAGGCGGCAGCTCCCAGCAGTGGGCAGCAGGGGCTGGACGGGATCCGCACCCCACCCCAGGGCGAGCAGGTGCCACCCCTCTGCCCCCAGACACCCCTCCATTGCGTTGGCACGGGCGTCCACGGAGCCGTGACCCAGATCGGGGAAATGATCCAGATTAACGCTAAATCCCCCGGCCCCGAGGGAGCAGCCCAGCAGATCGAGCCAGGCGGCTGGTTTGCTTCGAGGGCATCGCCCTGCTGCATGCACCACTGCCACCCGAGCACTAGCAAACTCGCCGCAGCAGTGAGCGCCCGGCCCAGCTTCCCGGGCAGGTCCTTGCGCCCGTCCCCGTGCTATCAGATAAATCTCTGTTCCCCAGCGCCGGGGAACTTGCGGATCAAAGAAACATCCGATGGCAATGGAGGGTGAGGCGGGAGACGTGGGCGGTTGTGGCTCTGAGTTACTGCTGCCAATTACCATCCGCAATTAGGGCCGAATCGATGCCTGCCCGCTTGGGTTGGTGATGGATCGGACCATGTGCTGGCATCCCTGCCCCCAGGGAGGGCCTGGAAGTGGATTTAGGAGAGGCCCCGACCTGCTTCTAACGGGACACGTGTTCAGTGGATCGTAACTATGGTGCCGTCGGGACAATTTGTGGATTTAATATAATTTGCTATGGGGAGGTGCTTGGAGCTCAGCAGGTTTAATGCTCTGCAGAGCTCCAGTAGTGAGCATGTCTGGCCCTGGGCTCAGCCTTCCTCCACCAGGCTCACTGCTGGGAGAGCTGGGCCACCACCCTGGGGGGCTGGCACCCACCCTGGGGGGCTGGCACCCACCCTGGAGGGCTGGCACCCACTGCAGGGCTGGCCAGCACAGGACTGACAAATCCTTGCTGTGCAAAGTGAGTGCTGCAAGGCTGTGCCCCGCATGCACATAGACATACATGCACACGTGTGTGTGCACCAGCCCACGCACGTGCACGCACGCATGCATGCCCATACATGTGCATGTGCATGCAAGCACACACACATACACACGCCCATGCAAATGCACTTACATGCACACAGCTGCATGCACGCAGGTGCAAACACGCGCACACGCACGTTCACAGCCACATGCATGTGCACAGGCACGCGTGCACCCGCATACGTGCACCCACATGCACCCACACCCCCCCCCAGACGCTGCCAGGGGCAGCGGAGCATCCGGAGGGATTCGGAGCCGGTTTCCCCCTGGCTCCCGGCTGCACCGGGCGAGCGCAGGCCCCTCTTGGCTCCCATCCCACGCCGGAGCCGCACCAGCTTTAACAGCAACAAACCGTTACAGGCATAATCCGAGTGCAGAGAAAATTGTTTTCTTAAACAGGTTTATTCCTCCAAGGGAGGTATTTGCTTGAGAGATTTCCACCATAAATTAAATCTGTCCCGGGATCCAGATAAAAGGCCTCTGTGCAATCGAGCTGCGCTGGCGGGGGGCTGCTGGCTGCCTCCCGGCCTTTCGGTGGGGCCCTGGGGGGACTGGTGGTGACCCCCTGACGTGGTCCTGCGTGTCTGTCCCCACCCTTGTCCCCACCCTCGTCCCCGTCCCCAGCCCGGTCCTTGACCCTTTGGCAACGCCAGCATCAGCAGGCGATCCCGGCTGGAGGTGGATGCGGCACCCGGAGCCCCCCGCGGGCCTGATCCTGCGCTGGGTGCTGGTAATTCCTGTGCTGGGCACCATGGGGGTGTCACTGGGGGTCCCAGCTCCGCCGAGGGCAGCCCCCGCCCTGCCACCCCCGCTGATTACCTCCCTGTCCTTCCTCCAGCGCTTTCCCCACCGCTGCTTGGAGGCTTCTAATGAATTTTGATAGTTACAATAAGCAAGTGATAATTTCTGAAAGAATGGAAAACAATTATTTGCTCTGTTGGGGGATTAGGTGATATTTAGTCTCTATTTAATGGAAAACTAATTAAATTACATGAGCAAGTGAATAGAAATTTTTTGTTAATTATGAATTTTGCGAGCTACAAAGGCTAAGTGATGATGGATTCTGTAATCTGCCGCGCTTTTCGCTAGACGCTGAGATAAGACGACAACTGAGAAAGAATGGCGTGAATGCATTTTAATTTCTGTATCGATTCAATAACAGCCAGCTGAACAGCGATCCATTAACGGTGATCCGCGGGAGCTGACGTTGATTGGCAGGCTGATAGCTAATTATGTTAAAACTGGGGAAAGGTTGGTTACATAGATGCATGGTTATTGCTGGAGGTGGCTGGGGAAGTGGCTTTGGTTTGGTTTGCTCCATCGTGGCACTTCCCTAGGTCCCCACGGGGCCGGGTGGGTGGAGGGTGCCCCGCGTGGGGTGACACAAGGTGTCCCCGGGGCTGAGTCACTGTGCTTTGGGGCTGCTCCCAGGTGAAGCAAGGAGGGATGGGGCGAGGGATGTGGCCAGCAGCAGAGGTGCTGGGTGCAGGCTGGTGACTGGCACCCCCAGCATGAGCCTGATGTCTAGATTTGGGCTCCCCATCACAGAAAGCATCCCTGACCCCGGGGATGGGGCATCCCTGACCCTGGGGATGGGGCGTCCCTGACCCCGGGGATGGAGCATCCCTGACCCCAGGGCTGGAGCATCCCTGACCCCAGGGCTGGGGCATCCCTAACCCCAGGGATGGAGCATCCCTGACCCTGGGGCTGGGGCATCCCTGACCCCGGGGATGGAGCGTCCCTGACCCCGGGGATGGGGCATCCCTGACCCCGGGGCTGGAGCATCCCTGACCCAGGGGCTGGGGCATCCCTGACCCCGGGGATGGAGCATCCCTGACCCCGGGGATGGAGCATCCCTGACCCCGGGGATGGAGCGTCCCTGACCCCGGGGATGGAGCGTCCCTGACCCCGGGGATGGAGCGTCCCTGACCCAGGGGCTGGGGCATCCCTGACCCCGGGGGCTGGAGCATCCCTGACCCAGGGGCTGGGGCATCCCTGACCCCGGGGCTGGAGCATCCCTGACCCAGGGGCTGGGGCATCCCTGACCCCGGGGATGGAGCATCCCTGACCCCGGGGATGGAGCGTCCCTGACCCCGGGGATGGAGCGTCCCTGACCCCGGGGATGGGGCATCCCTGACCCCGGGGCTGGGGCATCCCTGACCCGGGGGCTGGGGCATCCCTGACCCCGGGGATGGAGCGTCCCTGACCCCGGGGATGGGGCATCCCTGACCCCGGGGATGGAGCGTCCCTGACCCTGGGACTGGGATGTCCCCATCCCCAAGCCGCTGTCCCAGCACAGCCCCAAGGAGCCGCATCCATCCCCACCGCCTGCTCGGTGCCGCCCCATCGCAAGGTGCTGGGCTGTACCTTGTCGCATCGTCCCTCGCACTCACAGCACTGCTCGGCCGCTCCGGCCGCTGGGTAATTAGGGGTTCATTAACATGAATCCCAGAGACCTTCATCGCCTGAGCAGCAACGGTCTGCATATCATGGCTCGTCAGCCAAAATCCAGCCACCCATCAGCCTCTGGAGGGATTTAGCCTGAGCCAAGCGCAAAACCGATCCCCGTTAAGGGGAATTACCCGACCGGCTTAATTACGCGTGACCTGTGCCAATGATTTGCACGTATTTACCCTGCACTGATTTACATAATGCATCAGAATAAATGTCTTTTCCCTGTCACTGTAACCCAGATAGATGGGGCCCCTTCGAAGATTTCTTTGCTGATAAACACGCCAAAAAATCATCATATTGTCTTGTTCTGACGCCTTGCTGCCTTTAATTACTGCCTGAGTGGGTAAAAGATGCTCGTGAGTCCCCTTGGCTTTGTCTCCGCAGGCAGCTTGCTCCCAGTCATCGCCAAGCCCAGACAATGCTTTCAGCCCAAAAGAAGGGGGAAAAAAAATCAACCCAAAGAGCCCAGGAGGAAAAGAAGGGACAAAAACCCCAACCCCAATGCCAGGGCTCGGGGCTGCAAAACTGTGACATCCCTTGTGTGTTTTCTATTAGCCTAAAACCTCCTTTTTTTCCTGGTTTTGCCTTTTTTAAGGCAGCAAACAGCATTCCCAACCCAGCTTGCCCTCAGCAGCTTTGAGTCTGCTTTTTCCCCCAGATGACTATTTGCTGGCTGCATTGGGAGCCTTGCTGATGCTCATCGGGGGCGGGGAGGTATTTTTTGGTGCCATTTGGAAATATTGAATAATTCTGGTGTTAGATACAAGTGCCCGAAGTCCTGGTGTCCCGGCAGGTACCCGGCTCTTCACGGTGCATCCCTGCTGGGGCCGAGGGAGGGGAGCAGGAGTTGCCAGTGGTGCAATTTCTTTCTGCTCCAAAATCTTTGGGGGGGGAAGATAAAAAAGGAAAAAACTAAAAAAAAAACCCCACAATCCCTGTGTTGGTTTTTGTGAGCAAAAAAAAATAGACATTTTAGGGTAAAAATATCAGTTTGGTGAAAAAAAAAAAATCTGTTTTCATGCGTTCTGTTTATAGCCCTGGCAGAGCGATCTCTCTCTGGCATAAGGGTACAGGCAGTTTTTACTTAAAACACCCTTTTTTGGTGGAAGGAGGTGAATTTGTGTACCCGGGGAAGTGATCCCACCTGGGGCCAGAGGGCTTGGCCAGGCTGAATTCGGCCCCGGTGCTGGTCCTGGGGGGCTGCTGGAGGCCCAGGGCGAGCAGAGCCCTCATCCCCCGCTGTGCGACAGCTGGGCGCGAGGATGTCCCCGCGGCCGGTGCCCTCCGCGGTGGCAGTGGGGGACATCTGTGTCCCCCCCCGTGGGACGTGGGTGGCAGCGAGGCAGGGGCTCAGCCCCGGGGGGCTGACGGCTCCGCTCCCGTCTCCATCCCAAAGGGCCGGGATGGGGGCCGAAGCCGCACCCAGGCTCCTGGGGGCAGGGGTGCAGCGTTTGGGGTGAGGCTCTGCCCATCCCAGTGGGTCTTGGGGAAACTGAGGCTCAGCAGGGCTCGGTGGCAGCTCTGCGTGCACAACAAAGCACATGCCTTCACGGCTTCCCCCCATCCCCGTGAATGATAATGTGCCCTGAATTCGATTTCCTCCTAATATTTCCTCCATAATTTTGGTCATCTGTGTTTTTTCTTGCGAAAACCATAAAAGCTGAGGGTTGTGGGGCGGAAGGTTACGAGTGGAGCAAAAGACAAAATGTTGGGCTCCTTTCCCACCCGCTCACAAATGAAGTTATCTCCTCGCCTTCTAGGGAAGCGCCTTGACACACTATATTGACCTCTTTTAATTTAAAATTGATTCTTCACGAAACTCCACCTGGTCAAGAGCCAGGCAGGATCTCAGCACCATTGTATCGGTTTGCAGGGTTTTACATCGGGGTGTTTTGCCTTTCGCTGGTGTTTTTGGGAGCTGACGGGGGCGGGCTGAGCTGAGTGGATTTGCCCAGCCATTGCCAAGGAGGTGCTGTGGGGCCGTTGCAGCTTTTTTTGACCTGTGGGGTAAAACCGGTCCCTCTGCTCTGGGTTTCTGCTGTGCTTAAATCCCAGAGGAGCCCACAAGCTCCATCCTGGAGATGGGTCTGGTCCCCCCGCTTATGCGCCCAGATAACCCCGAGGAGCCCGGGACACCTCTCCCCACAGGATGAGGGAGATAGGACCTCTCAGGCTCTTGGTGAGGACCTGGAGATGATGGAGCCCGGAGTGCTGGGGTTGATGGAGCCAAGCCCAGAGTGGGGGTGTCACAGGAAGGCCAGGCCCACGGGTGGGATCCTCGGCAGCCCGCATGGCGGGGCGTGGGTGTAAGCAGGGCTGGTGGAGGCTGCGGCTCACCATGTGCTCACTTAACCAGCCTGAGACAGCGTGGAACAAACGCAGAGGTGCCTCTGTTTCAAACACCCACTGGCTCAGTCTGGGTTCAGCCACCTCTTCCAGGACCCCTGCTTGAGAGCAGCGCTTGGTGAACCCGCTGCATTTTTGCAGCAAGGTTTTTGCATTCATGGAAGCCAAGCATTTTCTGCAAAGGCCCGTCCTTCAGCCATGCATGGGCCTCCTGAAATGCTCCTGGGAGCCCAGAACAGCTGGGAGGGAGAGGAATTCCCACTGCAGAGGATGAAGGAAAAGCTCCAGGTATGGTAGGTGCTGGAGGCTGGTCCAAGCAGTACACAGGGATGTGTGGTCTGGCTGAGCCCTTCCAAGCTTGGATGGGCCAGGTTAGACCATGGCCAGACAGGCACTTTCACACAAATACATCTGTAAGGTTGGAGCCCCTCGTATCGCACACAGAGCTGCTCGGGCACCTACGAGTGTGTGGAGCTGGTTTAGGAGGTGCTTCCTCATAAAGATTAGGGCTGAGGATTAAGAAATCATGGAACTAAAGAGCAGCAAACTGTTCCCAAGTCCTTCTGCTGGATGGCATTACAGAAGGAGGTTTCTAAAGCACTGGAAAAGCAGCATCCCGGTTATTCCTCAGCAGATGTGCACTCCCTGATCCCCCTGAAGGTGTGCTGTGAAAAAAGAACAAAGACGAGCCGGGTGGGTGGCGGTTAGGGGCCATACCCTGCCAGCTCTGTCTGCACCCCCCTCCTTGACCAGACCTGCTGGATTTGAGCCTTCAAGCCCTCTGGGAGCACAGACCCAAAGCAGGACGGCTGGGTGCTGTCTTGCCTGTGGCCAGCGGTTGCTCCCGGCCCTGGAGCCGCGTGTGCTGGGCTGTGGAGCAGGGCTCTGCAGGGGGACCTTGGGAGCTTTCCTCCCAGGGCTGGGCCATCTGTCCTCCCTGCAAGCCCAGCTGCTGCCCTGGCAGGGCCACCCCAGGGACTCCCCCCTGAGGAGGTGGCTGCGGGGTCCCTGTGCTGCGGGTCCAAGGGCCGAGGGAAGGGGCAGGGCAGCAGTTCGCTGAGCCCTTTGCATTTGCAAATCTCCGGGATTTAACCCAGCCCCACCTGGCTCCGGAGGGGGAGGAGGAAAAAAAAAAAAAAGAAAAAAAGAAATCTGGGAATAAAAAGACCAATACTGACGATAACGAAAGGCGGGCGCGCCCGGGAGCCGCGCCCGTCGCCGGCTGCGTGGAAGGGGCCGCGCTGCCCGGCGCCCCCGGAAGCCGCCAAGGGCTCGGCGCGGCGCGGCGTGCCCGGCCTGGCCTCCGCCGCGCCCGGCCGCGCCGCCCGCCGGGCCCCGCCGGGAGCGCGTCTCGCCTTGTTCCGGTGGCCGCGGCCCGCCCTGCCCGGCGCGCCCCCGACCCCACCCGCCGCCTCCTCCCCGCCCGCCCCCGGGGCGCGGAGCGCGGCTGTGCGGGAGAGACAATAGAGGGGCCGGGCGGGCTCCGCGCAGCCCTGCGCGCCCCGGGGATGGATGGCGAGGTGTGCGCGGCCCCGGGGCCCCTGCGCCGGGGGCTGTAGCGGGCTCGGGGGGAGCGCGGCTCGGCGGGGGGGGAAGGCGGGGAAGGGGGGCGATGCCCCTTTCTGAGCCCAGCCCGCCTCTGTGCTAACCTGGCAGGATGCGGGAGGCGGCGGGGCTGCTGTGAAGAAAGTCGTGGGGCTGGCCGGAGGCTGGAGAGCGGGACATGTTGCTGGTGCCCCCCTGATGCTCTGCTGGCGAAGGGGAGGCTGGTGAGGAGCTGGAGGACGGCGACGCGAGGCCACGGCGGGGGAAATCCGAGGCTCCGGCTGGGAAACCATGGGGAGATGCAATGGGAGATGTACGCTGGTCGGATTCTGCTGCCTGCAGCTGGTAAGGCGAGGGGCCGTCTGCGCTCATCAGCATGCCGGGTTGTGCTTTGTGCGAAATGTTGGCTGTCACCGTTACCCGCTCCGTCTCGGCGGTGACCTTGCTGTGGGACTGGCTTGGGGATGCTTCGCTGCCACCCAAAAAAGAGAGAAAAAAAAAAAAAAGAAAAAATAATAATCAAGGAGGAATGAAATGCCACCCTCGTCCCCTGCCTCAACCCGGCGCTGGCTGGAGTTGTGGCTGGGGAGATGGATGCGAAGCAGTTCCCCGTGCTGTCAGTGCCTGGGGATGTGTCTCCAGCAGGTGTGAGCTTTGTTTCCAACTGCAATCGCTCTCCTCCGAGTTCTCTCCCGCCAGCGGTTTCCCACCCTGGTGACTCCAAGGATGTTTCTTGGGGTGCTGGTCCCCCGAGTCAGGGCAAGAAGGAAACTTAGAGCCTCTGCCAGCACTTTGTAAACTCTCCTGCTTTCGAGCGGGACCCGTCTGCCCGTGGCCAGGGGACGCCGGGATGTTGGGGCAGGGAGAAGGGAGAGGTTTAATTTTAATAGGATTGTTGGTCTTCGCAATAATTAGGTGCCGTGCTTGCCGCCGCCTGCGAATCAGTCTTCATCGGGCTGCTGACAGAGGAGCAGGGGAAGGGAGTGTGGGGCATATTCGGGGGTTTTTCTGCTAAAACCAGCACCGACGAGGTTGCGATTAATTATCCTGGCCGGGTGGTTCGTTAACAGAGAATTGGCATCCTACGACTTGCCCCCGCAGCCATGCTGGGGCTTGTCACGGCGAGGAAAACGAGGGGGGGATCGCCGGAACGTGTGGCGGTCGGCCCGTGATGTCCCCGGGGATGGCAGGGGGTGATGGGGTGGACAGAGGCAGTGATGGAAATGGGCTCTGGATCCGCTCTGGAGATGATGGTGGCATCCTGCTGGCGGGCACTTTCTTCCTGGCATCGCTCTTGTTCAATCTCCATCCTTCGGAAGGCAGCGAGTGGGGAGCGGTCCCCACCTTTGGATGGGGATGTGTGTGTGTGTGTGAGATTTCCTGATGGGACACGGGGAGCTTCAAAGCCAGTCCTCGTCCTCGGGGGATCAGAGCCCTGGTGGGCTCATCCCTGAAGTCCTGCCGTCCCTGGTGGGAATGACCTCTTGCTTTCCCAGCTGTCCCCCCGGTTCGGTCTGTAAAGTCTTGCTCCGCGCTTCGCTCACCTTCCCCCTAATTCCGGATAAATCTGACGGGTGTTTTCCAGGTGTGCGGGAGTTTCCTGGCTTTCGGTCACTTTTTTTTTTTACCACTCATCTCCCAAACGGGTTTGCTGGTGTTTATTCCCTGGGATATCCCAGATCTGAGAGATTTTAATCTATTTTAAGGGAAGAACTGAATTGGTGTGAGCTCCTGGGCTGGGCGAGCAGCTCCTGCTCGCACCTGGAGAAACTTTGTGCCGCAGATTGGGGTCAGGTTTTCCCCTCTGCCCCTTGCCCTGTGTGTCCTGGTGCTGCTGGCATCCGCAAAGGCTCTGGAATTGTCCTTTACCGGTGGCCTTTCCATCCCAGGTGCACCCCGTACCCCAGCTCATCCCCTCCCAACCTGCGGGATGCTCTCCCAAGCTCCTTCCTGACTCCGGAGGCAGCAGCTTGCATCCCACCGGCTGTGGGGAGATGCCCACCCCCAACACCCATCCCGCAGCGGTGGCACCCACCTGCCCCTCGGCAATAAGGTGCCGCTGGGTGCCCTGCCCGGGGTGGGGGGGGTCTGGGTGCCCACCCACAGCCCTGGGCTGAGCCAGCCTCCGGGTGGTGGAGGGGGCAGGTGCCATCAGCGTGTCCCCTCGGGTGACTGAGGCCAACATTCGTCCCTGAGGTGGCATGGCCGGCAGACCAGGCAGTGCCGAGGTTTGGGTGGGGATGATGGGCAGCGGAGGTGATGCCTGAGCCCAGCTCTGCTCCTCTCCTCCGCTTTGCCTGCTCTGTACCCCCACTGACATGGGGACGCCACCACAGGGCTTGTGTCCCCCAGCCCAGGCAGCCCCAAGCCTGCACTCTGCCCTATGGAGGGGCACAGCCATGCTCCCAGTACCCCCAGCACCTAGGCTGGGGTTGGACTGGTGTGTGTTGGGGCTGCCTGGGAAGCCATGCCCCATTGCTGCGGGGTCAGCTTGTGCCGACAGTGAGCCTGCTAAGCACACTGGCTTGCCAAACCTCATCACCGGCTAGCCCGTGCCTCAGTTTCCCTTAAATGAAGGAGCATGGGTCAGCCTGCCCTGGGGTGATCCATCATCTCCAGGTGGTCCTCGCTGCTGGGCCACCTCCCTGCAGGCGCCTCTCTGCAGCTCCTTGTGTGCTGCCGTGACCCCACGGACACCTGCTCACATCCCAATTCCTTTCCCTAATATTTGCAACCTGGTCCCCAGGAGGTGTGTCCTGGTCCCTTGTCCCGCCCTGGGCACAGGTCCTGGGGGGTGCTTGTGGTGGCAGAGGATGCTGCAGGGTGCCAGGGTGCTGCTGGCGCCGGCTGGCACGAGGTCTCAGTGCAAGGTGCCCCGTGCTGGGGTGCGAGGAGGCAGGTCCAGAGAGGCGACCCGCCCCGGCCTCAGGGCAGCCCTTGCACCTGAACCAGCTTGGGAAACTGGTTTTTGGGCTGCGGCACAGCAGGAGCCTGGGCAGCTGCTTTGGAGAATCCAAATATCCTACATGCTCCTTCTCCACTGCTCAGTGAGGCGATGCTGCAAGCGCTGAGTGTCTCCGTTCCCAGGGGACAAGCAGCACCCACCAGATTTTGCCTCCATGTATGTTTTCCCTCCAGAAGAACCCCAGGGACCCGCTTGCCAGACACCCACTGGCCCTGGCCCACCTCGAGAGGGGCTGTTGGGAGATCTCTGTGCTGATGAGGTGGGACAAAATTAAAACTCTCAGCTTTTTGCTGGTCCTCCTCCTTGTCTGGGAGACAAAATACTAGCTGTGGGAGGTCGCGGTGGCTTAGTTAACCTTCCTCTGGCATGTCCGTTGTTGTCAGGAGGATTTATCTTTTCTTTATGCGAAGATGCTGCTGCTGAGGTGGTTGGATGGAAAACGACCGCGGAGGTGATACCGCCCCGCTCGCCACCGCTAGCACAGGGACAGGGGTGTGAGAGCTGCAAGCCGTAACTTCGGTTAACTCTGAAGCCTAGTGGTGTTGGATGCAGATCGGGACAGCCGCGCTGCTGCGGGAGGGTGTGCCAGCCTCGGAGGCAGCAATATGGGACATCAGGATGTGGATCGCTGGAAGCTGAGGTCTGGTGGGATCCGGCTGGCTGCTGTCACGTGCCCCTTGGCCATCCCCCCTGTACCCCGGGGCTGTGCTCAGGCACTGGCGCAGGGCAGGCTTGCTCGAGCGGGCTCCTTCTCCATCCCAAAGCGGTGACCCCGTTGCCTCCCCTTGTGGTGTGGGGCTCCCTGAGGGGTGGGGTGCAGCTCCAGCCCCGGAGCTGGGTGGGGACAGGCGATGCTCAGCGCTCCCACCTCTGCCTGGCGGAGCTCGGTGTCGCTCCAACCTGGGGTTTCATTTCCTTCTTTGTTTCTCTCCTTCTCCTTTAATTGGCTGGAACAGCAAAGCTCAGTTGGCACCTCCCGCCCGGCTGAGCCTGCCAGAGCCTGCCGCGCTGGCGGTGTGCGGTGCCATGCCGTGCCACGCTGTGCCAGCACTGGCATCCTTCCTCCCGCAGCCTCCCGGGGTCGGGGTGCAGGGAGAGGGACCGCAGGTCCATCCCATCCTGCCTGCCCGAGCCGTGGTGTTTGCACGGGGCACCAAGAGCCTCCAGGGTGCGACTCCCCATCACGGAGCCTGGAGAAGGAGCTGACAGAGTTGGCTTAGCGAAGGGTGGGCGCAGGGAGAGCATGGTCCCATCCCCTGCATCCCTCAACCACCCACCAGCC
The DNA here is from genome assembly GCF_963921805.1 of Phalacrocorax carbo. Classification (NCBI taxonomy): domain Eukaryota; kingdom Metazoa; phylum Chordata; class Aves; order Suliformes; family Phalacrocoracidae; genus Phalacrocorax; species Phalacrocorax carbo. The sequence continues at coordinate 6,626,908 of NC_087534.1, read as the reverse complement.
CTGGGTGACATCCCCTTCCCCAGTGGGACCCCGCTGCTCCCTCGGGGGCTTCACAGCTGTGCCATCCCCTGCTGTCCCCATCACCCCTCCTGCCCTCATCTGCCTGTTTTTGGCCACCAACCCTCCGGATCCGGCACCGGCGAGAGTCGGCCGCCTCTGACATCTGCCGGCATCTTTTGTCCTCGCGTGGTTCCCATCGTGCCCGATCCCCGGCGCAGGGACGGCATGAGGGCAGCGGGGCCGGAGCTGCCCCCGGCCACCTTCGCACCGCCGGGGAAGGGGGAAAGGAGCCCGGGCTGAACTCTGGATGGGGGTTTTCAATTACACAATTAAATGCACAATTAGGTATAATTACCAGCGCTCAGAAGGCGCGACTGTTCATAATAGGCATGTAATCTACTGCAGTCACTGTTTATACTGCTCGGCTCCGCTCCCTAATGATTATGGAAAGCTTTCACATTTGCATGGTTGCCATGGAAATGGGGGGCTGATGGAGGCATCAGGGATGGCGAGCCCCTCATTTCCCCGCACCCCCGTCTCGGCGGGATGGGGCACGATGGATGCGGCGGTGCCTCTGGGCCTGGGGATGCTGGTGTGGAGGGATGGGGATGCCCCGAGGATGGGCAGCGCCGAGGATCCGGAGACAGCCCCAAGGTGGGAATTGCGTTTGTTAGAGGTGTGAAAAAAACCCCAACACGCCTTGTCGCCTCCCCGGGTGACCACCCCAAGGGCTGCAGGAGGGACCGCGGGCGTGGGTGGCTGTGGAGAAGCATCCCAGCCTGGCGAGACCTCCGTGTGGACGTGCATCCTCCGGTGCATCCACATTATTCACAGGCAGAGCTTTGCTTGACAGGCCGCTATAAAGGTTTATTGGCGCGCATTGGGAAGGCAGAGCGTTACAGCTCGCAATTAAAACCACGATTAAAGTGCAGTACGTCTAAATTTGCAGGACCAGCTAATGTACACCCAAGAGTATTAACGAGACCAGTTGGAGAACTCTCTAAATCATTCATGCTGGTTCATAACAGAGCTGGGAGAGATGGGGACTGGAAAATAAATGTCTCGGAGGGCTGGGTTGTAGAGAAAATAAAGAGGATGAGCCAGAAAACAGCCTTGCCCGACACAGAAGCCATGAGAGCACGGGAAGGAAAGGTTGATGCACGGTGTGATCAGCAAGGCCTAAAAGCCAGTGGCCTAATTGATGTCTGGGAACATGAGTCTCATCTGGCCAAACTTGATCTTGTTTCTTATTGAGCTCCCAAGTTTGGCTGCTGAAAGGGACTGAGCTGCCACAATAGTGTTTAGATGCCGATAAGCAATTTGATTTAATCCCAGGTGGCTTTCTGTTAGGAAAAAAATTAGCGCTATAAAAAATCAATGATGCTCGTTTCAGTAACAGAAAGAAAGAAGGAATAAAATAATCACTGGAGAAAATGTGCGGACTGATGGGACAGTGGTGAGCATCGCTGGCGCAGGGATGGGCCCCCCAGTACCGTGTCCCTGCTGGCCCGTGGGGCAGCCGTGTCCCCCATCCCATAATGCATCGCCAAGACATCGGGAAGGGATGAGGGAGAGAGATCCAAGACTGGAAGATGCGGCAAAGCGGCCTCTTGAGAAGCTCAGTCTCTGTGGCTGCTCCAAGGAAAGCAGGGAGGAAGAAGAGATTCCTGGTACTGACGGACTTTAATGCAGGAGAAATAAGGCAAAGGGAGCTCTTCTGGGGGAGAAAAGCGACTTTTTAGCTACAAAGGGGATTAACCTTAGCAAGAAATTACCTCCAGGCATGACGGCTTTTCCCCGCTGCCTTTGGCCAACGCTTGCCTGGGTTTGATGCCGTCGGTTGGCTCTGTGTGTGTGCGGGCGATGCGGGGGACCACAGTTTTGCTGCGGGAACTCGCTGCTCGTGGATTGATGAACATCTTGGCCGAGCTCCTTGCGGCTTTATTTGTTTGCAGACTCGCGCCCCGGGGGATGCTCTCCCCCAGCCTGTAGGCACGGATGGCTCCCACCGCTTTCCCCCCTGCAGTGGAGCTGTTGGCTCCTCTCCCCGACGGTTTCTCCAGAGGGAAAGCATAGGGAGGACCCGGAGAGGCTGAATAATCGAGCAGGGAGAAGGATTCGGGGCTCAAACAGTTCAAAACTCATCACGGAGAAATTTGATTCCTGATGGGAAGCCCACATCCCTGTCTGGGACCCAGAGCTGGTGCTGAGCCCACGGCGCTGCCAGCCCTGCGCTGATCCTGCATCACACACAGACGTCGATACAGCGGTGGATTACGGCTGTTGCGAGGGTGCTGGGTGCAGGCTCTGGGGTACCAGTGCTCTGGGGCTGGGAAAGGGCTCTATAACCCGGCAGCCCTCGCACATCGCCCCAGGGAGCATGGTTCTGCCGGCATCGCCTCCCTCCAAGGGGCTGGGGACCCCTTGGGATGCTGCAGCCATCGCTGGGTACCGAGGCCTGGGGGACATCCTTATGGAAAGGGGAGAAGACCTCCAGCAGTACACAGCAGGGATGAAAGACCCACAAAACCCTAACGTTCCCATCAACACTGGCCACACGTCTTAACAGCTCGTCCAGCGCCGGCCCGTGAGATGCAGGTTATTACGTATTGATTGCTGCGGCGCCCAGCCAAGCTGAGCTGCAGGTGGGTGGGCAGCTTCAGACCCCTCTCATCCTGGCGGTCCAGGCTTTATCCCCATCCCTCATCCCCCTGGGATGCCTGGGGATGTCCTTGTCCCCATCGCAGCATGGAGCCGGGAGTGGTTTTTGGCTGGAAGTGATGGAGTGTTGGGGGTTGTGTGGGGATAAAATACCCTGCCCGAAGCATGGGGGGATGCTTGGAGGGGCCGAGGGGCTCAGGATGGGCACCTTGGTATCTTTTTTTTCTTCCCCCCATTTGAAAGCAGCTATTTATTTCAATTTTCAAAATATGTACGTAACGGCCTGGAAAACTGGAAAGGCAAAGTTGGCAGAGAGCAGCCCCGGTTGTATTTAAACAGGACATTAAACCCCGAGTGGTTTATTAATAAGATTAATAACGGCTCCCATGTGCTTGGCTGGGAAATTTCGCCCGTCTTTGGTTTTTGCTCTGCGGCAGAAGGAGATTTGGGGGGAGAGAAAAACCAATTGCCCAAGTGCTGCTGTGCCTGCACCCGGATGGGAGCGGTGGGGCAGGATGCGGTCTCTGCCTCAGCCATCCCTCCCAGCCTGCCCCGATGGGGGCCGTACACCGGCACATTTTGCCTTGTTATTTAATAGCGATTTTTACAGCCAGTTTCCCCTGTGCCAGGGTGGGAAGCACCGCAGGGACCCGTGTTGGGGTGATGTTTCCCCCTTCCCCATCAGGGATCGGCTGCTGGGACCCCCCAGGATGGTTATGGTGGTGGGGCTCAGCACATCCTGACGATGCCAGGGGGTTTAGCAAGGAGCCACGAGGAAGGGTTGCAGGAGGGTGCAGGGTGGGTTTCAGGGGGTACATCTGGGCTGCCCTGATGCCCCAAAGTGTGCACAGTGTTTGGGGGGCTTTAGGGAGGACCCTGCCCAGAGGCGCTGCGGGCAGTTGCTGCCTGCATCGCTTCTGTCCCCGCGTGGTCCCATGGGGCCTCCATCACTCCATGGCTTGAGGCAACACATAAACCAAGAAACTCCTCCTGACGCTGTTTTCTGAGCCCTGGAGGGGACTGCGGGGTGGGCTGAGGAAGGGGGGTGTCCCGCCAGCCCCTCAGAGACCTGCGGTGGCCCCCCAGGAGCACCCCTCAGTCCTGCACTGGCTGGGGATGACCTGCAGCCACCCCTCCAGGGCTTTGGCTGCAAAAGGGGGTGCAGGATCAGGCCCGGACCTCTCCCTAGACAAATATCTCATCCCTGTGTTCCCCAGACAGGGATCGAGCCATGGGAACACAGAACTTTCCAGGGACTATTCCCCACCAAAAAAATCCTCCCCACCACCCTCAGCCCTCCCTTCCTCATCAGGGATCAGCTGCTGAGAGCCCACAGGGAGTTGGAGGGGCTTGGCCTGGGTCTCGGCACAGGGTTTGGGGGGCCTGGCACTTCCCAGAAATGCTGGGAGGGCATTTAGGAAGCAGGAGCTTTGAGGGAGGGATGCAGGAGGGTGTGGGATGGGTTTGGAGGGGTAAATGCCAGAGCTGCTTGTTATGCCCAAAAGCGTGTGAGAAAACACAAGTATTTGGGGGGGGCTGCAGCGAATCCAGCTGCATCCAGGGCCAGCAGGACCCCCGAGCTGGGCTGGGGGCTCTTTGCAGCCGATGGCGGGGAATCGCCCAGACAGGAGACTCCTGATGCGGCCCTTCGTCGCACGTGGTTCCGCAAGTTGGTCACTGCGCGCGAGCGGTGCCGCGTCCCGGCTCCGACCCTGCAGCAGGGACCTGTCGCTTGGTTGGGCCGCTGGGGAGGTGCAGCCCCCGGCGCCGAGCATCCCTCGGGCACCCCAGGGGCTGGCGGTGACAACAGTGGCACTGCAACGCCACCATCACTAGGTGAGCTGTTGGGCTCCTGGCCTGGACGTGTCCCGGCACCCTCGTCATCCTCATTGCCCACACTGGGTGTCATCTAAGCAGGGGACACGGCCACCGTGTCTGGTCTGGTGTCGTAGCCACGCAGGGGACACAACCAAAGGTAGGGCAGGGAGCAAGCTCAGGGCGGGACTGCTGTTTGATTCTCAGGCTAATTGCCTTGATTAAGGCTAATTAGTGCTCTGGGCTGCTCTGGTCTCTTCCCATAACTGGATCAATAGTACAGCCCTTTCCCACTGTACGTGCGCGGGGCAGAGCCCGCGTCCCGGCGACACCGGGAGCGTGGTGCTGGGGAGCCAGAGAGGAGCTGGTGCAGAGTGAGTTTGCTTCCCTGGGTCTCTTGCCAGAGAAGAGAAACATGAAGACCTTTGGTGGAATGGATTTGGGAAGCAAAAGGACTAGGGGGTGGCCTGGCTCTGCCTCAGAGAGTGTCCCAGTTTGGGGCTGGGGGGTTACAGGGAGCTGTGGGCACAGCATAGTGGTGCTGGAGTGGTGTGTCTCTGCCTGGCACCTCATCCCCTGGGCACGCTCATGCCACCCTGCAGGGATACCCCGGTACAAATCCCCAGCTGGGAAATGTCCCAGGGGAGAGGAGGATGCTTAGGGCAAGAGCCAAGGGCACTTGGGGTGGGAGTGGAGGGTGCTTGAGGTCATCGTGGAGGATGCTTGAGGTGAGCATGGAGGACACTTGGGTGGGAGCGGAGGGTGCTCGGGCAGCACAATGAGGGATGCTGAGGCTAACGAGCCCACAGGAGAACCTGTCTGCTCTCTACTTCTGTGCAGTAATGGCTCAGATTAATGGTGGTCCTCAGTTATTGCCTGTAAATGTCAAGCTGAGAGTCCTTGTCCCCGTCCCTGGTAATCCCTCGGGGCTCTTTCCCGAACACACATCCTCCCCCTTCTCCTCCACTGGAGCGGTGGGAGGCTGGGCAGCGCAGCAGTGCCAGCCGTGGCCGTGGGGTTCAGCCGGGGTCCCCACTGCCTTGAACTGCATCCCCCAGCCCTGGGGAAGGCACCCGGCACCCATCCTGCGGGTGCAGCAGCCAGGCATGGGGCAGGCAGCTTTGCACAAACTCTTTGCAGGCTCTGATTCATATCTTCTCTTCCCTCCCCGCTCCTATTTTGGCTGAAGAACCAGCCCTGTCCCCCTTACCCATCCCGGGGGCACAGCATCCCCATCTGCGCCTCCAGGACCCCCCATCGCTCCTGTCCCTTGCTGTCCCCTCCTCTGCTGCCACTTCCAGCCTGTCACCAACTGGTTGCCAATTCCCCTCAGCAGCTGCTGGGACTCTGAGGCGAAACCATCCTTTCCTGGCCCCTTTTTGTAGCATCTGGTGCAGTTTTCCCTCGGCTCGGGGTGGGGGACACAGCAGGAGCCCTGGGACAGGCACCAGGGTGGCATGGGGCTGGCACTGAGTCCCCGCGGTGGTGTGGGGACTGCTGGCACAAGGGCTGGTGGGACGGTCAGAGTGCAGCAAGGTTGGGGGGGTCTGGGGGTGCCTGCTTGCTCCCCAGGGCTAGAGGGTGACACGTGTGTGTCGGTGGTGGCATCCCCTGGCAGTCCCATGGCCATGGGGACTGCAGCCAGGCTTTGGTGGGGACGCCGTGGGGATGACGCTGTGGGGCTGGGGCCAGGCATGGGGCTCATGGGGAGCTGGGCTGGGGGCTGGGGGTCCTCGTGCCCAGCCCGGCTGTGCCTCCATCCCCTCCAGCTCCTGGCTCTCCCACTGCAGCCCCAGACATGGTCACATCCCCTCACCCTTTGCTCCTGGGGGACACCCAGGATGTCACCCCCCCTTTCCTCTGGGAGGGACACGGGACAGAGCCTGGAGGGGCAGGGAAACGTGTGCAGGATCAGTGCCAGGACCTGTTCTACTCCCTCCTGGGAATTCGCATCACATCCCTGACTCAGTGGCTCCAAACAAGGATTTAATTTGGCAGCAGCAGGCTGGTATTGTTACAACCTGCTCAATAAACACCAATTGATCATTAAAGGCTTTATTTATGCATTTTTATTTTTTTTTTCCGCTGTAGCTCAACAGTTGTGTGGGTGATGGCAAGTGGAGGCTGGGGCAGGTCCCTGCAGGGAGGACATCTCTGCCAGGCCCGCAGCCACCAACCTTCCTCAAGCTGTATCTCACCAGATTTTAAGGCAGTCCTTCCCAGGGCTGCTGCCCCTTAAGCCCAGCCTGGATTTGACCCTGGGCTGCAGGACTGAGCTCAGGACCGCTGCTGGGCAGGGTGCTGGCAGTGCCCGTGCCTGGCGCTGGGAATGGCTGGTCTGGGAAGCACAGGTGAGCGATGCTACGGTATATTTGGGGTGTCTACCTGGGGCTCTGGTGGGTGTCAGGGGCTGTGTTTAGGGACACCCTCACCCATTTCAGGCCAATTTATGCCCCATCGGGTGCAGGTCCTCCCCATCATCCCATGAGTGCTCCCACCACACCGTGCAGGAGACGGGTGCTGCTGCCAAGTTTGGCACCCACAGAGCGCTGCTGCCCCAAACCAGCCCCTCTTTTGGGTGCACCTGCAGGAGAGATGAGGATTTTAATCTCAATATTTGGGGGGAAGGCCCAGCCCAGCAGCACCCATGGCCTGAACACAGGACTGATGCTCCCACCACCTGATGGGGTCCCCAAATGGGTTCCCACATGGGAAATGGGACTCCAGGGCTCTCCTTGTGTCCCCCTGCTCCATCTTCTCCTCCGCTGGGGGTGGATGCTGACCCCAATAATGACCCTCACCCCACTAATGACACCATCTCCCACCTCGCAGCAGCCCCAGGCCCTAATTATTTTTAATCAAGGCCCCCGCAGTGAAGGAGCTGCGTGGTGGCTGGGTCTGGGGGTCCCGCGGGGAGGCAGCACTTGCCAAACAAAGCAAACCCAGCCCTAACAAAGGGGCTTGAATTATACATGGGGCACGGGCTCGCTGCCTGCCCAGCAATTAGTGGTGGCCTCGTTAGCAGGGTTGATGGTGGGGTTAGTGTCCCCCACCCAGCAGAGGAGGGGATGGAGTGAGGGGATATGGGGAGAGCCCCCATGGGCGACCCACAGGGGCACTCCTGCAGGTGGTGGGAGCATCAGTCCTGTGTCCAGGCTATGGGGTTCCCATGTGGGGACCCCAGGAGTCCCCCCCAATCCTGCATCCAGGCCATGGGTGCTGCTGGGTTGGGTTTTCCCCAAACATTTTGATATGGAAATCCTTACCCCTCCTGCGCGTGCACCCAAAAGGGGGGTGGCTTGGGGCAGCACCCATCACTCAGCTGGCAAAGCCATCCCCTGTGGTTATGGGGGCTACAACAGGTTTTTGGGGGAAATCCCGGTTTCCCCAACGTGGGGCTGGCCCCGATGCCAGCAGAATGGGCTCGCATCCCTGTTGAATGCAGGGGACTGATGGCCGTGCCAGCCCCACTGCGGGGTTTGGGATGCTTGGGTGACATTGTCTCCGTTGCGACAGCCCAGTGTCATGCCTTGTCATTGAAGGATGTGGCCGAGGGGAGTGGGAAGGCCCCAGGGTGGGCTCTGGGATGGATCTGGGCCCAGGAGCTCCCCATCTACCACCATGCAACAAAGGGGTTCCTAAAAAGCAACCCCCAAAAACCCCTCCCAAATGCGGTGGGTATAAAAAGAGGACAAACCAATTAATAAAAGCAATTTTTATGGATGTTTAAGAAGTCTCTAATGAGCTCCCATCCGCAGCAGCTGCTAATCGCTGCATTTAATAATGCGCCGGTGGTCACGGCACGCTCTGCTAAGGCGCCTTATTAAATCCTCGCCGCGATGAATGGGAAAGGTATTGGTGAGTTTAACAGCACCGGCTCTTTCACTAAAGGAATTGTTCAAAATATTCAGGTTTCTGGTTTTACGAGAATGGCGCATCCCTTTGGATGCCTCTCCAGCTCCAGCACTCCGGTTTGCAGTCGTTCCGGGGCGCGGGTGGGTGGGGTGATGGCAGCGGTGGGCTGCTCTGGCCCTGCAGGATCACAGCCCCGGGCTGGACCATGGTCCCGTGGCCGGAGCAGTGGGGCTCCACCCCCATCCCTGGTCGCGCTGACAGTGATGGGGAGTTTAGGGAAGATGACGGGTGAGATTGTTATTAGATCCCTCAATAGATAAAGAGCAGCACTGACGATGTCCTGTGCAGACCTTTGCGAATTAAAGTCTCCCAAAAAGCATCATGGGTGCTTGGGGAAACAGCCAGGTCCCTTCCGTGCTGCTCGCTGCTGGACCCGGCTCCTTTTATATTCAGCCCATGGGAAGATGTATCCTTGCCTCGCCAGCACCCATGGGTGCCTCAAGCATCTTCTCCTTGTGGGGTGCTGGGCTGAGGGACACATCCAGCCAGGAGGAGACCCCCAAACTCTTCCAGGAGCTTGGGACCATTGTTCAATGTAGGAATATGAATAAATTCCCAATTCTCCAACAAACTCTGGCCCACGAGGGTTTCGCTCACCTGGGGCTGAGCGGGGGCATGACAGCAGGCAGCGATGCCCCTCGCCACGCCTCATGCCTGCCCAGGGGTTGGGGAATCACCCTGAGGAGAGGGAAACCCACGGGGTTTGTCATATAAATCCCTTTTGTGCTGGCAGCTACCTCCTCGCGGGCTGCTGGTCGGCTGAATCTCTTAAACCTGTGTCTCAGTGTGGTTTTATCCTGTATTTCAAGGCTAAAAAATTGGATAAGTTCTGGAAGAAACACCCACACTTGCAGGGCTCAGTGGGTGCACCCAGTCACCCCTGGGTGCCACCTCCAGGATGCAGGAGCATCCCCTCCTCCTCCAAAACAGCTCTACCCTCCTATAAAAATCAATATTTTGGGAGCCGCGCCCAGTTTTGCCTCCCCACCGGCTGCCACCGGCTGCTCCTTTCGCAGCGACATCGCTCCAAGGGATTATTTTTGCTCCCCAGCTCATTAACGGGGTTGTTACCAGGCAGATTTCCTCACCCGATTTTCTCCTTCCCAGCCTGCGGGTCGTGGGAGGAGGGACTGCCGGTTTCCATAGCAACGCGCTTGGCTTTAATCAGTATTTCTTTCCTGGGAGAACTGATTACGAAAGGTGTCACTAAATAAGTCAGTAAATTTGAATTTTTATATATATTTTTATTTATTTTTTTTTTTTTCTCCCCACTATCAGATTATATTAACAGTGTCTTTGAGGTGCTGTTTGAGATCTGGGGGAAATTACCTATTTCTTCTTGTAGATGTCAGGCTAAAGAACTTAACCAGGAGAATTAGCATTGATATTGCTTGCGGCTTAATCCTTGTCCAAATGGGCTTGGCCTCCACAGGCTGGTGGGGACATCTCGGCCAGGATCCGTCCCCTCCCACCCGGGACAGTGTCTGGTGGGTTTCTGCAAATTTTTGGAGACAGTGTTGTCCTGCTCCTCCTCTTTCCAGTGGCCTAAAGCAGCTTTTCCCAGGATCCCCCCTTGCACCAGATCTTGGCCAGATCCAAGCCTCCAGCTCCTGCTCGCTCCCCAGCCCGGTCCAGCCCTGGTGTTTGCCTGTGTTTCACCCCCAGAATTTGTTATTTAGGGGGTTAGGCTCCCTGTATCTCTCCTGGTTCCCCATCTTGTTTGCTGTTCCTGTGTGCCACCCAAATTTAAGCCCAAGATCCCCCAGATTTAAGTACCAAATCCCCCAAGTTTAAGCCCAAGGTCTCCCAAGTTTAAGCCCAAGATCCCCCAAATTTACGCCCAAGATCCCCAGACTTAAGCTGAAGATCCCCCAAATTTAAACCCAAGATTTCCCAAGTTTAAGACCAAGATCTCCCAGGTATAAAGGCAAGATCCCCCAGATTTAAGCCCTGGCTCCCCTCCCCGGGCTGGAGCGGGGCAGGATCAGTCCTCCCCTATGGCGTGTTGATGGCTCTAGCATTGCTGAGCACTGAGCTCCTGCTGGGCTATTCCTCGCCCCGTCAGCTGTGGGACAAGGGGTTGGGTGAGTGCTGGGGTCTCCAGGGTGGTGGGGGGTGTCCCCTTTGTCACTGCATCCCACGGGCAAGCGAGCACCAGAGGAGACACCGGTGATGCTCTGCCAGGGTCAGGGATGTGGCTCCACTCAGCATCTCCAGTCTCATAGGGAGAAATTCCCCTGCTCCGAGCAATTCCCCAGTCACTTGGGGTTTTTTAGGGCTTTTTGCTCCATTTTAATTAATTCTCAGCCTCTCAGTGGCCATGCACTAATGTGCTTTCTGCTGCGAGTCTCCGGCGTGATGACAAGCCGCGGCTCGTTGTGGCTAATTGAGGCGCTTGATTAATCCCAATTTTCTTCATCCGAAAGGCTGGTTGTTGAAGCCAGCTTTTGTGGGGGTATGTTGCCGAAGGTTCACAGACAGCAAGTGCCTCCAGGGCTGTGCTGGGGATCAGGGATCTGTGTCAGACCAGGGCGAGGGGTTTATCTGGGGTGGGATAGATGGGATGGGGTGGGATGGGATGGGGTGGGGTGGATGGGACAAATGAAATACATGGGATGCACAGGACGGATGGGACAGCATGAGATTGATGGATAGGAGGGATGGGATGGATGACTTGGATGGGTTGGGTGGAATGCATAGGGTGGATAGGATGGTCTGGGAGGGCACTGATAGGTTGGATGGGATGGGGTGGGGTGGGGTGGGGTGTGGGGGGGTTGGGGTGGGATAGGGTGGGATGGGATGGAAGGATGGGACAGCAGGCTCTGCTGTTCACGCTCCATCCCAGACACAAGCTGGGTTATTCGGGCATGGCACAGGGCTGTAGGGGCCCTTCACTTCCCCCTCTGCTTCCACATCGATTTGCTCCAACACAAAGGCTAACTTCCCTATTTGTGGCTGCCCAAGGCAGCGTGGGCAGGCTCTGCCCCTGGGTCCCATCGCTCCCCTGTGCCCGTTCCTCCTGCAGCCCTGTGCCGCTGGCCGTTGCCCACATCTCTTGTTTTGATTTCTCCTTGTGGCTTAACTTAGGCTAAAAGTCGTAATTCAGCAAGATTCAGCCCAAATCCCATCTCTCCATGCCAACCCAGCCGTCTCAGCCCCACACCCACAGGTTTGGAGCAGCTCTCAGCCCGGTGTCCTCAGGGCACAAACTTTATCCAGGGCTTAAGCTTCTGGTCTTCTCTGCCACCCCTCTGTGCCTCAGTTTCCCCATTAGACCTGCTCTGATGGAGTTGGTCACCCTGCCCAGGAGAACAAATGCTCCCCAGTGTGACACGGAGCAGGGCCAGGCAAGACTTCGCCTCTTTCTGGGTAGCCTGAGGCACAGCAGAGCAGTGCACAGCAGCCAGGTGTTGCAGGACCAGCCGTTCCCTGGCCACCACCGGTGGCCTTGGTGCTTCAGCCCTGGAGGTGTGAAGGCTCCTCAGCTTCACGGGAGTGAATGGCTGGGTCCCGCTGGGGTCGCAGCCCTGTGCCTCAGATTCCCCTCCACGGCACGTGCCTCCTCGGGCACCGCTGCTGTCCCTGCTGCACGTTCCCCCCCAGGAACACTGCTGGTACCTCCCTACCCCATCCCATGGGTGCCACCGCCCCAAGTCACCATCCCTGGAGGGGTTCAAAAAATGTGTAATCATGGCACTTCAGGGCCTAAAGGAGGCCTGGGGGTGTTGGGTTGGCAGTTGGACTTGATGATCTTAGAGGTCTTTTCCAACCTTGATGATTTTGTGATTCTAAGTCACAGAGTCCCAGACTGGCGGGGGCTGGAAGGGACCCCTGGAGCTCACCCCGTCCCACCCCTGCGTGAGCAGGCACCCCCAGAGCAGGGGCACAGGGCCGCGGCCAGGCGGGGGGTGAATGTCTCCAGGGAAGGGACCCCACAGCCTCTCTGGGCAGCCTGTGCCCCTGCTCTGGCACCCGCACAGGGAAGGGGTTTGTCCTCATGTTCAGGGGGAGCTTCCCGTGTTCCAGCTTGTGCCCGTGGCCCCTTGGCCTGGCGTTGGGCACCACGGAAAAGAGCCCGGCCCCATCCCCCTGACACCCGCCCTTCAGATATTGATAAGCATCGATGAGATCCCCCCTCAGCCTTCTCTTCTCCAGGCTGAACAAGCCCAGGTCTCTCAGCCTTTCCTCACAAGGGAGATGCTCCAGCCCCTGATCACCTCTGTAGCTCTCCGCTGGCCTCTCTCCAGCAGTTCCCTGCCCTTCTTGAACTGGGGGGCCCAGGACTGGCCGCAGCCCCCCAGATGTGGCCTCACTGGGGCAGAGCAGAGGGGGAGGAGAACCCCCCTCGCCCTGCTGGCCACACTCCTTTCCATGCCCCCCAGGACACCACTGGCTCCCCTGGCCTCAAGGGCTCGGTGCTGGCTCAGGGTCACCTCGCTGCCCCCCAGCACCCCCAGGGCCTTCCCAGCAGAGCCGCTCTCCAGCAGGTCCCCCCCAGCCTGTGCTGGTGCGGGGGGCTGTTCCTCCCCAGGGGCAGGACCCTGCACTGGCTCCTGTTGAATTCCCTGAGGCTCCCCCGGGCCCAGCTCTCCAGCCTGCCCAGCCCTCGCTGGGTGCCAGCACAGCCCTCCGGCACATCAGCCGCTCCTCCCGGCTTGGGATCGTCAGCGAACTCGCTGAGGGGACGCTCTGTCCCTTCATACAGGCCACTGATAAATATATGGAACAGGGCTGGACCCAGCACAGACCCCTGGGGAACACCACTAGTTATGGGCCTCCCCACCAAGGAGACCCCTGTGTCATGGGTTGTTTCAAGGTCATTTGCAAGGTCAGGCTGGGTGGCTGCAGAGCATCACAAGCTCAGGGTTAACAGGATCACCCTGGCTCCCTTCTGCAGGGACACTTAAATGGGTTTGGAGCAATTCCCAAGGGGATGGAGCGATTCCCCATGGGACTAAAGTGGGAGGGCATCGCTCTGGAGCCAAAACATCTGATGGGCGAGACGGGGAATTGAGCTGCTTTGACTTCCTCGGCTTTCCCGCAGCGTGGAAATGTTTCCTTGCTGGGAGGCGAGAGAAAGAAAAAAGTCTTGTCTCAGCATTTAAAGGACGGTGCAAATAATAGATGTAATCTCGTATTAAAGTTAAATAGATGTAATATTGTATTAGAGTTAAGCGAGCCTGCTCACGGGGGAAATCTGAAATTTGTGATGTTTGCTGGAGAAAAAACCTATCAAAATTCCCCTGGGGGTAATGACCCCCTGTGGGTCCTCGCTGGAGACACTGGAGCTGGCGAGAGCCAAATCCACCCAAAACCCGTAGGTTTGGGAGCCGACGGGCCCAGCGGTGCCTCAGGGCTTTGTGTTAGGGGGATAAATCAGGAGGAGCTGGGGGTGGTGATGAAGGATCCCACTCCGTGGCGGACGCCCACTGCCCCAGGTTTTAGCGTTCCCGGCATCTGAGAGCACTGCAAAGGTGTGGGGGTGTCTCCCCGTGCCGCGCCTCAGTTTCCCTTCCCCATGATGGAGCCAGAACAGGACAGGGCTGGGTTTAGTCTGCCCTGTTCAAAGGGCACTTTGCAACCCTTGAACTACATGTAGGGGATATATTATTACTACTATTATCATTATTATTGTTATTATTATCATTATCATCATCATTATTATTATTATCATTACAGCTGTTAGCCACCCCAATGCTGCATTTCCCAGCCCTCATGGTTGGGAACCCCCCCGGGACGGATGGAACCAGGAGCAAGGATCTGGGGTGTAGGGCTTGGAGGGCACCTGGCCGTATGGGTACTGGGGTCTCCCGGGGGTGCTGGGGACAGGTGCAATGGGTGAGCTGGCACCCAGGGACGCAGCCCACCCCAGGGCCGTATCCAGCCCATGGAGCAGGTTGCCGGCGGCGGGCTCCCGGGGCGCAGCGTCTAGACAAGTGCATCCAGCCGGGGCTGCCGCTGTGTTCCCATGGCAACGCTGCCGGATGTGGCGAAACGAAATAAATAACCGGGAACGGAGGGGGGGAAAAATAGGTGAGAGGAAGGAAAGCCTGTTGGATGGGTGGTGGGTGCTGGGTGGGTGATGGGGAGCCGTGGTGGGGCTCTGCCTGTGCCCCCAGCATCCGCACCTGCATCCCGGACATCTGGGATGCTTGAGCCATGTGCCAGGAGCTCCTATATTGAGCGATGCCGGCACTGGGGGGCAGAAAGCAGCTGCACAGAGCCCAGGAGCCCCCCAAAACCCACTGGCATCAACAAGGAGTCGCAACAGCTGGGGGAAGACCCAATTTGTGCCTCTTTTACCCCATTTTTTGCTCCTGCCATGTTTTGCAATGGGGCTGCTCAGTTCAGGAGCATCTTCTCAGCCAGGGGCCGCATCCTGCTCATCACCACCCAGTACCGGGGAGCAATCAAGGCTCCAGCGCCTTTAATTTTTTTTTCCTCTGCGATTTCATGATGACTTTTGCAAGTTGGAAGTAGGTCAAGAACTTGTTTCCAAGTCATTAAATGAAGTCCCTGGGTTCACAGCGGTGTTTGCACCTTCTTAATAGTCAATTCGCTCGCTTGCCGTTCATTTAAGTCGCAGCCAATTTCCCTAAGTGGAGATGGGCGGCTTGGGGGGACTGTACGATGAAAATGCCTCTGACGGTTCTTTGGGCTCCCCAGGAGCAGGGCGAGGGCACTGCAAGAGTGAAAATCAGCAAAATGCCTTAAAGTGCCTCAAAAAGAGGGGTTGTGGGACGTGGGTGAGCCTGCACGGGAGTGCTGTGGGGGCTCAGGGTGGGGATGCGGGGCCCTGTAGCATCCTTTCGTTGTGAACGGGGCTGGGAGTGGGCTTTGCTTTTCCTCCTGGGGATGGGGGCAGGATCCAGTTGGAGCCTGGGAGCCCCGTGCGCTTCATTAGTCCCAATGACGCTCCATCTGCTGCGGGAAGTGTCCCTTATGGGGACTGACAGCATCAGGCATCCCACTAGTGGGCCAGATCCTGCCCTGTAGCTCTGCCTGGAGGCTGTCTTCTCCCTAAACCCCAATAATTTTTGCCCAAAACTCCTAGAAATGGGGCATTTCTGCCCCAAACATCCAGGACAAACTCAGTGGCAGGGGAGCGATGCTCCCACAGCATCTTTGGATGCAGCACAGAGCAGAATTCAAGGTGGAATAAAACCCCAAATCTCTTCAAAATGCAGTGAAATGAAAAGTTAAATCCCTAGCGAGCCCCAGGCATATGGTGTGCGGGAGGAAATCACCCGGCTGAAGGATAATAACCCATCAGGGGGTACCGAAGCCCCGCTCGGCTCCTGCCACGCCACGGCGCGGCGGGGAGGGCAGAGGGTTTATTTGAGCCTGATGCACAGATGCTGCTGCTGAGATGAAGGGCAGCAGGCAGCCGGGAGGAGCGTCCTGCCTGCGCTGCCTGCTCCGGCCTCGCCAACACCGACAACAAACGCAGCTGCATTGTCAGGGCTTTTCAGCCTTTAGGGAGAATATTTGCAGGGGGAGGAAATTCTTTTTTTCTGGGATGGAACCTCTTCCTATCTATTTTTTTCCCCTTTCTGGGAAAAATCAGGTGGGAGGAAATACCCCTTTTCCTGCCTGCATGGCTTGGTGAAGACCCTCAGGAGGGCGATGGGCAGGTTTGCTTCTGCCTGCAAATGTCAGAGCCACATCCTTGGGGAGCTGGCAAAAGGAAAGCTGCACTTTTGGTGATGGGGAAAAAAAAAATCCCCTAAAAATCCCCTTTTCCCCAACCTCTATCCCTGAGGGGAGCTTCTGGCTCCTGGTGCATCAAACCCCGCCAAATTCTGGTGCAAGACCCCGTGTGCTCAGGGATGTTGGGTGCACCTCTTTGGTGGTTGAGAATCCTCCTGTTGTGGGGTGTCCCATTTGTGGGTTCACCCCTCTGCCCCCTCTGAACCCACGGCCAGGTCCCCAGGGGCTCCCGGAGTCCTGTACCCCGGCCGGCAGCGGGTGCGGGGCCTGGGTGCTTCCTGCTCTGCTGAAAGTTGTGTTCTTGGGAATTGTCATGGGGTGTGGGGTACTGCCATATACCCACGTGTGACGGGCACCCGACACACGTGTGATGCCCTCGTGTCCCATTGTGGTGCAAGCAGGGCCAGTGGGATGCTGGGGAGGGGGCGGTGAGGACAGGGCTGGGGGTGTAGGGGAGACCCCGAGCTCCACGATTCAACAGCCCTGCTGCCGGTGAGGTGGGTGCAGTGTGCAGGCAGGCCGTGGGTGCAGGCAGATGGTGCAGGCAGGCTGTGCAGGCAGATGGTGCAGGCAGGCCGTGTGTGCAGGCAGACGGTGCAGGCAGGCTGTGTGTGCAGGCAGGCTGTGTGTGCAGGCAGACGGTGCAGGCAGGCCGTGTGTGCAGGCAGGCTGTGCAGGCAGGCGGTGCAGGCAGGCTGTGCAGGCAGGCTGTGTGTGCAGGCAGATGGTGCAGGCAGGCCGTGTGTGCAGGCAGGCTGTGTGTGCAGGCAGATGGTGCAGGCAGGCTGTGCAGGCAGGCTGTGTGTGCAGGCAGACGGTGCAGGCAGGCCGTGTGTGCAGGCAGGCTGTGTGTGCAGGCAGGCTGTGTGTGCAGGCAGATGGTGCAGGCAGGCCGTGTGTGCAGGCAGGCTGTGCAGGCAGGCTGTGTGTGCAGGCAGATGGTGCAGGCAGGCTGTGTGTGCAGGCAGGCTGTGCAGGCAGGCTGTGTGTGCAGGCAGATGGTGCAGGCAGGCCGTGTGTGCAGGCAGGCTGTGCAGGCAGGCTGTGTGTGCAGGCAGATGGTGCAGGCAGGCTGTGCAGGCAGGCTGTGTGTGCAGGCAGGCTGTGTGTGCAGGCAGACGGTGCAGGCAGGCCGTGTGTGCAGGCAGGCTGTGCAGGCAGGCTGTGTGTGCAGGCAGATGGTGCAGGCAGGCCGTGTGTGCAGGCAGGCTGTGCAGGCAGGCTGTGTGTGCAGGCAGGCTGTGTGTGCAGGCAGATGGTGCAGGCAGGCCATGTGTGCAGGCAGGCTGTGTGTGCAGGCAGGCTGTGCAGGCAGGCCGTGTGTGCAGGCAGGCTGTGTGTGCAGGCAGATGGTGCAGGCAGGCCGTGTGTGCAGGCAGGCTGTGCAGGCAGGCTGTGTGTGCAGGCAGGCTGTGTGTGCAGGCAGATGGTGCAGGCAGGCCGTGTGTGCAGGCAGGCTGTGCAGGCAGGCTGTGTGTGCAGGCAGATGGTGCAGGCAGGCTGTGTGTGCAGGCAGATGGTGCAGGCAGGCTGTGCAGGCAGGCTGTGTGTGCAGGCAGGCCGTGTGTGCAGGCAGACGGTGCAGGCAGGCTGTGCAGGCAGGCCGTGTGTGCAGGCAGGCTGTGCAGGCAGGCTGTGTGTGCAGGCAGACGGTGCAGGCAGGCCGTGGGTGCAGGCAGGCTGTGTGTGCAGGCAGACGGTGCAGGCAGGCCGTGTGTGCAGGCAGGCTGTGCAGGCAGGCTGTGTGTGCAGGCAGATGGTGCAGGCAGGCCGTGTGTGCAGGCAGGCTGTGCAGGCAGGCCGTGTGTGCAGGCAGGCTGTGTGTGCAGGCAGACGGTGCAGGCAGGCTGTGTGTGCAGGCAGGCTGTGCAGGCAGGCTGTGTGTGCAGGCAGATGGTGCAGGCAGGCTGTGTGTGCAGGCAGGCTGTGCAGGCAGGCCGTGTGTGCAGGCAGGCTGTGTGTGCAGGCAGACGGTGCAGGCAGGCTGTGTGTGCAGGCAGGCTGTGTGTGCAGGCAGGCTGTGCAGGCAGGCCGTGTGTGCAGGCAGGCTGTGTGTGCAGGCAGGCTGTGCAGGCAGGCCATGTGTGCAGGCAGGCGGTGCAGGCAGGCCATGTGTGCAGGCAGGCGGTGCAGGCAGGCCGTGTGTGCAGGCAGGCTGTGTGTGCAGGCAGGCTGTGCAGGCAGGCCATGTGTGCAGGCAGGCGGTGCAGGCAGGCCGTGTGTGCAGGCAGGCTGTGTGTGCAGGCAGGCTGTGCAGGCAGGCCATGTGTGCAGGCAGGCGGTGCAGGCAGGCCGTGTGTGCAGGCAGGCCGTGTGTGCAGGCAGGCTGTGTGTGCAGGCAGGCTGTGTGTGCAGGCAGGCTGTGTGTGCAGGCAGGCTGTGCAGGCAGGCCGTGTGTGCAGGCAGGCTGTGTGTGCAGGCAGGCCGTGTGTGCAGGCAGGCCGTGTGTGCAGGCAGGCTGTGTGTGCAGGCAGGCTGTGCAGGCAGGCTGTGTGTGCAGGCAGGCTGTGTGTGCAGGCAGGCCGTGTGTGCAGGCAGGCTGTGTGTGCAGGCAGATGGTGCAGGCAGGCCATGTGTGCAGGCAGGCGGTGCAGGCAGGCTGTGCAGGCAGGCTGTGTGTGCAGGCAGGCTGTGCAGGCAGGCCATGTGTGCAGGCAGGCTGTGCAGGCAGGCTGTGCAGGCCATGTGTGCATGCCCACGTGCTGCCTCCTCCTGCCGCTGGCTCTGTTGCCCACCGCAGCACACGCAGCCCACGGGCTCTGGTCGGCCGCTGCTCCCCATCCTCAGCCAGCGTTTCTGATGCTGCTGGATCTCCCGGACTCAGCCTGAGCCTGGGAATCCCAACCCCGGCTCACCCCAAGGGAACCTGGTCCCTCATCCCACCAGAGCATCTCACACCCCGCGTCCCCAAGCATAGAGGGTCTTGCCCCAGATTTTGGGGGGTTTCACCACGCAGCTCCCCCTGGCCAGCCCCAGAGGTGGAGGTTGGGGAAAAGGGAATTTTTAAGAGATTTCGCTCCCCCCCATCACTGAAACCGTAGTGTTTCTGCTGCCGGCTCCCTGGGATGTGGCTCTGACATTTGCAGGCAGGAGCAAACCTGCCTATTGCCCTTCCGAGGGTTTTAATAATCCACATGGGCAGAGGAAGGGGATTTTTCTGAGAACGCGGGAAAAAATAGATGGGAAGAGTTTCTATCCCAGAAAAAAGGGATGTTCCCCACACAGAAAGTGTTTTACCCAAGTACTAAGACTGTGCAAACCCCTTATTCTGCCCCAAAACAGCCCAGCTAAAGCGGCAGCGAGTGGGGGGAGCCCAGGACGGGGAAGGGCTCGTGGTGGCCTGGCCAATGCTGTCCCCACTGGCAGAGGGATGGGGTGACCGGTGTCACCTTGTGCGAATTAACAGGGCTGGACCCCATGTCACCCGGCGCCCCCCCGCCCTCATGTCACCGCTGCCCCAGGTGCTCTGGATGCCTGGATTCCCCCTCGGGAATGTCGGGGACAGGGGGCTTTTATTTAAAAGCGATTAAATACATAATCACATACCCAGAAAAATCATTACCTGGGCATGGGGGGTGTGGCACGGCTTGAGATGCAGCTGGGGGACGGAGGGGGGCCGCTGCCTCGTGTCCCCAGGCATGACTCCCTGCCTGCTGCGCCCTGGGGTGCTGGTGCACCCCAGGGTGATGGCCGGGGGGCTTCGGGCTGGGTGAGGGCACAGCAAGGAGCAGGGACGTCCCCAGAGCATCACCCAGCACGCAACCGTAGGGCTCTGCAGCTTTGGGGGTGCTCAGGGAGAGACGGGAGGGACCGGCCATGAGTGGGCAGGATGGAGGGACCACCCCCGTCCCCAGCTCCATCAGGAGGTGATGCTCCCCGAGCACCGGAGCAATCTGCCATCTCTTTCCATCCATTAATTATCGAGGCTTTAAGGATGCAATAATATATTTATGCATCTGTCTCAGCAAATGTGTCATCCCCATCACAGCCGAGGTGAGAGGATGGAGCACAGGTGGGGGGCAGCGCCGCCTCCCCCACAGAGCCCAGGGGGGCCAGGGGCCACAGCCAGCGTCCTTGCCCCGGGCCCTGGTGACACGAGCGTCACCTCCCCGGGGCGCTGCAGGAGGAGGGTATGGATAAATCGTCCCTGTGATTGCCAGGACTGCGGAGCGCCCGGACACGTGTGCCCCAGGGTCACTCGTGTCCACAGGTGGCCGTGTCCTCACGTCCCTTCGGGTTTGGTGGTAATTAAGTGCGTTTTGGAGAAGTCTCTAAGAGCCATCGGGTGTGACAGATATCACAGAGGTTCTGCTGCCAAATCCTGCTTCCTTCAGCATCCATAAATCCCAGGCAGGGTCATGGGGTGGGGGGGCCGTCATGGCTCCAGTCTGTCCCCAGTGAGGACAGCAGGACGAGGGATGGCCCCGGGTGGCACGAAGACCTCATGGCCACCATGCAGACATGGTGTCCATCTTGCTGGGCAGATGGAGATCTTGGTCCCACAGGCAGCCTGTCCACTGCTGTGTTACTGAGCAGGGCAGGGTTGGTTTTATCTCAGAAATCCAGGGTAGGATGCAATAAGAGCCCCCCCTCCGACATCCTTGTCTCTATATTGGAAAGATGTGGGTTTGATGGGACTGATAGAAGGATAAGGAATTTGCTGGATGGCCATGTCCAAAGAGTTGCAGTCAACAGTTCGATGTCCAAATGGAGATGGGTAACGAGTGGTGTCCCTTATGGGTCCATACTGGGACCAACACTATTTAATATCTTCATCAGTGGCATAGACAGTGGGATCAAGTGCACCCTCAGCAAGTCTGCAGATGACACCAGGCTGGGTGGGGCGGTTGATGCGGAGGGATGCCATCCAGAGGGTTCTGGACAGGCTGAAGGAGTGGGTTGAGGTTCAGCCAGGTCAAATGCAAGGTCCTGCACCTCGGACAGGGCAATCCCCAGTACCAGTACAGACTGGGGGATGAAGGGACTGAAAGCAGCCCTGTGGAGAAGGACTTGGGGGTACTGGTGGATGAAAAGCCGGACATGAGCCGGCAATGTGCGCTCACAGCCCAGAAAGCCAACTGTCTGCACCCCCAGCAGCGTGGGCAGCAGGGTGAGGGAGGGGATTCTGCCCCTCTGCTCCGCTCTGGTGAGACCCCCCTGCAGCGCCGCCTCCAGCTCTGGGGACACCAGTACAAGAAAGATATGGACCTGTTTAAGCAGGTCCAGAGGAGGCCACAGAAATGGTCCAGAGGGTCGGAACACCTCTCCTATGGAGAAAGGCTGAGAGACCTGGGGTCATTCAGCCTGGAGAAGAGAAGGCTCTGGGCAGACCTTCTTGTGGCCTTTCAATATATAAAGGGGGCTTACAAGAAAGATGGAGAGAGAGTTTTACCAGGGCCTGTAGTGACAAGACACTGGGCAATGGTTTAAAACTGAAGGAGGGTAGGGTTAGATTGGACATAGGGAAGAAATGGCATGCAGTGATGGTGGTGGGACACTGGAAGAGGTTGCCCAGAGAAGCTGTGGACGCCCCATCCTTGGAAGTGTTCAAGGTCAGGTTGGATGGGGCTTTGAGCAACCTCAAAGATGCTCAAAAGGTTTCTGTGCTCATGGCGGGGGAGTGGATTAGATGGTCTTTGAAGGTCCCTTCCAACGCAAACCATTCTGTGATTCTAGACTGGAAGTGTTCCAGGTCATGTTGGGTGGGGTTTTGAGCAACCTGATCTAGTGGAAGTTGTCCCTACCCAGGGCAGGGGGGTGGGACTAGATGGATCTTTGAAGGTCCCTCCAGCCGAACCCATCCTGTGATTCTCTGATTCTGTGAGGGCAAAAATGGCAGCTGCTGGGCAAGAAGATTTCTGTTTTAACACTACAGCGTGGAGGGTTGGGGATGCTCTTCTGGCAGCCTGACGCTGCCCAGCTTGGTCGCAGGAGGGATTTCCAGTCTCTAAATATCAAATCTGGTGTGGATGGGACATGGGGGAAGGTGCTCCCTGGTGTCTGCGCAATCCTCCTGGCACAGCTGGAGTGGCTGTCATCTCTCCCGTCCTTGTCATGGGGATTAAAAAGGACAGGGAAAACCTCACAGAGTAACGGGATGGGTCCAAGGAAGGTGAAGGAGCCATAACCAAGGGGTGATTCAGGGGCAGGCGAGCTCCTTCCCACTTGAATTTGCTGCCAACACCTCTAAAAAAATCCCATTTTCCTCCAGCTCTGCCTCACTGGTTCCGCCTGCCCAGAGCCCCAGGGCTGAGCCCCGGTGGCTCCCTGTCCCCAAGGGGCTGCGTACATGTCCCCGCTTGCCACCGCCCTCCCTGGGGACTCCCACGCGCTGATGGAGCCCGGTCCCCGCGTCTCGCCTGCTTCGATTTCTTGATTAAAATAAAATCATTGCAGGCAACATGTTTCAATTAGCAGGACCCTGGCGCGTGCCTGCCCCCAACTAATTGATACGATTTGCTGCAAAGGGAACTTTTGGAGCCAATCGATAAACTAGAGAGTGTTTAATTAAGAGGGAGCCCTAAAACTCGTTGCATCGATCGGCTGCAGGTTTATCTTAATTAGCAGCAGGATGTTGTGTGGTTCCCGGCCCCGCACCCCCAGGAGCATCACGGCTTTGACGGCGGAGCAGCAGCAAGAGCTGAAAGGGGAGAAATGAGGGTGGGTTGTTAATGGGGCTGCTATTAGCATGGGAAATACCCCTTACAGGAGGAGGACAGTCTGGGGAGGATGCTCTGAGGTCCACAAATCACCTGGGTTTGTGGGGGGGTTGGATGTTGCTGGTCCCCAAGTTGCACAGAGGTTTCTTGCGGAGCACGCTGAGAGCTTGCAGAGCCCTTGCCATGCTTGCAGGTGACACCGAGCCCCACGGCTGGGCTTGCTCGCTGTTCTTGCTTCATTTAGGGCCACTGTTGACCAATGGCTGCTGGTGGCTGCATGAAAAGCCTGGGTGTCTTGAAGTTTGCTGCTGGGGGACATCTCACACCCAAAGGATAAGGCAAAGATGCTCTGGGTGCTGCACCAGCCTGGGGTCCACAGCAAGTGAGCAACGAGAAGTGCTTGGAGCATCTGTCTGAGCTGGAGAAGGTGCTCGCTCAGCCCTGCCACGTCCCGTGCGAGGATTGCCAACCCTGTGCCACCCACTCCCCCCGGAGCGTGGCCGTACCTCGGTTTCCCCCCTTGTGAAACCGGGCGTCAGGCTGCTGAGCTGCCCTTGGGATGCCCTTGGCGCTTTGCAGTGGCAAGTGCCGGGGACCTGCAGCCACAGACTCGCTGCGTTTGGGCTGTGTCTCCGGATTTTCCTTAACCTTAAGCAGGATCTGATGAGGCTGAAAAAAACCAAGATTTGCAGATTTGCTTTTCGCATGGAGGGAATAAGCTGAAATAACGGTGCACACAAAGCAGCCTTTCACCTGCCAGGGCGGCTCCAGCAAAGCTTTTTGGTGCAATTAGCAGCCCTTGCTCATCTGCGGGGAGACTGTGGTGTTTGCCACTAATAGTGCCTCTCCTTGGGATGAAGAAGGATTCGGTTTGACCAGGCTTTTCCCAGCTCCTCCTCCTTCAGCCTGTCCTGGCTTCATGGGCTGGAATAAAGGAGCCATGTGGGTGCAAGCCCATTGCTCCAACCTGATGTGATGTTCTCAGAGACTCTTCCCAGCCCCATCCCTTGACTCAGAGACTCACTTGTACCCAAAACTCACAGCCTTCGCATCCTGCTCCTGCTAAGCAGCTCTGTCAACAGCCACCAGATCAATGGATGGCTATAAAACCCTGAGCATGGCTGTCCTTGTATCATTTATTATTTACATTCCTCAATTTAAAAGATTTACGGCCCGGTTGTAAGTATTTCCAAAGGCTGTTTCCTCAGAGAGTTTAAATAGCGTGGAAGTGAATTAAGCCTCAGCGCAAACAGCCTTGGTCCCGGCCCTGCAGATCCAGGGGCTGCCCGGCCTCGGCTGCTCCATAGCTTTGCATCACCTTTAATTGAAACGGGGATCCTGCTGGCACAGATCCAGCAGATCCTATCCCGGGGGTAGGGTAGAGGATGGGATACCACGGTCCTCGGCTCTGCCTTTGACCTTCCTCCCACTGGCGGGATGGAGCTGGGCTAAAATAGGCATGAATTAGAGCCCTCGCTAAGCCAGTTTTCAACGAGTGCACGATGCTTTATGGATAGGGAAACTGAGGCACAGCTGGCAGTTGCACACACAGATGCATTAGCCATGCCTCATCCTCGTGAAACACTTAGGGAAGGACTTTTGCCACCTCATTTATTTCTGCCCTATAATCAGGATGCATTAAGTTGGGCTGGACGGGCAGGGATGCTGCGGGGCCCTGGGTCAGCCCCGTGGCCATAACCCCCAGGGGAGCTTCAGGGAGTGCCGGGATGCAGCTCCCCTTAATCCAGGGCACTGGAGGAAGATGGAGGTGAGTGGAGAGGGGGATTTAAAGCCCATTTTCTCCTGCAATTGGCAGGATAAACTCTCACTTCTCTGCCAGGATGACAGTCATTACGTGCAGAAGGGAAACTGAGGCACAGTGCTGCAGGGAGGACTTAGGGCCCCGGAGCTCACAGGGTTTATTGGGCAAATCTGGGGCATCTCAAACAGTGCTGGGCTGTCAAAAAGATAAATGTAAAGAGGTCTTTTGTTTTGCAAGGCTGCTGGAGACACATGTCACTGCAGCCCTGTCCCCGTGTCCTCGGGGACTGCAGCATCTGACGCACCCCGAAGTTCCCTAAAAGTTCTCTATAAAACCACAGTCTCATCAAATCTCCATTTTTAACTTAAAGCCATCAGCAAATGCTCCAGTGCTCCCACTTCACCTTTGCTACCACCTTTCTTTAAGCTAATCCTGTAATTAAGAGTAATAGACCCTGAGCCAGTAGCAAATAGAGCCATAAATAAGCACTGGGATAACAGGCAGATCACACCAGCTACCATCTCTGATTTTACATGCCGTGCAATTTTTTAAGCTGCATCACATCCTTATTTACGGATTACAAAAGATAATGGTGATCAAAACCCAATGGCGTTAAATAGGGGAAGGCAGGCAACAAGCCAGGGTGGCCAGAAAAATCACTTGCAAAATACCAGGGGACCCTGTGCATGACCTGAGCAGGAGGTTTTCCCTGGATAAACCGAGCTTAGGAATAAACCCAGCCTGGGGGCTGATTTTTAGCAGTGCCTGAGACCTGGGTGATGGGGAAACTGAGGCACAAAGGGGGCTGGTGGGGCAACAAGCTGACATCTCCCTGCTCCCCTTCTCAGCTCCAGTTATTCCCAATAACCCCTCGCTCGCTGCCATGCCTTCACCCACCGCTGGCTGATGCATCACAGAGACATTTCAGCCTATTGCAACTAATTATCCATGGGACTTCCCATTAATTACCGGCCACTCTTTGCCTTTAGCATCCCAGGAGCTGCTGCAGTGACTGATGCCCTGCTTTAATACCTGCAACCCCTCCTTTGCTCTGTTGCAGGTAGCGGCGCTGGAGAGGCAGATCTTTGATTTCCTGGGCTACCAGTGGGCACCCATCCTGGCTAACTTTTTACACATCATGGCTGTTATTTTGGGTATTTTTGGGACCATCCAGTACAGATCCAAATACCTCATGATGGTAGGTACCACCGCGGATGTCGCTCCCCGCACCCAGGTGCAGCATCGTGACGCCCGGGGTTGGCTCAGCCCCAGGTCCCCTCCCGTATCCAAACCCAAATCCCTGCGGATCTGGCGGGATCCAGCGGGCGGGGCGGCGGGGGGATGGACCAGGGGATGCCCGTTCGGCATGGCATGCCCTGACCAGCTCTCTTCTCACAGTACGCGGTGTGGCTGGTGCTGTGGGTCGGCTGGAACGCCTTCATCATCTGCTTCTACCTGGAGGTCGGACGCTTGTCGCAGGTATCACCCCCCACCTGCCTCCTCTCCCTCCCTCCAACCTCCTCCCCTCCCTCCCTCTTCCCTCCATCTTTCCATCCTCTTGCTCTCCTGCCGCTTGCTCTCTTTATTCCCCTGCCTGACATCTCTACCCCCCAAAAAGGGACCCAGAGCTCGTGGGTACCCACACCCTGGTGGCAAAGCACCCACCTGGGTGCTGGGGGTGCCTCCCCAGGGGCCCCTGGCTGCAGCACGAAGCACCCAGGCGTGCGTGGGACAGACAGACAGACTGTTCAGGCCAAGGTGGCAGTGTGGGGGAGGCTTTGAAGAGGGAGTGTAAAATTAATGAGGCTGATGAGTTGGGAATTGCAGGGATCTCATTAATCACCAGCGGGCCCTTGGCACTACTGGGTTTTATGGGGTGCAGAAATTGGACGGCGCCATTTCCTAACGTGCTGGCAAAGAGATAAAGGGGAGAAGAGACATGGGAACTGGGAATGAGCAATGACAGGAAGGTTTGGGGCACGGTCTCCAGCAGCTCGGCTCGCGGTGCAGGCAGGGGTAGGCAAGGCAGGGGGATGGGGGATCTCCTGGGGCTCTGCAAAGTGCTGCTCAGCCCCAGAGCACCCAGCAGTGGCACGGGAGCAGCTGGACATCATTAACGGCTTTGAAAACTCATCCTGGTTGTGATGGGGGTGAGGATGTGAGTCAGGCTATGTTTCTCTGTGTCTCTCCATCCCACTCTGGGCTGCTAAATTATAGCTCTCATACAAAAAAGAGCAAAACTGAAAGTAGTGCTGATGCATCACTAGATGGTTTGAGCATCCTCAGCCCACGGTCGGGGTACCTGTGCTGAGGATGTGCCTGCTCCGGCATCCTGCTCCCGGCTCTGAGGATGCTGTTCCCTGCACTGTGTGCAGGGCATCACAGACGGCTCAGGGAAACAGGCTCTGCTCGCTCCGTGGCTGCCCATGGCGGGGAAAAGGGCTGCTTGCAGGGTTTGCAAGGGCAAAGCCACCTTCCCATGTTGCTACAGGTCCTTTGAGGCTCTACTAAAAAGCTGAAATGCTGGATACGTGCAGCAGGCACGGAGGATGAAATAGGGGGGAGAATTTGCTCCCACCAAGTGTTTTCAGTGGAAATCCCCAATTTCTCCGTGATGCTGCAATTCCAGAACACCCCCTCTTTGTGCTTCCCAGCACCTAAACCCACATCCTTTGGTTTTAGAAACTGAAACACACTTTCTTTCTATTTTTTCCATCCCCAGCCACAACAAACTTTTAATCCCAGATCGGTGATTTTCTACAAGGGATGCTCAGCGGGTTTCCCAGCCCCCTGCAGACCCAAGGGCTGGCTGTGCAGAGAGGGGCTGGGAGGACCCTCTGTGGGATGGGTGCTCACCCACCCATGCCAGCAGGGCCCCACTCTGTGATGGCTGTCGCCCAGTCATGCTGGGGGGGCCTCCACCATGCAGTGGGTGCTCGCTCAGCCATGCCAGGAGGACCCTCCATGGGGTGGGTGCTCACCCAGCCGTGCCGCTGCTGCCTGCAGGAGCCCTGCACTGGGGCTGCGTCCCCACCTGCGCAGCCCCCATCGCCTTGCCTGACCCACGGGCAGGGATATCAGCATTAACCATGCCACGGTGCCTCCTGGGATCGAGCCAGGGAGCTTAGCCTTGCACGAGCCTGCTATGTGGATGGCACAGGCAGGGGCTGGGGGATTAGCCCTGTGTCTTATCTGACCCCAGTGACAGCCCACAGCCGTGCCTTGCAGCAGGGAGGCTGCTGCCTACTGCCCTGCCACTTAAAAGCTGCTGGAGGTGAAACAGGGAGAGCCCCAAAGCCCCATAATGGGCTTACGAGGAGGGGACATGTGTGAGCAGGGCCCCTGCAAGGCTCTGAGGGGATGGGGGATGGCACTCTGAAACCCTCTCTGCTCTGTATCTCTGGACCACGCTGGCGAGGTGATCCCATATTCCCGTCTTTTGGATGGCTGGATGTAGCCAGCAGCATCACAAGCGGCTGCCTCCCTGTCTCAAGGCCAAGGTGCCGCGTTGGTGACCGCTCTGTGACATCCAGGGTGTCACCTGGTCATCGTGGCACACCTGGATGCTGCTTGACCAAATGGTCCGTGACACTGGCGTGGGAGGAAGCCACAAACCCAGGGGACGCTGGCTGCAGTTTAGGGAGATGTGGGGGTTCATCAGCCACACTGCATTAACCTGGTCCGCGTCTCGTGGAGCACCCTCGGGTTGGAAAAGCCCATT